>NC_057731.1:32768496-32836584 GCF_004010195.1 Chiloscyllium plagiosum
TTAGTTACCTTCTCAAAGAATTCAATAAGGTTTGTGAGGCACGACCTGCCCTTCACAAAACCCTGCTGACTATCCTTGATCACATTATTCCTATCCAGATGTTCATACATCCTATCCCTTACAATTCTCTCTAAGATTTTGCCCACAACAGAAGTGAGACTCACCGGCCTATAGTTACTAGGGTTATCCCTATTCCCCTTCTTGAACAAGGGAACCACATTTGCTAGCCTCCAATCTTCTGGCACTACCCCTGTAGACAACGAGGACATAAAAATCAAGGCCAATGGCTCTGCAATCTCCTCCCTTGCTTCCCAGAGAATCCTAGGATAAATGCCATCAAGCCCAGGGGACTTATCTATTTTCATCTATCTTCCATCAAACATGCCTGTTACCTGCCCATTTCCGTAACAGGCTTTAAATTTACTGTTGTTTCACATATAGTTTAGCCAACTGTTGGCCAACCTGCCATGTCATGAATCTTCTGATAAGCCTGAGATCCATGCACCAATCTTCAGAGACCAGTTAGCAACGGAGTTCTCATCTCGCCTATGATGAGGTCTTTCTGTGTGGACTGTACCACAACGACCTGTCCTGTGCTCCTACAAGCCATCCCTGGATTGGCACCTTCCTGAATGCCAGATTTGTGGTCAGGTCCACTGATGTGATTGACATAGAATTGTTTGAGGATTTTAGTTTTGATCAGCCAGTTGTTTGACACACAGATTTGACAAATTTTCACCTCTCAATTCTTGCATAATATTATAATGGTTGGATGTGGGGTAATTGTTAGAATGTTGCTATCACTGACAATGTTCCACATTTCTGTTCCAACACAGTGCAAGATTGTAAAACAGAGGAGCTGAATTAGGCCATCCAGCCCATCAAGGCTGCTCTGCCATTTGATCATGACTGATATGTTTCTCAATTATATTCTTGTAAAACAGTTGTTAAATATATTCAATGATGTGGCCTCCACAGCCCTCTGTGACAATGTCTTCCACAGATTTACTACCTTCTGGCTGAAGATATTCCCTCTCATCTCAGTTCTAAAGGGTTGTCCTTTCACTCTGAGGCTGTGTCCTTGTATCCGAGTCTCTTCTACTAATGGAAACATCTTCTCCACATTCACTTTATTCAGGCTTCTCGGGTGTTCCATAAGTTTCAACAAGTTTCCTCCCTCATCCTTTTAAGTACCATCAGGTGCAGACACAGAGTCCTCAACTGCTCTTCACACGACGAGCTCTTCATCACCAGCGTCATTCTTAGAAATCTTCTGTGGATCACGTCCAAGGCTAACACATCCTTCCTTACATATGGGGCCCCAAGCTGTTCACAATATTCCAAATGAGGTCTGACCAGAGACATATACAGCCTCTGCAGTATGTCTCTGCTCACGGATTCTTGTCCTCTTTAAATGAATGCTAATATTGCATTTGCCTTCCCGATTGCCAACTGACCCTGCATGTTAACATTAAGAGAATCCTGAAGTAGGAGTCTCTAGTCCCTTTGTGCTTCAGAATTCCGAAGCCTTTCCACATTTAGACAATAGTCTACGCTTCTTTTCTTCCTACTGAAGTAAATAGCCTCACACATTCTCACATTGTATTCTATCTGCGACTTCTTTGCCCACTCTCCCTGCCTCGTCCAAGTCCTCTGGCAGCCTCTCTGCCTTCTCAACACACCCTGTCTCTCCATTTATCTTTGAGTCACTTGTGAACTGAGCAACAATGCTCTCCATTCCTTTGCCCAGATCATTAATGTATGATGTGATTAGTTGTGGTCCCAACACTGTGGAACTCTGCTAGACATCAACTACCATCCTGAAAAAGACCCCTTTATTCCCACTCTGCCTTCTACCAGTCAGGCAATCCTCTATCCATGCTAGTACCTTGCCATTAACACCATCTTATCATAATTAACAGCAAAGTCACAACTTGTCAAAGGCCCTTCTGGAATTCTAAGTAGATCACATTTGTCTCTTTTGTCTAATTTGTTTGTTACCTCCTCAAAGAATTCAAACAGATTTACCATGCATTAACTCCCCTTGATAAGCCATACTAACTCAGTCCTATTTTACTATGTTTTCCAAGTACTTTGCAATCTCATTCTTAATAATGGTTCTCTAATATCTTGCAACGACGGGTCAGGCTAACCAGCCTATCATTTCCCATTTTCTGTCTTCAACATGAGCATTGGCTTAGCTATTTACCCATCCTCTGGGACCTTCCTGACTCCAGACATTCCTGGGAGATCACCACCAATGCCTCCACAATCTCCTCAGCTATCTCTGTAGTACATCCAGTCTAAGTGATGTATCCACTTTCAGACCATTCAGCTTCCTGCACCTTTTCCTTAATGATGGCGACTACACTTAACTCTGCCCTCTGACTCTTGAAGTTCTGATGTGCTGCTTGTGTCCTTCACTATGAAGACTGATGCAAAGTACCTATTCAGTTACTCTGCCTGTACTGTTACCCATTACCAATTCTCCAGCCTCGTGTTCTAGCAGTCCAATATCCACTCTTGCCTCTCTTTTATCTTATATATATCTTTTTAAAAAATGGATCGGGGCAGAGGTGGTAGAAATACCAACCTCCAATGTTGAGGAATTTCATTTTACTGTTCAGTTGGGAGAGGAATGAAACTGAAATCTATATCTGTCTCACAATTCTGATGGGTGCAAGCCCTCTGAAAGAATTGGGTTTTATAAAAACATGAAGTTAAAATGATATTCATGCTTTTCTGGAAAGACTATAGAAATATGTTTATATTTTTTGAGCCCGTTGTTTGTCACTTGCCCTGTTGACACTTCATCTTTCCCAAACCTTTATCTTTATTGACGTAATGATTTAAACTTTGAGACCAGTATTGACACTAATGTATTTTCAAATGGAATTCTCGCATTAGACCTGTCTCAAAGAGGGCACAGAACTATAGAAGGATGCCAGGTTGATCTGGGTGCATGTAAAATCCTTTGTGCCAACCTGCATATATGCATGAAGGTGAATGTGCTGGTACAGACTCCTCTTCCCAAATGCACTTAGGGAAGCTCAAATGGCGAAGACTTTATAAGTATTGCTGCATTAAAAGTATCCCAGTCAGAAAGTATCATGATCTCACAGTATTACATGAAATGAGACACTGCAGTGAGATCAAAAGCGAATGCTACTAGGCTTTTTTTTTCAGACATTGGTACATTCAACATGGTGCAGAATGACAGCCCTGAGGTCTGAATCAGCAAACAGCATTACAATCCTAACTCTTCAAAGGACACCTTCAGCTACAACACAGCACTGGGATGCTGCATGGTATAATAATTCTGCCGCTGCCAGATTGATACTTCAGTTGTTGGAAAAAGTTATAAGAGATAGGATTTATAATCATCTAGAAAAGAATAATTTGATTAGGGATAGTCAGGACGGTTTGTGAGGGGTAGGTCGTGCCTCACAAACTTTATTGAGTTCTTTGAGAAGGTGACCAAACAGGTAGATGAGAGTAAACCAGTTGATGTGGTGTATGTGGATTTCAGCAAGGCATTCGATAAGGTTCCCCACAGTAGGCTATTGTACAAAATGCGGACAAATGGGATTGTGAGAGATATAGCAGTTTGGATCAGCAATTGGCTTGCTGAAAGAAGACAGAGGGTGGTGATTGATGGGAAATGTTCATCCTGGAATCCAGTTACCAGTGGTGTACCACCAGGGTCGGTGTTGGGTCCATTGCTGTTCATCATTTTTATAAACGACCTGGATGAGGGCGTAGAAGGGTGGGTTGGTAAATTTGCAGACGACACTAAGGTCGGTGGAGTTGTGGATAGTGACAAAGGACGTTGTAGGTTACAGAGAGACGTAGATAAGCTGCAGAGCTGGGCTGAGAGATGGCAATGGAGTTTAATGTGGACAAGTGTGAGGTGATTCACTTTGGTCGGAGTAACCGGAATACAAAGTACTGGGCTAATGGTAAGATTCTTGGTAGTGTAGATGAGCAGAGAGATGTCGATGTCCAGGTACACAGATCCTTGAAAGTTGCCACCCAGGTTGACAGGTTGTTAAGAAGGCATACAGTGTTTTAGATTTTATTAATAGAGGGATTGAGTTCTGGAACCATGAGGTTATGCTACAGCTGTACAAAACTCTGGTGCAGCCACACTTGGAGTATTGTGTACAGTTCTAGTCACTGCATTATAAGAAGGATGTGGAAGCTTTGGAAAGGGCGCAGAGGAGATTTACAAGGATGTTGCCTGGTATGGAGGAAATGTCTTACGAGGAAAGGCTGAGGGACTTGAGGCTGTTTTCGTTAGAGAGAAGAAGGTTAAGAGGTGACTTAATAGAGACATATAAGATAATCAGAGGGTTATATAGGGAGAGCCTTTTTCCAAGTATGGTGACGGTGTGCTTGAGGAGGCATAGCTTTAAATTGAGGGGTGATAGATATAGGACAGATGTCAGAGGTAGTTTCTTTACTCAGAGAGTAGTAAGGGTATGGAATGCTTTGCCTGCAACGGTAGTAGATTCACCAACTTTAAGTACATTTAAGTCGTCATTAGACAAGCATATGGATATAATGGAATAGTGTAGGTTAGATGGGCTTCAGATTGGTATGACAGGTCGGCACAACATCGAGGGCCAAAGGGCCTGTAGTGTGCTGTAATGTTCTAAGTTCTATGTTCTATGATATGGGTGCCTGTGAGATGCTTTTTGCCAAGATGCCTGCTAATGTACCAGCCCAGAACTGCCATACTGCAGTGGGATGCCTGTTTGAAGCATACATTTCACTGGCCGCAACGCAATGAAACCTGCCTCTGAAATAAATGGGCTTATGCTTCCCTGGAGAGTAAGGATTACCATCAGAGTGCTATATCAGCTGGCTACCCAAGACCCCAAACCTCCCCTTATGAATAACTCACAGGCGCAAATATATCAGACCGCCATCTTTCAGTAGCTCTTCCCTTGCAGTTAATATCAACAATATCTGTGATGTCTCAGGAGAAATTAAAAACCTTTCTGAATTCTTGGCCTACTGAAGTTTTATCTGGTTCATTCTGTTAATTGTAGTAAAAGTACAATGGTCCAATTTATAGCTTGGGTGTGAAGTTCAGATACTGTAATTTTATAATAATCAGGGGAGGGATTCTCGGCAAGTAAAGGGTTTTACCCCTCACTGCCCCCAGTTGCACCAATTAAAGGAACCAAAACTTTGATGTGGTGTTTCTACATTTTCTAATCAACCTGTTGAGAGATATTATTACAGCCTCTTGGCTCAGCAGTACAGATGCTATCCCTCTCAATAGATGCTTTAAATTAGAAGTAACAATTACAAAGTTAGATTACAAAATGTTGCTGTAACAAAATAATGTGGTTTTACTTGCTCTTTCTTTTCCAAAATTCACTAATCCATTTCTGCTTCACTGTTTTATAATGAATCTGTTCTCAGTATGTCTTAAATATCTGACTCGATCTATAGGTGGGAGTTGAAGAAATTCTATCTCTTGCCTGATAATTAACTTTGGCATCAACCCCCACGATATCAAGATACTGGGAAATTGAGCTGCTCTGTAGCCATGCAATACACTGCTCCTAAATGGTTTTTTTCTCCCTGATGTATTTGTCACATCATTTCAACAGCAGAAGTGGATTTTTTCTTGCAAACTGTTTTTATATCCTAACGTACAGCTCAGTATTTGTGTGGTGCATTTAAACCCAAGGAAATCTGGAGCTTGGGTACCTAAAGTATATTTCATGCATGGATGTATTAGATTGTATTTGAGTACTTCTGATACACATTAATACATGCGCTCAATTTTAATTGTTTTTGGCTTAGTGGTTTAATCAATCAGTGATTAACACAGAACATGCTCAGTTGCTCATTTAATTCCCACATAACATTAATAAATGCCTTTATCTTCGCAGAAACTGCCATCAGAGAGCTGCCTCCTGGCATTCATGCTGCTAAATCCAGTTTCCTATCCGAACTGTGGATTTAGACGCAGGTTGTCACGGGTCTATGAGCATGCCACTCATAACAAAGCCCATGTTCAGGGCATCAACTGGCTCTTGGGCATCAGTCTTCTGATATTGAAGCAGTGCCAACACAGACAACTAATTCTTCACATTTAACGAGCATGTTAAAACTGCAGAAGGACTCAGCAGAATCCCATTAAGTAACACCATTTGGGAGGTAACTAATGGAATAATATTCTGTGAATTCTACAGTGTAGGTACCACAGCACATTTGATAATGTTACATATTTAGCAAAAGGAGCAGCAGCAACAACCATATGATTCGACAGCTTTTGGCATACAGCACAGAATGCAATTCAGTCCATTGTGTCTCTATCAGCTCTTTGAATAACTATCCCAATCAGTCATACAAAAGTCCTGCAACATTTTTCCCCTTTTCAAGTAGCTCCCTTTTAGAAGTTAATATTGAATCTGCTTTTGCCACCATTTCATGCAATATATTCTTAATGACTTGCAGAGTAGAAAAGAAAGGGACTTACAGAACATGATAGCAACTTCACTGGAGGGAGACAATTGCTAAAATGCATACTTTAAGAACATTAGCAATGACCTATGCTTAATGGGAAGGTACCTTGAACCTGGAGTTGGATCTTGTAACTCAGAGTTAAGCCACTGGTTGGCAATAAGATGGCTCAACTGGGCACTGAGCGACCACCACACTCAATTTCAGTGTCTGATATTTCCAGGGTGACAACAGGAAACACTTCAGTCCAACTAGTGTTTAGATATAATATGTAATGACACAGAGATAGCAAGCCAAACTGAATCAGCCTCACTATCACTGGATTCACAATACAATGAAATTAAAACATTCAATGACCCTCAACATTGTCCCAGTTGAATAACAGATCTTTGACACCAAGTATAACTGGAACAAAAATTAACAATTTATTATTAATCATGTAACTTCAACAGAACACAGATAAACAACAAGATAATGTAATTAATATCTATGATCTAAAATGCTATCCTCTTTGATTATAACCTCCACTAACAGAGAGACAAATAAGCATTGTAATTTGTTAGTTCAATAAACAAGTTTCAAATTATGGATACCAGGCCTTCATGAAATCCTTGGGCAATGGTTTATTCACAGGAAAGTAGGACCATATATCTTGCTTGAATTCCAAAGTCACTGGCTTCCAGAAGCATTCACCTATTTCTTATTGACTGGGATTCCTTTCTCAGAACATTCAACAACTCAATAACTTGATAGAAAGCTAGAGAGAGAAAAAGACAACAACAGTCTCCAGAGCTTCCAAAAAATCACTCTACTGCCAAAACCTAGTCAGAACCATTTACTTTTGTCTTTCTTACCTATATTTTCTGTGGTTGGCGGGTAAGCACTGATCCTCCTTTGATTAATTAATTCAACATCCAGCCCTGAACATAGCAATAACTTTGTGGCCAATTCATCTGCAGTGTCCTTCACACAATAATTAAGTTGCATTATCATCAACTCCAGTTCCCAACAGCAATCATCTGTCTTTCTCTTCCTTTTAAAACAAGCTGCTGTTTAAAGTTCAACTCTTAACCTGACCTCAGTTCCAAACCAAAAAAAAAGGGGAAGGAAAATAGTGGGGGCTTCTATAGTATGCAATGGATACAAACTCCTTTCTGCCATACAATGGTCTGCATCAAATTTAGAAGTGACATGCAACAGTAGCTGACAATAATGATCCAATTTAAGCAGGCAATTATGGAATTCTCCAAACACTACCTACCTTTGATTGCACTTGTAATGCCACTTATGTACTTTCGGATAGTAACTTCCTATCTAACAGCTGTTCACTCAATGTTTGAATGTGGTGCAACCATCAGCGAAAACAAATGAAGCCAATTAAGTTAATTCAAAATTTTGAATTTGCTACTACATAGCATTACAGTAATTAAATAGAAGCCAGATAAACACACAAGGTTTTCACATTTACAGCATTGTCATCAGACTGACTTCTATCTTCAAGTTACATATCTAGATCTGTGGGTAGGAAATGGATTTAATGTGGTAATCGGACCTTATAGCTGTGAGATGTCATGTTTTTTCTGAATCTAACAGGTTCTCCACCACTTCCACCCCCTCCTCCCCCAATACTAGGACCAACTGACTCCTCCCATCCCTTGCTGTTGTGTGGATGAAGTTGGTCAACAGTATAAGACAAAATATAAAGAAGTGGGCTGCTTGCTAAATGACACAAAAACACATGTGGTTTCTCTGGCTACAGAGTTGTGATTATCTGCAATTATGGCCATGGTCCACTACATTACGATGAACTGGCAGTGCAAGTGTATGACTTTGAATGCCGAATAGGCATGCTGCAATCAAAACTCTTAATAGCTCTCCGGTTGTAATCAATGCTGCTTTCACACTCCACAAAATGTTATCTGCACAAAGCTGGCTAAAGAATGAATTAACCATTTGTTGAAGGTCTTCACTTATAAAGTGATTGAATCAGGACAAATAATGGGAGACCATTTCAACATTCAATCCAGGCCATCTCTGAATGGGGCTACTTTGATCCCAATTATCCCTCAAGTTGCTCGGGGTAAATAGATCAGTAAGAACAATAACTGACCCCCCTGTCTGCACTGAACTTGTGGCTCTCACCTATGGTGTTGGTCAGGTCATGACAATATGAAGGAAGAATGGGCTAAATTTGTCACTACCTAATTATCAACCCTTGATCTAGGCTGGGTTTGGTTCTACTTTGATGCATTCTGATAAGCCAGTCAGATTTTTTTTTTGGCAACTTGACTTCGGGGTCATTCTGACCTTGCACTTACCACAGGGAGTTCTGGAAGGCAGTGTCCTCACTTGTTGGGGGATTCTGCAGGGCTACTCTGAGGGCTACAATTCTGGACCCTCCGGCCAGCAGGAGAGGCAGGCACTGCTGATGTTCTTCAACACCGGTGAAGATGCCTTGATACGGTGGCTCCATCTCCCTGTGCGGCACGGGCAACTCCCCATTCCAGTGGCAAGATTGGGATAGAGGCAAAATCTCTCCGTCAGCATCTTAACACAAGGGCTGTTCCAGCTGTGGGAAAGGTTTGGCAATGCTATGAAATTGCCCAGAATTTGGGCCCAAGCCATTGTTGCAGATGGTATTTTTAAGGTGAGAGGAGAGAGATTTAAAAAAGGCATGAGAGGCAAATCTTTTACACGGAGGGTTGTTCACATGTGGAATGAACTTCCTGAAGAAGTGGTGGATGTGAGCACACAGTTACAACATTTAAAAGACACGCAGATAAGAACATAAATAGGAAAGGTTTGGAGAGATATGGGCCAGGAACAGGCAAGTGTGACTAGTTTGGGATTATGTGTGGCATGGACTGGTTGGATTGAAAGGTCTGTTTCTGTGCTGTATGACTTGATTTTTGTGGCTGCATTGGGGAGTATACTATCATATCTCCTCATCCCCTCCAACTCTGTCTCCATAGGTTTGGGAATATCTAGTATGATCTTGTTCAGGTTTGAGATTTCATTAAGGTCATTGAACCTCAGTGATGAGGCATGAGGGTAAGATAGAGAAGGAGATGATTATTCATGTAGTTTACCATTGGCCCACAAGGCAATTTGTAGATCCTCCATCATAGAGATGTAGTTTAAATGAATATATGTCCAAAATGCTGCTTCATTTTCAAGAGTTCCTTGTCTTAGTGGTCTAGAAAAGCTGCTAATGAATGAATAAGTACCATTAGTTTGAATTAATTATGCATTGATAGATTTAGTTACTTCTAATGTATTGACATCTTCTCTTACCAGAGAAATTGAATTATCTTTGGGATTGTAGATTTTCTGTCCTGATCTAGCCATCCTTCCTGAAATGCTTCGAAACTTTCAGATGGCTCCCTTGTTTATATTGACCCATCTTTCAGAAATGCCTGTGAGTTATACATTTTCCATTGCAGCAAAGTACTGTAATGTTGCTGACTTTTATCCCACAAAGACATTTGAAAGCTGCATTGGTTAGCTGAACTGAGGTTATTTTTTGCTTGTAATTATTTTAATCGGACCTGTTATGACACATATCTCGGGCACGTCAGACTTCAACCTGGCCCAGACCTTCTGACCCAGATTTCATTTGTAGATATCTTTAATCAATGCTATGACATACTTCTGGAGTAATTCAATCCGCTCCTTCTGGCCCAGAGGTACGGACATTGTACCATATTGTCCCTGATTCTATAACCCCTTTTTAAAATTTGTTTAGATAGTGTGTAGGTGCATACTTTTCTAATCAGAGCTTAATTTTGGTATTTTTAAAAAATAACCCATTCAGACATGAAATGGCACACATATGGGGCAGGTGGGATTTAAATCTAGATTGGCAGGCGCAGAGGTAGGGACACTACATCTGTACTGCAAGAGCTTTCAATTTTTGTTTGTATTCTTGGCTGTAGAACAGCTGAGTGTTTGATTAAAGTTATCTACAGTAGAGAAGGCAGACATTGGTTATTCTAGCCTTCAACTTAATTAATTTAAAGGCTCAATAATGGCTGTCTAAAGATTGCCAGTTAATTCCTGAGTCCCTCCATAGCAGCTGCCAATTAATAGGAGCTAGTTTAGTTAAACAATCTGTGTCGCCTTTTGCCTTTTAGGAAACTATTTGAAAAAAGGTTTAAAAGTGTCCAGCGGGGAATTGTTTTATGACTTGGCTTGCATTAATTGCTTTTACTTAATACAAATTAATCATCAATCTGAAACAGTCATTCTGGGCAGAAATAAAATCACAAACTCACTTCATAGCTTGAAGGCTTTTTTGTTGGAAGTATTAAAGTCGCTTGCCTTGTTGTAATTGGACAGATTACCAGTGTTAGTCTAAAATCAATAGAGGGAAATTTGTGGTTCACCAGGCTGATTTATAATGGATTTATTATGATGTTGTAATTAGATTTATTTTGTACTGGAATCAACACAAAATAAGATACTTGAAAAAGGTTTGAATTTCATTCTTCTAGCTGAAATGTACTCAGGATAAAAGAACATATTTTCAATGTTTACTGGTAGTTTCAAAATATATATTGATTTTAAACCACTGTACTTTTGCAAGCAATCTCTTTTCAATTCTCCAATCTAGCAAATTGATCCCTTTCTTGTCTCTATTCAATGTTCAAAGATCCTTGCTGTTCTAACTGCTTTTCAATTGCTCCTTTAAGATACCAAAGAGAATTTGATCTGGTTCTTTAACATTTAACATAACTAGCCTCTTTTTCAATATCACTACATTTTGAAGACATTATTAAATAGAAATTAATTGCCTACTAACTAATATTCAGTAAAAATATGGTTGTGTCAGACCAAAATATTTTCATTTTGAGAAGTCACCTGTGTTTGCTTCTATTGGTGTATGAAATGATTTATTCAGTTATTTTTCCAGATCTTATCTGCCACAGGAACATTTGCAAAAGTTACATGTCCTATTTTATCGCTTAACTGATAAAAGATTATTGATCTGAACCATTCACCCAGATCTTCCAAATGGAAAAAAAGCCATTGTGCAATTTTTCCTGCAAGATGTATTATGGGATTGCTCAAAAGTTTCAACAGAGTGACAGGGAGGAAATTGCCTGGGAAGTTTAAACGTCTGATGGCAATTAATTGACATCTGGAAGGCTGTAATGAAGTCTCCAACTCTGAGTTATACATTCAGAGACCACAAAGAATTCTGACTAACTTACCCAAATAATTACCCAGGAGATATTGGACAGTTGAAAATGTCTGAGTGATTCTACAACAAGCCTCTCGTTCTGGCTCTGGTCCCCAATCCTGAACTGTTGTATTGCATTGCTAATATAAGATAGAATCAGTACAATGCGGAGAGCAAGATCTCTGATCTGAAGAATAAAATGTGGAATCTGCTTGGGTGGTGCTAAGAATCAGCAAAAGCAGCAAACATTGAGGGCAACAAAGGCTGAGGTTTCATTATAGACCACCAAGCAGTGTAATGGAGTATTAATCAAGACATTAGAGAAACATGCCATGTAGATATTGCAATAATCATGGGTGACTTCATTCTCCACGCCGACTAAATAAATACAATGAACTTTTATGCTGTGGTTGGGGAGTTTCTGGAATATACCAGTGATGGTTTTCTAAAACAGCATGTCTATGAACTGACAAGAGAACAGGCTATTTTAGATCTAGTGTTATTTCATAAAAAAGGCTAATTGATAAACTTAATGGAAAGAACCTCTAGGGGTTGAGTAAAGATAATTTGGGAGAATTTGACATAATTTTTGAAAGTGAGATAATTCAACCTGAATCCAGAGTGTAAAATCTGAATAAAGAAACTATGGAGATATAAGGGAAAAATTGTTTGAGGTGGATTGGAATAATACATTAAGATGTATGATGGTACATTGGCAATGGATAATCTTCAAATAATTTGTACATAGTTTAAAGCAACTGCCAATTACGACAAGGTGAAAAAAGCTAAAGAAGTCAGTTAACTATGGCTAACAAAGGAAGTCAAGTATAAGATTAAAAGAAAAGACGTATAAAGTTAACAGAAAGAATAATAAACCTGCCAATTGGGATAATTTTAGAATGTGACTAAAGAATTGATTAAGAGAGGGAGAATACCATATGTATGTAAACTGGCAAAAAACATAAAAATGGACTGTAAAAATTCTATAGGTAAGTAATAAGGAAATGGTTAGCAAAGACAAATGTGAATCATTTCAGAGTCAGAAAATTTTGTAATGGGAGTAGAGAAATACTAAAGAAGCTAAATGATTAATTTATGTCTGTCTTCACTAAGATAGAAACAAGAAATTTCCCAGGACAAGAGATCCAAGGGAGGATAAAAAATTGAAAAAATGTGTTATTAGTAAGAAGGTTATATTGAAGAAATTAATGGTATTGAAGGTTGGTAAGTTTCCAGGAGATAATATTCTACAACCCAGTATGCTGTAAGAGGTAGCTATGGTAATTAATGGATGCATTGGTGATCATCCAATATTTTTATAGATTCTGAAATGGATCCTAGAGATTTAGAAGGTAGCAATGTTACCCCACCATTTAAGAAGGGAAGGAGAGAGAAAACAGATCTTTAACCTTACATCAGCAATAGGGAAATGCTACAATCCAATTTATATTATGTGATAAATAGATACTTGAGTAATAATGATTGGACATAGTCCACATTGATTTGCGAATGGGAAATCATGCCTAATGAACCGATTGACGTTTTTTGGGGATATTAATAATGATAAAGGGGAGTTGATGGACATAGTTTCATTGGATTGTCGGGAAGTTTTGATAAAGTCCCCCAGAGGTGGCTTGTCAGCATAATTAAAGCACATGGGATAGGCGGTAATGCACTGGCATGATTTAAGATTGAATAACAGGCAGAAAACAAAGAATAAAGATCAATAGTTCATTCTGGTATGGTAGGCTGTAACCAGTGAGATACTACAAGGATCAGTACTTGGGTCCCACCTGGTCATGTTATATATCAATGATTTGAATGTATGAATTAAATGTAATATTTCTAAGTCTGTGAATGATACAGAACTAGGCAATAATGTGCAAGGGTATGAGGAAAATGCAGAGTAGCTTCAAGAGGATTTAGAGAACCAGCCAGAGCATAGCAGATGGAATATAATGTGGAAAAAAACAAGAGGTTATCTATCTTGAGAGGAAGATCAGGTGCATAGCGTATTTTATGAATGGTAAAAGGTTAAAAAAAACCACGATGTACAAGATGTACAAAGGGATTTGGTGTCCTCATCTATAATTCATTGAAGGCAGCAGGTAATTAGGAAGACTAATGGTATGTCAGTCTAATCATGTGAGGATTTCAGCACAGGAGATGCAAATGTTATAGAACTTGGTTAGACTGAGTCCAGAACACTGTAGTTTTGTTCCCCTGACCTTAGAAGGGATATTATTGCCACTGAGGGAGTGCAATAAAGGTTCACCTGACTTTTTCCTGAGATGGTAGGACTGTTCTGTGAAGAAAAGTTGAGCAAACTGGGTTTATATTCGCTAGAATTTAAAAGATGTCATTGAAACCCTTATGTAATTGAAATACTTAAAGGGATAGACAAAATAGATGCAGGTTAGTTGTTGCCCTTGGTTGGCAGCCTAGAACCAGGGGATACTTAGAACCAAAAGAGGAGAATGTTTTTCACTCAGTGGATGAGGATACTTGTAATTCTCTACCCCAGAGGGCTGTGAAAACTCAGTCATTGAATGTGTATAAAGTAGCCATTGACAGGTTTCTGTTGAACAGTAATGCAGGCTCTACACATCAAATGGCCTGTTCCTGTTTCAAATCCTCCAACCTCCATCTTACCCATTTGCCCGACACTTTATTCCCCCTCACAGAGTCATTTGTCAATCTAGCCTCCATCTACCTGCTGCCCTATAAAATGAGGAGAAAGTGAGGTCTGCAGATGCTGGAGATCAAAGTTGAAACTTTATTGCTGGAACAGCACAGCAGGTCAGGCAGCTTATTCCCCCTCACAGAGTCATTTGTCAATCTAGCCTCCATCTACCTGCTGCCCTATAAAATGAGCCATTCTTCCCACCCACATACCAAGCTACTTACTTAGCCACTTGGCATACAAATCCCCTCTCCCATCTGCCTCCCTACCCATCCACATTCCTTCCATCCGAGCCCTTCACCCACCTGGCAGTCTACCCACTACCTGCCACTCTGTTCTGCACTCCTGTACCCATCCACCATCCAGCCTGCTACTACACCCACCAACATGGCACCCTACTCTCTCATCCACCCACTTTCTCCACCACACCTGCACCCACGTGCTTCCCTCCTCACCACCTCCCACATAGCACCTCACCCCATTTACCTTACACACTTACACTCTCTTTGTTGTTCATCAAAGTGGTTTTTGGATCTTCAAACCCTTGAACAGGGCATGGTTTGCCTTCAAATGATCTTGTGATATGATGGAGACTCCCAGAAGATGAACGCTCCTCATTTCTCAAGAGGCCATCTTCAAAACTCCAGACCAGAATTGCAGAGCCCCTAGACAAAAGAAAGGAGTAGTTGGCAAGCCAGCTTGGAAAATTCATTTCATTAACTCTTTCCATCTCTGCACATGCTGCCATATCCATTGGGTGTTTCCACTCCTTTCTGTTATTTATTTCAGCTTTCCAGCGACTGCATTATCTGTTTTTGTATTTGTGCTTCATTCACAGCCACCTGTGTACCAGGAACGCCCGACTTATGTCAGTGCTGACCTATTCAATGCGATTTCTGTTTGTACCTTTTCTCTTATTTGTTTTCTGTTGCTTTTTATTGTTTCCCTTCTTGTGTTTGATTGGTGTTTGACTTGATCACTAAATCTCACTCTCATAGCCACCATTCCAATGAGAGACCTGAAATGTTAACTCTGTTTCTTTCACCACAAAGGCCATTGGATATGCTGAGTATTTCAGCATTTTCGGTTTTTATTTGAGATTTCCAATATCTGAGTATTTTGCTTTAGGACTATAGTTTCTATTTTGGTGGGCTGACTCTAGAAAAGTTTGTGAGACAAATATGGAATACATTATATTCTACCTCATACATTTTCTTAATAAACGTACATTAAAGTTTTATTCACTTGGTATCAAGATCTGAAAATTATTGGCACATAGAGTCATAGAGTTGTTTAACATGGAAACAGACCCTTTGGTCCAATTCATCCATGCCGATCAGATATTCCAAATCAATCTCTTCCCATTTTCCAGCATTTGGCCCAGAACCCTCCAAACCCTTCCTATTCATGCATTCATCCAGGTAGTTTTTAAATATTGTAATTATACTCCACTACTTCCTCTGACAGCTCATTCCGAACAAACACCACTCTGTCCCTGAAAAGGTTGTCCCTTAGGTCCCTTTTAAATCTTTCCCCTCTCACCTTAAACCCATCTCCTCTAGTTTTAAACTCCCCTGCCCTGGGATAAAGATCTCAGCTATTCACCCTATCCAGTGTCTGCAGTCTAGGTAAAATAGCCCCAGTCTTTTCAGCCTCTACAACAGCTCAAACCCTCCAGCCCCAGCAACATCTTTGTAAAACTTTTCTGCACCCTTTTGAGTTTCACAATATCTCTCCTATAGGAGGGAGACCAGAATTGAATGCTGTATTCTAAAAGAGTTGTAACCAATGTCCTATACAGTCACAACATGACATCTCAACATCTATTAAGATGCAAATTTCTAATCATGAGGAACTTGGTGTCTTTATGGAAGCCACTTTCTATCCAAGGGCATACGGTGCCAAAATGAAGCTTGGACTTTAACATTCCTAGATGTTATTCTATTTTTCTGTGTCTGCCCATCCTGCAGACAGTGCTGTCCACATAGTATTGTGATACCCATTTTGGAATTTGTATTAGTTCTCCCTTGCATCTCATTATCATATTTGGCATAATCATCAATTTTATAGAATCTTGTCTGCGATATAGAATTATATTTTAAAAACACAGTACAATCCTGTATGTACACATTGACTAATAACTAGTGACCGTCCTTTGGGGTTCATGAAGGTAAATTTGAGCACTTTGGAGTTGAGTTGCTAGGAAGGAGATATCTCTGGTAGTAGGAGATTAAAAGGAAGTCCTGGAGGGTCTTTTGAAAGTGAACCAGAGACACGAGACAAACTCCAGGCCCCCACTCAGTCGTCCCAACAAATGTCACTCTCTTTAAGCTATTTTTTAATTCACGTGACCTAATTGGTCAGGGTGTAGGCCTGGCAACCTGGAAGATGCCTGTATGGCACCATTGGCAAAGGCAGGAGGCAGCCATGTTCAGGCTGATGTTATGTCAGTAAGCAGGCGGCTACTCAGAGGACAAGCAGCATCATGAGGGATGATTGGGGCCAAAAGAGAAAATCACATCAGAGTGTAGTGCGTGGGGAATTAAAATTTACAGGCAAATAACCAAGACAATCATATTTTAATTGAGCATATAGCAAACCCAAAAGCTGGGCACTAACGTGCATCAGAATGTCTGGGTTTGCTAAAATAAAGTTTAAGGTCTGAACTGGACCAGTGCTTAACAATAAGAGGCCATATCTGGTGGTGAGTGGATTTCCTCTTCTCTTTCCTGCTTTTTGGAAATTGCAAACTCTTCCAAAGGTGGCAGGATCCCAAGGTGACTTCTGGAACCACAATTTTCAAATCTAGCCCACGCCCACATGACCCTGTGAAAATCCGGTCCCCTGTTTCCAGAACTAGATAATGTCTCTGCTGTTAATTGACCAGCCTGCTTAGCTCATTGGTGTATGGATCTGTCATGGAGAGCCAGGACCCCTTTATGCAGATCCATTCTGCTTGCAAATAAATGATCTAATGGATAGCTGAACATATAGAAATTCTGCTGAGCTTGTGTTTTAAGCCTTTTAAATTTCAAGGGTGTCCCAATACGTACTCTTTGCCTATTATCAACAAATCACCAGTAGTTCCTAGGTGCTCTGGACTTAGATGAGCTAAATACATCTGTAGGGATCAAAAAGGATTAATTACATGGATTTCTCATTTGAATCTTTTAATGCTGATTATCAAAATAACTCTGTCAACATTTGCATACCTAGTTATTGAATATTTCGTTCTTGTGGTTCAGTATTCATGATGGTCCATTTGAATATTGGGCTTTTCTCACAAGTGTGATCTGTTGGGAAGTGAACTGAGTCGAAGTTGATTTCAATTTGAGCCTTTAACCTTTTCCATTAATGGTACCAATGTTTTTTTCTTCCAAACAATAAAGTTCATGATGTGAAGATGCTGTGGCAAGCACTACACTGTGCTGTAGCTTGAACAGTAATGGAAGTGAAAAATGTACAGAAGAAGGGCAAGGCAATTAAAAATCTGGTCGAAAAAGATCTTGAGTAATGGATTTTACAAACGTTACAACCATTATATTCACAGCCTAAGGAAAGCTTTTCATATGAAAAGATTGTACTGACACATACTACATGTCGGACTTTGAGAACCTAATTGTAATTGCAGCTCTCTGTGTCTGATATATGATAATAAACCTTAAGCAGCAGAAGCTGGGGTATTTTTTTTTCTCTCTAGCTGCAGTGCTCCTACTGAGATTGAATTATTCCTTGTATCAGCTTCCATCCCATTTCATTGCATGGTGTTCTGACTTCAGCTGCAATTAGGTGGCAGTCAAAACTGGAAAAGACAGTTGCTCTTGTTTCCACTCTTGCCTTAGGCTACTTATATAAATGATTCACTACAATGCCCAGTCTTTAATATACATTATTTTCCTTTATAAACAACTGCCAGATTTTATCATTTTTAATGTGTAACCACCCAAATAATTCTCAACTTTTAAGAAACAAATCATTATTTTCACCTAGATATAAATAAGCCCAAGCACATAATACTCCATATCTTTGAAAACAAGTTAACACCAAATCATGGAATGCAGGGTTTGGAAATGTGAGAAATATTTCTTTACAGCTTGACAATAAATTACCAACCTAGTTGCTATTGATAAAAAGAGACAGATTTTAATAGAGGACAAGTTTCTAATGTATCTTGTGCTCAAGATTTGCTTTTGTAAATCTTGCAGTCATTTATACATCTTCCAGAATGAACACATGAGCAAGTCTCACTGCTCAATCTTCTCTACCTCTCCCATTCTCAAGATCTCAAAATGCAGAGTCTTGCTCCCTTGGTTTTTACTCTCTCATCCAATCTTAAAGCTATTGTGTAAGAGATGCATATAACCCGACAGGCAGAACAGTCCACTGAGGCAGTGACAGCTCCATCCTTGTTAAGAGTTGGGACTAGAAGAAGATGAGCTGCATTACCGGGATGATCAGTGACACGGATCGATTGATTATAACATGTTTGACATTATTCACAGGGCATAGCATTGGGTGGCACAGTGGCTCAGTGGTTAGCACTGCTGCCTCACAACACCACAGACCTGGGTTTGATTCCATTCTCGGGTGACTGTCTGTGTGGCTTTGCACATTCTCCCTGTGTCTACATGGGTTACCCCCATGTTCTCTGGTTCCCTCCCATGGTCTAAAAATGTGCGTGCTCAACTGTCCCATAATATGCAGGCTAGGTAGATTAGCCATGGGAAATGCAGGTTTAGGGCAGGGAGGATTGGTTCTGGGTGGGGTGCTCTGTGGAGGGTCAGTGTGGGCTGAATAGCCTGCTTCTGTATTGTTCAGTGTGATCTATTGCATAGGATGCAGCTCACTGCTATGCCTCCTAACATGAAAAGGGATGTACCTGTAATTATAAGCTTCTGAGTTCATGTCTGACTCCAGGATTTGAACACAAAGACGATGGCAATCCCAGTTTATTGCTCAAAGACATTAAACATTGCTAAAAAGTGACATGAAGTCATAACTTTTCAACTTGCACTTACCAGTACCGAAACACAAGAAAAAGACAATAAAGGAAGCAGCAGTTCATACAGCATGAAAAAAAGGTGGCGATTGTTGTGACTAGGGATGGCATGCAGATTCAGCTGGAAGTATAAAATATCTTAAATAACGGACCAAATTCAAACTCGACAGGTTAACTCTAATTGGTCATGGCAGTGCCATGGAATTAAGTAGGAACTGGATTGTCTGTATAACTGTTTAGTTAGTGTATGGACATATTCCTTTTGGCAGTGAAGAACAGGACCTTATGTGTAAATAAATGCAGCTTCCAGCATGTACAAATGAAAAGGAATATAAGCCTGATCTCTCACCAACTCATTCTTTATGACATTCATGCCAACATATGTTTCTGTAGCCACCTCATGGTTGCTCATACCCCTGTGCCACCCATTGGCCATTTAATCATCAATCATCAATGTTCTATTCATTCCATGATCCTTTGTAGGCCCATGACAACTCATCTGCCACCCACCACCTCTTGTCCTTCCCTCACCACGCCAACATATCTATGATCATGTATGGGCATTAAGATGTCAAGACAGAAAATCAAGTTACCACTGTATTAGTTAAGCCACTATTAAAAATAACATGCTATAATTGATACAAAACAAACCAATACAGTGAAATTGAAATGACAAGTTCCTTATGAAAACAAACGTTTTACTAATGTTTTCCAATATTTATTGAAACAAACATTTTGCTTGTGGTTAATACCTTGTGGCAATTAATGTCTACCTTAAATAATTAAAAACCTTAAGTCAATAACCATTTTGATTCAATGAGCAGGTGGAGCTGTTCCTCAAAGACACACCATTGAGAAAATTGTAACTTGGGAAATCAGCCATGCAGTACAAATCTTACGATGATGTTATATAGCCAAGCACTCTCAACTACCTTAGCAGTATTTATTTTTAACCATACCTAGGTTTTTGGATAAATTTGCAATTCTGAAGGAGTTTTCCCATTTTTTTTACACACAAGGCTACCTTTCACAATCCTGAAGGGTATCTTACCTCTCCCAAAGGATACAAAGGTGTTTCAGGTCTATATCCAGAGAGGTACCTTACCACTCTAAAAGTGAGAAATAAAAAAATTCCTCCAGGATTCACCAATCATGCCCCATACCTTGTTCCTTCACTGTCGCTGGGTCAAATCCTAGAATTCCCTCCCCAATAGCATTGTGGGTCAACACACAGCAAGTGGACCGCAGCGGTTCAAAAAGGCAGCTCATCACCACCTTTACAAGGGCAACTAGGGATGGTCAATAAATAATGCTGGTCAGCCAGTGATGCCCACATCCCACAAATGAATAAAAAATCATATACCTATGCCAACTCACGCAGCCTAATACCCTCTGCCCATCCCCTGTATGACCCCAATACCACTATTCCAGTTTACAGACTACTCTCTTCTCTCTTCACCTATCATGGGCCAACACTGATTATCCTGAATGAACAAAGCTCTAATAGCATTGAACATCTTCGTGCTATCCCAGACAAGGCACTTATTGCACCCATCCACCATCTTTAATATTCCCTCCCTCCACCATTGACAGACAGTGCCAACAGTGCATATTTATATCATGCTCTGTAACAACTTATCCTAAGACTCCTCAAGAGCGCCTTCTACATCAGTGAACCATACACTATGAAGGGCAAAGACTGAAGATACATGGGAGTACTAGCTTTGCACATTCCCCTCCATGTCACACACCATTCTGACTTGGAAATATATCGCTGTTTGTCCACTGTCGCAAATCTTGGAACTTCCTCCCTAACAGCACTATGGATGTCCTTACACCCTTAGGACTGCAGCAGTTCAAGAAGTCAGATTACCATTAGCTTCTCGTGGGCAATTAGACCTGGACAATCAATGGTGTTCTAACCACAATGCCTAGATCTCAAGAATATTCTGCATGTACTCACGCACATAGGAGAAAAAATATAGATCTGTTACTTAAATTCCCAACTACTTGAATGACTGCCATGTGGTATAGATATTTCCATCATGTTGTTTGATAGGGAGTTCCAGAATTTTAATGCAATAACAGTGAAGGATCCACAATATAGTTCCGAGCCCAGATGGCACATATTTTGACAGGGAATTTGCAGATGGCGGTGTTCCCATGCATCTACTTCCCCTCGTCATTCTTGATAATAGAGGTCATGGATTCGGAGTGCTGTTTGAAGGAACCTTGGTGAGCTGCTGTAGTGCATTTTGTATGTGTCCCAACACACTGCAACAGTGGTGAAGGGAACAAATGGTTCTAGTGGTGGATGAGGTCCAGATCAAATGGGTTGCTTTGTCCTGATGGTGTCAAGCTTCTTGAGAGTTGATGGAGCTGCAGTCATCCAGGCAAGTGGAGAGTATTCCATTACCTTCCTGACTTGAACTTTGTAAAAATGAACAGGTATTGAGAAGTCAGGAGGTGAGCTGCTTGCTGCAGAATTCCCAGTCTTGGGTAATCACAGTATTTGTACAGCTAGTCCAGTTCACCTACTGACCAATGTTGATAGTGGGGCATTGAGTGATACTATTGTCTTTGAATATCAAGGCAGATAGTTAGATTCTCGGATGGTTTGATTTTTAAGAGTTCTGAGTAGTATTGGCACTGTATAAACATCAGGGGACATTCCAACTTTCAACTTGGTTTGAGAAATAGATCACATAAAGAAGTATCAAATGTAAGACTTAGGTTGGACACTTGAACTGAATGTAGTAAGGAATCATGAGTCAGGTATTTGTAGATTCAAATTCAAGTCCAGAACATGAGCATAATAATCAAGGTTGACAGTACAGTTCAATACTGGCTGCGTGCTGCACTGTTGACAGTGGCATCTTTCAGATAAACAAGTAAACCAAGACTTGGTCTGCCATCTTGGATAAATTTGAAAGATCTAAAAGCGCTACTTCAGAAAAGAGCAGGGCTATTGTCCCCGGTGTCTTAGCCAATATTTATCCCTTAACTGGCATCACAAAACCAAATAATTTGATCCTGTCACATTGCTGTTTATGGGAGTTTGTTGTGTGAAAATTCATTGCTATTGTTACCTATATTACAATAGGAATAACACTTCAAAAGAACTTCATTATGGAAAATGCACCTTATAGATGCTATATAAATGCAGGTCTTTCTTTTGCTTCATGATTTAATCGTGGTATTAGATCAATGCGGAGTTAATTCTTTGAGCAATTTACATTTTAATTGAATTAAAGCTTTGTCACCACTCCATTCTTTCCTCATCTTCATGTTTATCTGCTTCCATATTGAATGTTGCTAACTCATCAGTGGCAATTAATGCATTAAAAGTGTCCAGTTTACAAAATACCATTGTGCTTCTTCGTGAATTATATGTACTTAACAATGAGCAAGGACAAGTCATTGTTGGATCATTATATACTGGCAAATTGGGCAGCATAGTGGCTCAGTGGTTAGCACTGCTGCCTCACAGCACCAGGGACCTGGGGTCAATTCCACCCTCAGGTGACTGTCTGTGTAGAGTTTGCACATCCTCCCCATGTCTGCGTGGGTTTCTTCCGGGTGCTCTGGTTTCCTTCCACAATCCAGAAAGATGTGCAGATTAGGTGAATTGGCAGTGCTAAGTTGCCCATAGTGTTCAGGGATGTATAGGTTATGTGCATTAGTCAGGGATAAATGTAGAGGAATGATTCTGGGTGGGTTACGTTTTGGAGGGTCAGTGTGGACTTGTTGGGCCGAAGGGCCTGTTTCCACACTGTAGGGATTCTAAGTCTAAAATGTAATGATATGGCAACTTCCATTTATCTTAAGGTAGAAGAATGTTTAAAACTATAAAATTAGTTCACATTAGCATCAGAGTGATAATTGTGGAACAGACTTTACATCGGCTGTCTATGAGAAAGAAAATATTGAAAAATGATTGTTGATTTAGTTTGATGTTTAATTAAAAATCCCCATCGTGCTGTTGATAAAGGATTGAAATTATTTTATTTGAGAGCAATTAATGACATCAGTTAAAACACAGAGACATCAGATGTCGGATATTGTGTATGATTTGCAGCATTCAGTATTAATCATGGAGGTGGAATTCTAAATGCACTTCTACTTTTGTGCTTCATTGTCTCCACAGGCTATTTCTTTCCTCACACCCCTGGCAGTGATCTTTGTTGTCAAAATAATTCGAAGAACAGATAAAACAGAGATTAAAGAGGCCTGTTTAGGTAAAGTATTCACTCAGTGTATATTACCATGTTACGTATTTCAAATTCACATCCAGATTTTTGTGGTCCTCTGTTTTTAGTTTGAACGAATCTTACAATGCTTGTTTTTCTTTTTCAATACTTAGCTGTTTCTCTGGCCCTTGCTCTGAATGGAATCTTTACCAATACGATTAAGTTAATAGTGGGAAGGTAAGTTGTGATTTGTACAGTACAGCATGTTAAAATTAGTGATCCCATGAATTCTATAAAATTATGTAGCGTTGAGTTCGGAAAAAAAAACCATGATCTCAGTTGGACAAATAAACAAGGAGCAAGTTAGCAAGAAATTTACCACACATGTTTCTTTAGAAGAGGTAATGGGTAGTGCCTGTGATGTCATGGATTACATTGTGTGGCAGACAAAGTGAACAAAATTCATGGGAATCTGTTTTGTTTTGAACAATTAAGAGTTTAACATCACATAAGAAGACTTAAGGCTTAGATGTAAAACAACCACAATAGTAGAAGATTAAGATAGCCAACTTTGGAAAAAAATCACAATATTCTGATAAACCAGTTGTGTTTTTGGATATGATATTGATAGATAAGAGCTTGGTCCCGAAATTCACAAGAATGTAACAGTTAATGGATGAAAACTGGGAGTTGGTGAGGTGGGGGATGAGATTGGTTGTTGGGAAGGGTTATAGTGACATCACCATTATTTCTAGACAGGCAACTGCTCTTGAGAAGAAAATGGCACTACACAGGAATTCAAGACATCAGTTATTTCTATATTCTGTAATTTTTCAGCATAGAGATGGTAAAGTCCCCTTTTGAAGGTACATAACAGGAGCCATTTCAGACTTGCTTCAGATGTAGCAAAGCCAGATTTTTAACACTGAAGTCTTTTCTCACACAGTGACATGCTTCTGCTTGAAAGCAATTGGGATTGTGCTGGGTGATGAATTTGTGTTAAATGGCTGTACAGTAGAAATTGGAAAAATGTTACTACCTTCTGGTTACCCCCGTTCTTGACTGGAGTTGTCTGGTGTTATGGATGACCTTGAAATTCACTTTGGCATTTTGCAATGTGAAAAATTGAATGGTCAGGAGCAGTAATTTCATGAGTTTCGGACCTTGCTGAGTGCAGTGCTTGGATTTGTGCTTAGCTTGACGCCGGTTGGTGTGTTTTCATTGAGCTCAGCTCATTGTAAATCTGAGCACTGTGTATGAAGAGAATTTGCAACATTGCTGGCTGCATGCTGCACATCTGCTGCATGCTTTACGCAACCACTTCCAGTGGAGTACAAACAGGAAGTGTTGGAGTAACTCAGGAGGTCTGACAGCATCGCTGGAGAGAGAAACAGAGTTAATGTGTTGCATACAATATAACTGAATTATGCCTAGAGTTGGTAAGGTTCTCACGCATTTGGAAGTAAAACTTGACAGTAACTGCATCAGTTCATTTTTGCACAGCTTAAGGGGACTGCATTTAGTGATCCCTTTCTTGTGATTTAAAGAGGAACCAAGGAGAGCTGCCAACCGACCTTGGCAGCCTGTTGTAACTGTGGGCCTAGCAACAATGACCAAGCAAACCCTCGGCATTGCAGCTGAAGGCAAACTGAACCCCTTCTTTAGACAGGAGGTTGCTGCACCTCCTTTGTCACCATTCCTTGGTCAACTTGGCCCATACAATGTCGATTCTTCTGTTGCTTTCTCCAGTTTGTTATCAATTTCATCTGGCTTATGTCACACTGTGTTGCTGCTTGTAAACGTTTGGTGAGAATTACTCAGTGCATTGTGGGGTATTGATTTTCTCTGGATCACTGACAGCGACAGGCAAACTGTTGTACTCAGCCTAAGGGGAAATTAAACATAAACACGCGCGCTGATGCTGCCCTACAAGAAACAATTCGAGGAGGCACAGTAAAGTATGGGCAGCACCTTGTGGAAGTGATGGCCCTCTCCCCAGCCAGTTGGATAGGGGAACTGGTTGATAGCGCCGTAGGGAAGATAGCGCCATAGGGAAGATGGTGGCTGCTACACAGAAAACCCTGACTGGAGGTTCAGAAACATGGAACAACCCAAGCCCAGGTAAATGATGACGGGAGGAGATTTGTATGTGTGGTTAGGGAGCGTGGGGAGTGCAACAACAACTGAGAACAGTTCTCACCAGGCTCCTTTACCCGGTGTCCTTGATCAGAACCTGATCTAGAGCCACCTGACTCGAGACTAACTGAGAGAACTGGCTGTCTGATTTCTGTTAGTTTTACAATATTCAATTATGATCTTAAGTTGTTTCAAGCATGTTGCCGTTTCAGATAACAAACCTTTTTAGGGACTTGATGATCTGCAGTGAATAAAGTTGTTTTAAACATTGTGGTTTTAACATGTGCGAAGTGATGAATAAATCACTTTTGTAAAAGCACTTTTTGTGCATTCTACTGTCACTCTATGGCTCATTGTTTTGAGAAAGTGCATAGTTGGGTAATGGGGACGGAAGGGCCATTTGTTGACATGATGGATGATAGGGCCTTGAGGTCAGTTAGGTTGGATGATCGGGGCTGTGTGAGGGATGAGGGCTGCAGGATGTTCCTGTTTTATTTTACATTGAGGATAGTCCCACAACCTTTTAAATGGCTGGCTCCACAGCTGACATGCCCTGTGGCTGCCTCCGCACTTTCTCCGGGGTCAGCTGGTCCAAACTGCATCCATCCGTGAAGATCTCACCCTTCTATCCAGAGTTTCCCAAGGTGGGCATGCAAAGGCAGGGATTGTCCAGACTCCCACTTCTCACCTTGGGAATAATTGGGGGCTTAGGAGAAAGTGAGGACTGCAGATGCTGGACGGTCAGAGTCAAAAAGCACAGGAGGTCAGGCAGCATCCGATGAACAGCATATTGACATTCCAGGCATATGCTCTTTATCAGGAATGTGGGCGGGGCAAGGGGACTGGGAGATAAATAGGAGGGGCATGGGGCTGGAGGGTGAAGGTGTCTGGGAAGGCAATGGTTAGATGCAGGTGATTGTGATAAGTTAGACAGGAGGGTGGGAAGGAAGATGGACAGGTAGGACTGTTCAAAGAGGGCTTGTGGGAGCTTGCTGTGGGAAAATTGACAGTAGCTTACCGACAATGACATCAGTGACTATACTTCAAAAGAATTTCATTGGCTGTAAAGCAACTTGGGACAACATGGAAAGTGCTATATAAATGCAAGTCTGCTTCATTTCTTTGTCTGCATTCCCACTCTTTATACCAAGTCTTCAAGTAATGAAAGGTTTAACTTACAGGCCTAACAAAAAGTTTGCAACAATTTTTGTTAGTGCTTGCAAGTGGACATCCAAAAGGCAAATAATTCTACAACTTGAAACGATATTGATCTGGTTGAGACACACTTTATTGCTACTGGGCTATAGTGACATTTTATAAAGCCACTTAAAGCTGAGAATCTAATAATGGCTTCACGTGGGAAGCCATAATCAGAGACATTTTTATTGCCTGGAGAAGCTGAAGATCAAAAAGTGTAATGCCAGATTTTCATTTCAATGGCATTACATGCAAGTTACGCTGTAATCCATTTCAGTGTGTTTTCTCTCTATGTTGGAATAGTGTAGCAAATGAAAGCTTTATCAAATACATTTTCAAACCTTTATGTGTCCAATAACTTTACTTGCCACAATATTAGATCCACAATATTGTTTCCCTCCGAGAAGTGACAGGAAATGTCTACCACTCCTCAGCAATCCCAATTTGAATCCACCTAACAATCAGGTCAGAACAAATGAAAAGTTAAGTGAGCGAAGAAGGAGGATCATTTATGGGATCTGACTTGGTTCTGGATTGTAGTTATGTCTTAACTGTAATGAGAAATTGTATGATATTCAAAGAAAATGTATTTGTACACTTGGAGACAATGGTTTTGATGTTTACTAGGGACCACAGTGAGGGTGGAAAGAGAATTTCCCACGTGAAACTGCAGAGGAATGGATACCCAGACATCTTGTCAAAGGAAACAGCAGCACACCTTGTCAATTTTTCATCAGGCTTATCCCCTGTCAGCCTCCCTGATTGGCAGGTTGACTGTTAGGCAGGAAAGCAGCTGAGTGGATGGCAGCTAAACAGGATGAGTTGGAAATTGTTGGAAGATGGGAGGGCAATGGGAAGCAGGTTGGCGATTGCAACTTCTGTAATGACACCAGCTTGTTGTGGCCAACAGTGATGCTCCTGCTCATCCTGGCCCAAATGATGGGAGGAGCATAAGTGATGGTCAATTACAAACCCTTCTTGCCCTCTTCACCTACAGCATTCCCAGCTACAAAACCACCCCTTTGGTTAAAAATTTTTAAAATCCTGAGAAGTAGGAGGCGCAAAGCCTTTTCCTGACTGACCACTTCAGTTCAAACCACCCCCATGTGGTTTTGAGTCTGATGTGAGGTTTAAGAATGTATTACTTCTCCACTGTCCCAAAGCTGCCTGTCCTTGCGGGGCTGACAATTGCCTCTTATATATTGTGGGTCATATGCAAGTTCAGTTTTAAAAACCGAACCGCTGTTGCAATCTCTTACGTGGAATGCAACAGCTGGAACTAATGTGAAGGGGTCTCTTAGCAGCTGGTACATTATATCAAGATATGTTCTGGTTGAATGTGTAGTTAATAAGGTATGCCCACATTACACTGAATGTGTGAGACTCCTCTATTTCCATTTATTAGTCTTGTCAGCTTGAATAAAGAATGATTTATACAAATTAGTATGATGATTGTGTTCATTCTGTGATGTGTTGAGATGGGATTTATGATTAAGTTTAGCAACAAAACTCTTACCGTCTGTTTTAATCATAGATAAAAGCTAGTAGGGAGCTAATAAAATTCCTCTAGTCCAATATTTGGGGGCAAGCATCCTAATCCTTAAAGCATTTATTGTTGGCCAAGTGTCAGGCTGCTAATAACAAAGACAATGAATCTCAAGAATCAGATAACTTATGGATAATATGGCTTTAAGACTGCGTTGAAATGATTCCACCTCATGAAGAGAATGGGAGAAGACGAATAGCAGAATATGATGATTTGTTTCCCCGAACTGTCTAAGACACAAAAATTGTAGTTAACAATAGAATATTGTGTGGGATTGTACAAGGTCCAACTGCTTTCCCCACACCACCACCTAAAAGGTTGGGGACAGGGAGGGGGTTGTGTTTGGTCCTTTGCCGCGATCACAATGGCTGCCCTGCACCAGTTTAATGCTGAGAGCGGAGTTAATTGCTTTAAGCAGGACTTCTGCCTCTATCCCAGCCTGGAGAGCTGTCAGCCAATCCGATGGCCTGCTGCTCTGTAGTGGCAGCAGTGCCAACTTGTATTTGTGGCTACTGCTGGTATTACAGGCACACCTACCATGACAAAGTGCCCAGGGAATGAGTCTGGGATCTTGCTGAAGGGACATGAACATGTTCAAAAGACTGAGGTAGAAGGTTAAAAGGTGACATGACCTGAAGGATGGAGTCTTTTAGGAACATAGGGGATCTGTATAAGAATTTCTGTGCACTTTACCCAATACCAGGCAACTCAATCAAAACTATCAATCTTTACCCGCGGTGGGGTGGGATGACAGAGGCCGTTAATTGGGCCTGAAGGTTTCAATAGGCCCAAGGGTAGCAGGCTGCCAATTCCTCTTCTGGCCCTCATGAAGTTTCAGATAGGCTGGAGGCAAATAGCTAGGCCACCTGTTGGATTTTACATGCCAACCCCCACCCCACCAACAGTAGGTATAAAACCAGGTTCATTATTTAAATTTGCAAGCCAAATCTTAATACCTGAAAACTTCCATAATAAGGTAAATTCCCTGATCCTCTTTTATTTGAATGGAATATGAGTTGGCGAATTTTCACGATCTTTGACCTCTGTCCTCCCTAAGTGGAAGGCCTGCAGCTATCAGTGGTGAATCGCCAGACTGCCCTAATAATTTATTCAATGTTGCTGCTTATTTGACTTCCCCATTCTAACCTAATTATAATTTGGTGCTGTCTCATCCTCCAATCAAGCCTCACTTTCAGTAAAGAGGCTTGGGAACCAAAAAACCAAGCAACATTGGCGGGCTGGTGGGGGAAGGTGGTGGGTGGGGGGAAGAAGTTTAATTTCCAAAATTAAACTTCTGGGTCAGGCATTCTTCTATTGCTTGAAACAAATTTTTCTTTCACCCATGACTGAGAGAGTTTGATAAATGAACCATTAAGGACAGAACTGTAAACTTTGGAAGTATGAAAAATGGTGAAAATCACAGTCCATAACAGGCTGTTCAGAACTTGATAAGGGAACCTAGGATAATGTTTCAAATGGAGTCCTGGAACTGATGGAGGATCCCATTCGGAATAATTCCCTGCCCACCTTCTCTTTCCTTTTTTTGTTGAAAAGTTTGATTAAATAATTATACTTTGCAATGGTGTGTCATGATTGGATAGTGGTTATAATTTATAATATTTCATCTATAGTCTAATAGAACTCTATAATATTGTTACAGAGCTCTTAAACATTTGGTAAGGGATTTCTGGCTCAATGCCTGGTTAATAACACAATGCCCCTCTATATTACATTTTTTCTCTTTGTTTGAATGTATTAACACTGTCAGTTAGATGGTGCAAAGATTTATTCAGGCTATTTTCCTACAGAGCCATTCGTATTTTCCTTTTTCTCTAAATTGATCATTATGTCTGTATGCAAAACCAAAATAAAACTAATATTTGAAAACTGTGTGAAGAGGAATGAGCTAGGTCTCACAATAATTCAAAATTAGGCAGAGCATTAGTGCTGCATCTCGAGGGGGAATAACAAGCTTGTGTTGATGTAATCCATTTTACCACATCAAGACATCCCAAAGCACCCTGCAGATAAGGAAGCACCTTTTAACTATAATACTGTCATAATGTCACAATCGTTCACTTTCTTTCTATTGGATAACCTGTTTTCATGGTGTTGCTTGATGGATAAAAAAATTGCCTGGGGAGCAGGGTAAAATTCCCTGTGCAGTTTTGAAATGGTGTCCTGGAATCTAATTGCATCCAGCTGGCAGGCTGGACAGGGGAAAGGTCAGCACCTCTCTTAGTACTGAAATCCTAATTCTAATATTTCTATATGCTACCTTAGCTTTAATGTGTAGATAGCCCCTGCAAACTACAGTAATATAAATCACATGGGATGGAGAATGAGAAACAAGTGTCCAACATACACCTCAGCAACCCCAACACACCGGTAACCACACAAGACCAGGAAGCCTGGCTATCCAAAGTTGAAGGGCCACTTTCACACTCACTCTCAGGTGCTGCTGCTGCTCTGAAGGGAAACAGCCTCACTCACTGGCTCCCACATTGGGAATGGGAGTGGGATGGGGATTCCAGTTACCAAGGTCAACAGTCAAATTGCCTTCATGGAAACGGATAGATCCTCAGGTTTGTGACATTCCAGAGAAAGAGTCACCTGAGTATCCTGTAGCCTTGAAGAGATTCTATACTTTGCAATTCAATTAACATTATCCTTTTCAAATGGACTACATAATCCTTCAATTTGTGTCTTCACATTGAGGTTTTTGACCTGCTGAGGCCTCTCCCTGAGAGGAGAGGTATGAAGATGTTTCTGGAATCGTTGGGTTCTTCACAAGGCATTAGAATGACCATGACAATCTTTATCTGTTGATGTTAGAGCAGAAAACTCCACAGGCATTCCAGCAAACTGATGAGGCTGCCCAACAATGTCAGATACATGCGACTCTCGGTGCAGGTCCTTTTGTATATGAAGGACCCTGAGATCAAGATTAATACACTTTTGTAGCCAGTGTCTGACGGTCTTTAAGCCTCTTGTTTCCTGTTGTCCCAAATAACCCTGTGCACCTACTTCATGGCCACAATGACTCTTAGCAATTTTTTTAGATGCACCATAGAAAGCATCCTACCTGGATGCATCACAGCTTGGTATGACAACAGTTCTGCCCAAGACTGCAAGACATTAGATTTGTGAACACAACCCAGTCCATCATGAAAACTAGCCTTCCTTCCATTAACTCGGTCTATACTTCCTGCTGCCTCAGGAAACAACCAAAATAATCAAAGACCCCTCCCAACCCTGTTATACTTTCTTCCACCCTTTTTCATTCAGCAGAAGATAGAAAAGTTTCAAAACACGTACCAACAGGTTCAAGAATAGCTTCTTCCCTGCTGTAATGAAACTTATGAATAGACCTCTCATACTATAGTTGACCATTCTCTGCACCTCTCTGTAACTGTAACACTATACTCTGCATTCTGTTCCATTACCCTGATGTATTTATAAGATATGATTTGCCTGGATAAAACACAAAACAGTAGTTTACACTGTATTTTGGTATATGTGACAATAATAATCTAAATTCAAATTTTCAAATTTGCAGTGTTCATAATCCACTCCCTCTCCTCCCACAGACTTAGTGACTATTTCTAAGTGAACCAGGTTCAGTGAATGATATTGTTGGTGGCAATGCTGTCTGAGAGGCAGGGAATTGAAATGTCTTCCATTTCCAGAATTGTAGACTCTGGAGGATAAAAGTCACTATTGCTAACTTCAGTCTGTGCGAGCAGTATGCTATTTTATTGAGGCACTTTCGATCACTTAAAAGAGCCTGGCAGTTGATGAGTGCTTGAAGAGTACATGGAAACAGTAAAGAATAGATACATGTAATCACGAACTAACTGAAACATCTTGATGCCCACATCTCTATTCCCAACTGCCAGGCCAGAGTTTGTTTCAATGATTGACAGAGTATCCTCTTCATAATAAATTAATGTGCAGATCTCTGTGCTTTCTCCTGCAGTGACCTGCGGTTCCTTGCATTATATGCTATTCCCTTTTGCTGGAGGAATATGTTGTGCTAATTAGCTGTCACAATCTCCAGATCCTACAGCCAGAATCTTTTAGGATTTGTGAAATGGATGATGATAATAGTAGACGAAAGGAAACACAAAACTTGGATGAGAGACTTCAAGATGCTGGCATGCATTACAGGCTAAAAGTGAAGCCAGGCTTCAGTGATTGTGAGGCAAGAAACAAAGTGGATATGATACTCTGAAATCAATCCTTGAATATTACAGCTGGAAGTACCCAGCTGACTTTCTGTGTTGCAGTCAACTTTCCGATTATTCCACTGACAACTGATTTTTTTTTTTCGCTAATCCTGTGATATTATTAGATTTCCTCTGACACTGTACTGGGATTCTTGAAATTATTGAGATACATTCAGTCACAGATGTTTCTTTCTTCTTGATCCATGTTGCTGCATTTGAAGTTTTATTCCCATTTATTTCAACAGTTGCAGTCACGTTTTTGATTTAGAGCAATATAGTTTCATCTGCTGTCTCACAGAATCCTTACAGTATAGAAGCAGGCCATTTGTCCGATCAAGTCACACTGACCCCTCCAAAGAGCATCCCATCCAGACCCACCCTATCCTTGTAACCTGCATTTCCCATGGCTAATCCATCTAGCCTGCACACTACTGGCAGCTTAGCCTGGCCACTTTACCTAGTCTGCATATCTTTGGACTGTGGGTTGAAAGCCGAGCACCCGGAGGAAACCCACACAGACATAGGGAGAATGTGCAAACTCCACACAGACAGTTGCCTGAGGCTGGAATCGAACCTGGGTCCGTGGCGCTGTGAGGCATCAGTGCTGGCCACTAAGCCATCATGCTGCTCAGAAAATTAAACATTCAACCATTTCCCCTCTTCCAGCTATTAGCTTTAAATAGATGGTGTTCTATAAATGAGAAATTACAGGACTGTTCTGCCGTATTTTAAATATTCCATTCCATCAGCAAGACTTGCACATTTGTCCTAGCTAGGATTCTGTAGAGGATCCGGGAATTCCAATCTGATCGGTGTCTGTTCCATAAGATGAATACAATTTAGTACTATTTATTTGCTTAATATGATGTTAGCAGAAGTCACATGAATATGGGAAGCCACAGTGTATAAAAGTATAGTTATTCAAACATTCCTTCCCATAATGTGAAAAGGGTGTTGCATGCAGTATAATTTGCAAGTCACTCCACATCTAGAGTATATAAAGAAAATGATCATGCATGAATAAAAGTCTGTTTGTGCTTTCAATTTCATGTGTCCCTGCACACATGATGCACACACAGTCTTTAAAGTGTCACATCATTTTGTGGTACCCTCGTGGGTTATTATCTGTTTGCTTGGTTTAGGCTTGTTCCTGAGGTGATGTTGCAACCCTTGGGAAATTTGCAGACAACATGGCTGTTGGCTGTGGGAAGGTATCAATGGTTCAGTTGAATGGGCATGGAAATGGTAAATAGAATTCAATCTGAAGAAGTGAGTGGTTATGTATTTGAGGAGGGAAAGCCAATCAAAAAATGTAATAAATAGGAGGATATTGAGAGGGATAAAAGAAGTGATAGACCCTTGAATATATGCCTATGGGTGCCTGAAGGTGACAGAATGGATGGCAAAGGTTGAATAGAAGGCATATGAAATGCTTTCTTTCTATGATTGAGCTAGTGAATACAAGATGTAATGCGGGAACTATATTAGACATTAGATAGGCCGCAGCTGATTTTCTGTGTAGAGTTCAGGCCATTACATTACAGGAAGAACATATTTATTGTGTAGAGAGTAGAGGAGAGCATGTTGTCAGAGCTTGAAAATTGTAGCTATGGGGCAGGAATAAAGGAGGTTGAGGGGTAACCTTATCAAAGTGCATGTAATAATGAGAGGCTTGCATAGAATGAACAGTACAGATGTGTTTCCCTTGGTGGAGAGAGAGATAAAATATCAGTGAGAACAAATTTAAGACCAAATGATTAGAGGGGACATGAGGAAAGTCTTTTTCCTAGAGGATGGAGAATGTTTGAAATTCACTGGCCAGTTTGGTGATTCGGGCAGAAAGCCACAATCTGTTTCGAAGGAACCTGGATCCGTGTCTGAACAGCTGTGAGCTGCAGGGCCGCAGACCAGCTGCTGAGAAATAGAATTAGAATATGGAGTATTTTATTTAGCTGGCACAAGCATGATAGGCTGAATGGCCTTCCTTTTTTTATGGTTCCAAAGTAATTTGAAGTTACTAAGTGGACTAAACTTTTTTTTTAATCTTTAGCAATGTGTTTTTCATTTTAAGATTATAATATAGCTGAACTGATTTGCTCATGGTCCTTTTGGCAAATTTCAGCATTCCCTCAAACTTCCCATTTCGATGGGGGTAAAGTGGAGATGATGTGTAGTGATGAATTTTCCAATCATTCAGGAAGTGTCTGAGTTCTTCACTCATGTACTGATGGGTCATTGCCTTTGATCACATTGTCAGAAATACCATGACATCTGAATTGTGCTTTCAGGCTTTCTGTGATCTCAGGAGTAGTCATTGATGTCAGTTGGTCTAACTCACAGTGGTGTGACTGTGATGAGAGAATCAGTTCCAGTGAGAGAGGAGAGGTCTACTCCAAGCTCTATCCATGGTTTGTCTGGGATGCCATGAATGACAAGCTCAGAGAAATTTGCACAGCTTTGTGATGTTGTATTTGACTTATGAGGGAGTGCATCTTTTGTCATCACCTGTGGAGTCAAACAAAGGTACGTGTTTCCACTTTATACCATTTTGTACTACACTTGACTCTTATGCTTAATGCTGAAACTTGTTCCCATGTTTCCCACTCTCCTGCATCTTCAAACTGGGGAGACTCCAGGACTCAAAAAAGCTCAAACAGCATATGAGCTCAAGGGGGTCCGCAGTTCATTGCTATCTAGTGGAGAAAAGATCTCTCTATTTTCTTCCTTTTTTAGCAATGACCTTACCAGCATTTACAGTGTTATTGAGAAGGAACTGTATTTGCATGGGATTAGCAATGCATCGCCTATGGATGGTGACCTGCTCCATTCAGCAATGAAAACTCGGGTGGCGACATTTTTGTCGGACCCAGCAACCCCATGTTTAGTGAATCTGATTTTGTGCCATTTTGTGCTGGATTCCTGAGAGACCTGCAGAAGCCCTGCCGATTGTGAAGACCTTTGTGTACTAAATGCAAGGCAATGGCAAAATATCAAAAAGCAATGTTTCTCTTGGCACATCCTTTCAAAATGTGTTGTCAATGGTATAAATAACAAAGAACAAACTATGAACATTATTTGTAACTGTTTTCATCAGTATAGCAGCACTGCAAGGAATTAATGACCCAATACATCTCCTCTCCATTATATAGCACTTGAATAGCCTTGTCAACCAGTTAGTTATTTAAGATCTTATGTATGTGAGAGGATTTCCAGATGCCTACACTAATATAGGATGTTTTACGTGCACTGCTATGTTTTATGATTTGCTGCATTATTTTCCAAAGCAGCACTGCTAGTTTACACATTTAAACACAGCTTGACACATTAGAGAAAATCTACAATTTATGGTCACTTTTGCATTCTCTGCACATTGCTGAATGTAAATGGGGTTCTGCAATCAATAGTCAATGATCATATTAATCTGAGTGATCAATCTTGTCACAAGCTTATTGCATTCCTCTAAACAGCTTCCCACAATGTTTAGAGGCTGATTTAAAAGTCTATGATCTCCCATTAGTTTCAGTATTCTGGACCTAGACCTATTACTTGAATCTTCAACACTAAAAGGAAGATCAACAATAGCAGATACTGCCAACAGCACCGATTCAATTTATTCATCAGATTCAGAGTCACTGAGTTTAATTTTCCATCTCATGTGAATGGCTTTATTATTGTTTTACTGCTTCACATTTAGGTTTCTTTCAGGTATTACATTGAAATGTAGAAGAATTTAGAGCAAAGTAGGAAACTGTACAGTCATTTGTGTCTTTGTTGATATTTCTAGCACTTTGACAGATTCAAGCAGTAATCAAGAGATCCATTTTGGTGATCTGACAACAAGGATTCAAATCCCATGATGTGGAAATTGGTGGAATTTAAGTACAATTAATAAATTGTGAATTTGTATACCATACATTGTTTGGAAAAACCCATTTAGTTCACTGATATCCCTAAGGAAGGACATCAACTGTACTTAACCGGACTGGGCTACGTCATTGCAGACCCACAGCAATTTAGTTGACTCTTAAATAGCCTCTGAAATGGCTGAGTTATTCAATATTTCTAATTTAAATGGACACATTTGGAGAGTTCTAGGTTAGAGGAGTTACCCAGTGCAATCTTCCATTTCCAGGCAATTCCTTCAGAGTCTGCCATGATAGAAATCCACAAGATCCCCATGCTGGGTGAACAATGTTCTTACCAACAAAAAATCCAGGCCAAATTTCTTTTCGAAGAATGAACATCTGTGAAATCTGTCTCCTGGACCTGTTTATCACTCTAGTTTGTGAAAGCTGTATATATCAGTTTATGTGAAGCCACTACATGAATTAGTTCACAACCTTCTACGTTGTATAGAAAATAATGGGCACAGTGAAGGCTTTTCTTATTTGATCACCATCAAGAGATTGTGCAAAATATGAAAGAGAATAGGCAGCAAAGGAAGGCCTCAGTCACTCTGTAACCTCTGACGTCAATGCTCTTAGTGAAAACAAGTAGAACTCTGTTTAAAAGTCTCACTTAAGTGAATGCACATTCCTTCTCATAGATCAATTGGAAAACATTCAACACTTCTCAAAACATTATGTGATTTGACTTAATTTATTGTAGTCACATGTACCTACGTACAGTAAAAGCTTTGTTTTGCAAGCAGTACAGACAAACGAGGAGATATAGATCATCGGATGCTTAGACAGAGCAAGGCATTCAAGCTGCACAGGAGGTGCACAAAGCAAGATTAACATTAGCAAGATCAACATTATTTGATGTGGAGATGCCAGTATTGGACTGGGATGGACAAAGTTAAAAATCACACGACATCAGGTTATAGTCCAACAGGTTTATTTGGAAGTACAAGCTTTCGGAGCACTGCTCCTTCATCAGGTAGTTAGTGGGGCAGGATCATAGGACACAGAATTTATAGTAGAAGATCAAAGTGTCATATAATTGATGCGATGTATTGAACAAGCTAGATTGCTGTTAAGTCTTTAATCACTTAGAATAAGAATGCAGGTTTCATGTTCTTCACAGCCTGCAGCACATTATCGATGAGGATGAGCACCTCGCCAAGAGCTTCCCTAGCCTCCACTTCTCACCTTTAAACAACCACCAAACCTTAAATAGACCATTGTTTGCAGCAAACTGCCCAGCCTTCAGGATTCACCAACCATACCTCCATACAACCCTGTCATGGCAACCACTGCAAGTCGTGTCAGAATGTTGATACTACCATTACATGTTGGGACATCACTCACCATGTGTGCGGCTGGTACCCCATGTGACTCAGCCAATGTTGTTTATCTCAAATGTTGCAGGCAAGGATGTCCCGAGGCATGGTACATTGACGAGACCAAGTAGACACTACAACAACAGGTGAATGTACACAGTACAACAATCACCAGACAGGGATGTTCCCTCCCAGTCGGGGAACACTTCAGTGGTCTGAGACATTTGGCCTCAGACCTTCAGGTGACCATCCTCCAAGGCTGACTTCGGGATACACAACGACGTAGAGTGGCTGAGCAGAGGCTGATAGCCAAGTTTGGTACCCATGAGGGTAGCCTCAACTGGGACCTTGGGTTCATGTCACACCACAGGTGACCCCACTACACTATACACTCTCTCTCTCTCACTCACACACACACACACACACCACAGACATATACATAGTCACACACACTCTCTTCTCTTTCTGTCTCCCTCACACATGCACACAGACATATAAGTCTATGGGGTGAATTTGCACTTGCAGATACATTCTATTTTGCTCAAAAAGCATACAATCTGTAGGCAGTCAGTCCATGTGGCATTTTATGATTTTCTACTATGGAAATAGAACCAGTCTGACTCAAGGTTAGGAGACAGCAGACTCTAACCTCACACCTTTAATGCATTGTCTGAGCTGAGATGTCACTTTTTTATAAAACCTTAAGTTATCTCAGGACAGTGACTTGAAAGAAGTTCTGGGACTTACATATTAATCACTTGAAACCTGCATCCCCATTCTTAGTGATAGACCTAATAGCAATCTAGGTTTGTTCAAGACTTTGCATCAGTTGTATGACAATTTGACCTTTTACTAAATTCTGTGTCCTATGATCTTGCTCCAATAGCTATCTGACGAAGGAGCAGTGCTCCAAAAGCTTGTACTTCCAAATCAACCTGTTTTACCTTTAATAACCTGTTGTTGCATGATTTTAACATTATATGAAGTTAGAGGGGTCCATTCAGCAGTCCAATAACAGCAGGGAAGAAGCTGTTCTTCAACCTGTTGGTGCATGTGTTCAAGCTTCTGTATGTTTTGGATGTAGATTTGCTCGCTGAGCTGGAAGGTTCGTTTTCAAACATTTTGTCACCATTCTAGGTAACATCTTCAGTGAGCCTCCAGATTAAGCCCACTTTCTAATTATGTGTTTGGGTTTCCTTGGGTTGGTGATGTCATTTCCTGTGGTGATGTCATTTTCTGTTCTTTATTTCAGGGGGTGATAAATGGTTTGTATCTTCTGCCTGATGGAAAAGGTTGAAAGAGAGGGGTCTTTGATGGTGTTGGCAGCCTTTTCACGGCAATGGGAAGTGTAAATGATGCCTATGAATGGGAGTTTAGCTTCCGTGATGGTCTGGGCTATGCACACAGCCTTGCAGCATTTCTTACGGTCCTGGGCAGTGTAGTTGCCATACCTGGCTGTTATGCACCAGACAGTATGCTTTCTATGGTGCATCTGTAAAAGTTGGTGAAGGTCCTTATGGATTTGCTGAATTTCCTAAGAACAAGTTTAGAGCAAATTATTAAGTAGTTTGGTCTGAGATAATTACTTAGCTATCAAAGTATTGCTTTCTCCATTACAAAAACACTAAGCTATTACGCCTAAATCTTCATGATATATTTTCTTTCAGACCACGTCCTGATTTCTTCAACCGCTGCTTTCCGGACGGTGTGATGAACCCTGAGATGCACTGCACAGGTGATCCGGATATCGTGTCAGAGGGTAGAAAGAGTTTTCCTAGCAGTCATTCCTCCTGTAAGTCTAAAATTATCCTCTCTCTGTCTTTGTTACCCTTGGGTTTCCGTTTGCATCTGCATGGATTTGTTCACCTAGGTGACAGAAGGGAACTCTCCTCTATCTACATGTTGATATGACTTTGACAAAGCACTCACCTGTTCCCCTTGTTGTTTACCTTCATATGCAAAAGGATAACTTCACACTATGTTATTTGAAACTCCTTTTGAAACAAGTTTCCTCTCGAAATCACACACCAACAGGTTATTGTACATCCTTCCCAAACATTATATTCAGTAAGTAAACTTCAACTGTGAATATCAAAGTTAGCACCAAGAAAAATCTAAATCAAATTGACATGATAAAATTTGCAGATGTTCCCTGATGAAGAGTTTATGCTCAAAATGTTGGCTCTCCTGCTCATTGGATGTTGCCTGGCCGGCTGTGCTTTTCCAGCACCACACTTTTTGACTTTGCAGATATTAGCACAAGTTAATATGATAAAGTTGGACTTCAACCGCTCTCCCATGATAACTTTGGTAAAAGGTGCTAAAAGTCCTGGAGAAATACAGTAGAAGACCATTTATGCCCTATCTTATGATTTACAATAATATTCTTTCTTGGAAAGAGATCAGAATACCCCACAAGAAATTCCAGATGTATGAGATCCCAGGTACAAGCATCTACTATTGACATTTTTTTTGTTTGGAATATGAAACCTTGTGAAGCTAGCTTTATTTTTCATTAGTCTAGTGTTACTTTCCCTCTTCCAGCAGTATATACAGATTTTGAGCATTGAAGGAGACCATTCAGGCCAAAACTTTGAGACTAGCTCTTCTCCACACCAAGCGTAAAACTAACCCCGCTGCAGTTTTCTCTCTCCAGAGTTATGTATATTCCCCAGCTTTCAAACTTGAGGCACCTTTCCCCCTCAAGCCTCGGTTGCCTCAGCAATTCCCTGTGGCAACAAATGCTCTATTCCAACAACTTTCTGCAAGAAAACGTTTTTACAAACCTTTCTTTGTAGTCACTTAGTGGCTATTTTGCTATAGAATATGTGAAAGGACTTGAAGTGAATCTGTTGTTCTTTGATCACTGAGAATCAATCATCAATGAACAGTATTAACTTGACGAGTGACCCACAGCGGGAGATATGCCTGTGTCCCTGTGTTCATTCCAACTAAGATCTATTATTTAAGGTGGAGATATGGAGGAATTTCTTCTGAGAAGGTCATGAATGTTTGGAATTCTCTTCTCCAGTGGGGCTAGGTCATTGAATATATTCACGACTGAGATAAACAGATTCTTGAAGTATAGCCGTGTTAATGGGAAACAATAGGAAAGTGGAATTGAAGCCAAGGTCAGATCAGCCATGATTTTATTAAATGACAGAGCAGGTTTGAGGAGCGGTACTGCTCCAATTCTTCGTGTTCTTATTTGTCTAACCTGAATATCCAATCTAACAGCTGTGTGTTGAAAAACATGAAGTGTATAATAATCTTTGTTCAACCAAACCACAATGCACAGAATTCCTATGAAATACAAAATTTTACTTTACCCATTATTCGATAATTCAAACTATTGCAACAGGTTGACATTGTTCATGCTAATGTTTTATTCTTTGGTGTGAGGCGGAGTGGAGTGATATTTGTGGATAAGGATTTCTTCTGAATTTGCTTATTTTGGTGAGTTATGTTCAGCTTCTAAAATTGTTCAATCTGAATATTCTGTGTGCTTAAAAAACCTTTATCGGAAACATGCAGAAGCCAGGAGAGTCACAACTGCTTTGTATTCTAATAGTTTACAGTCACAAAATTACATCTAACAAAATAGTGACTGTGAGGTCCTTTCGATGGTAACAAAATTTTACAATTTCTTGCTTGATGTGTTGTCAAAATGCTATGTTGCCACTCTAAAGGTTAAGGTTTCAGTTGAGGCTGCATTGAATTTGCAATCACTGATGGAAAGTGTTTGCATTATACGGGTTAATTTAAAAATTGATATCATGTAAATATAATGGTTTGGTGAAATTATATATAAAAGGTGACAGTATTGTGAAATACTTTATTTATGCCCTCTACAGACTCAATACAACATCAACATTTAATGGGATGTCATAATAAATTACACTGGAAACATATCTTTTAGCATGGCATTCAATCATTTCAGTGCAGCAGGCTGTGGCGAGGTTGATGGATAGGGCACTGTTGCTAAATTTAATTCTATCAAATTTAGGGAATCATTTTCAGCTTGATATTCACAGTGGTATGATTGTAGATTTGTATAACCAGCTAGTATTTTACATGAAATATCGAGTGTACACCTTCCTACCTGTGCTGATTTTCTTATGTCCTTGTCACTGCTCGAACATACAACAACAAAGTGTGCAGGGGGAACAGGTGAAGCAGAACCAAGCCCCCGAGTTATTGTGAAATTGTTAATTCTTTTCACATTGCTTATTATCTGTCATCTTTGTCTTATAATTTAAGAGGAGGAATGCTAATATTGCCACATTCTTACGTCCCTGTTGTTGTTAGCTGTGTATCCATCTCCATATTCACATTTAATTGCACGATGATTATTGGATAATGGCAACGTTCTGACACAATTTAAAGTTTGCTCCCCAAATTGTTCTGGATGGTGCAATGGTGTTTGATGGGGTTGGTAATTATGCTTGAATGTAAGTATTGGATGCAGAAAGGGAACATTGAAGCAGTAGTCAAGTTCAGATCCAATATGTTAACCATGTCAAATCAGAATCCAGTGGGACATATGATCCATTTCATAGAATCCCTACAGTGTGGAAGCAGGCCATTCCACCTGTCGGGTTTATACTGGCCCTCCAAAGAGCATCCACCCTCCCACCCCAACCCTATCCCTGTAACCCTGCATTTCCCATGGCTAATCCACCTAGTGTGCACATCCGTGGACACTGTGAGCAAGTTAGCATGGTCAATCCACCTGTATTGCACAACCTTGGACTGTGGGAGGAAACCGGAGCATCTGAAGGAACCACACACAGACACCGGGAGAATGGGCAGCCTCCACACAGGCAAATGCCCAAGGTTGGAATCGAACCCTGGTGTCTGTGCTGTCCCAATTTCAATCTGCATATGCTACTGCAACTGTTGCTAACACTTCAGAACACCTTCTGGCCCAAATAAGTATGTGTAAAATAAATAAATACGTAGATGTCACCCTTTGAATGTTACCATAATAGAAAATGGACCAGGATTAATGTGAGTGACATCCTGAAGATAAATAATATTGATCCTTTTCCTGTCTGCATGTAAACCATAACAATGAGATGCCTGCTGAATTTCTTGTATAATATAGTGCAAATGAAGTACAAACATTGCAGACCTCTCAAAGATAGAAGTTTTATCTACTCTGGTTTTGGACCATGAGCAAAAGACTTTATTGACGTGGGCATTCCGAAAATACTTTGTGCACATTCTATGTATAAATCTATTGCTAAGAATAGTCATAGCTGCAAGCATTTCTTTAAGAACTAAATGAGAAATTGCTGGAGAAACTCAGCAGATCTTGTAGCATCCGTGGAAAGAGGAACAGAGTTAATGTTTTGAGTCTGGTATGATTCCTCTTCGTTAACTCTGTTTCCTTCTCCACAGTTGCTGCCAGACCTGCTGAATTTCTCTCACAATTTCTGTTCTTGTTTCAGACCTCCAGCATCCACAGTATTTTGCTTCTAATTCCTTTGGAGATGTTACTTGTGCTATTAATTTAATAGTTCTATTGTCTGTCTACCTCAATGGGGAGGATGTGTTTTAATGAACACACTGTGAGCAACAGACTTCAAAATCATCAAAGTTGACATGTTTTCCGCAATATTTTACTGTCACACTTGGTATCATCCTTACAATCTTGAGTGATTAAGTCGGTTTTCACAGCTTCTTGCTCTTTAAATGCCCTCGGGTAAATTGTTCAGCAGTTTGCTGTTCATTTGCAGTGAATTGTTTTTCTCTGGCATCCATTACTAACGGCATTTCATTGCTATCCTTTTGGTATCCATCGTTCCCTTGAATTGTCAAGAGACATCACTATGTCATCCACACCCCTTACTCTCTTCACCTGGAACATTGTATTCAATTCCATTTATTTTCAAATATTCTGCTACAGGTCTTTTTTTTTCTCTTTTTGGATATAGGACCTTCTCTCAAGCTTTTTATAGTGCCTTTTCAACAAAGGTACTGATTTTTGCAAATCGGGGAAGGAATTGCTTCTGCTTAGCTGTTGCTAAATCTGTTACTTTCCAGTACATTCAAATACACTCCACACTAAAATAAATACATGCAATTATAAAGTATTTACGTAAATGTCTCTTCCTTCAGATCAAACAATGATACTCAGGAGGTGATCATTTCACTGCATTGTCAATGTTCTGGCTTCATAACACAAGATGGATGTATGACCATTAGATCTTCAAAAAAGGGTTGCAATTCTATAAATCAGTTACAAAGTTAAATTATTCCTAGATATGGAATTAGAACTGGATTAGGCCATTCAGAAACAGAAACCAGTCCACCATTCAATTAAATTAAAACAAAAAACAAGAACTGTAGATGCTGGAAATCTGAAACTAAAACAAAGTACTGGAGAAACTCAGGAGCTCTGGCAGCATATGTGGAGAGTGAACAACATTAACTTCATTTCTCTGTCTGCAGGTTTTGCCAAATCTGCTGAGATTCTTCAGCAGATCTTACCATTCAATTAGATTTTGGTGAATCTGCATTTCAGTTGCAGTTTGCTGGAAGATTGGATTCTTGGTGTAAACTGGATTACCGTACTTTCACAGCTGGAATTGTGGACAAAATCTTGAAATAGTGATTTGAGGGTTGGCAAGGGGACATTGATAGTTTGTGGGAGAATGCATCACTGTTGATTTACTTGATGCCTGACTGTTTACAGTGTGAGACTCTCTTCCTTCTTCTATTACAGGCAAAGGACAGCAATACACTGAAACCACTAATTTACCCGCTATCTGCAGTGAAAGCGATAGGATGTAATGCATGCAGATCAGCCTCTAAGGTATACCGTGATCTGCAAGTCTGGCCTAAGCTTGTATGAAGAACAGAAGAGCCCATACTAAAACAGTAATTAGACAATAGACAATAGATGCAGGAGTAGGCCATTCGGCCCTCTGAGCCAGCACCACCATTCATTATGATCATGGCTGATCATGCACAATCAGTATCCTGTTCCTGCCTTATCCCCATAACCCTTGATTACACTATCTTTAAAAACTCTATCCATCTCTTTCTTGAAAGTGTCCAGAGACTTGGCCTCCACTGCCTTCTGGGCAGAGCATTCCTTATATCCACCACTCTCTGGGTGAAGAAGTTTCTCCTCAACTCTGTTCTAAATGACCTACCCCTTATCTTTAAACTGTGTTTAAAATGTATTTTAGTGCTTGAAAAGGCTAATGTTGGTGTTCCCAAACCTCCCATCAGTGTGTGGTCAATTTAAAACCAACAGCCAACTTTCATGGATTTAAATGGGCAAGGTTGTTGATTCATGCACATAGCTTGAAATGACTACCAATTCTCAATCACACATCACACAACCAAGAGAGATAGAAAGTACTCATCACTAACCATTAAAGCCCCACAAGATAGTTAGCAGTTCACATGTCTTTAAGAACAAATGGAAAATACTGGGGATACCTGTAACAAACCCAGACGATGCTGGAGAAACTCAGCAAGTCTGGCATCATCTATGCAGAGAGAAACAGAATTAACATTTAGAGACTGTTCATACAACTCTCAAAATTTTAACTCTCTTTCTCTCTCTCTGAATGTTTCCAGACCTGTTGAGCTTTTCCATCATTTTCTAAGTTTGTTTCATGTATTTTTAAGAATCCAGTGAAGGAGAGGGCTTTCGTTGCTCTGGAACTGTGATTCAGGTAACTTCAGATACTGAGGTCAGATTAAAATTAACTGCAGGGTTGCACTGAAATGAAGATTGTTCAATAGGTCATGCAGACAGGCACTGATGACTACTGTAACCAGAAGACTCATTTCTTTACATGTGAAGTTGGAGCTTGTCGAAAGCCTTTAGAAGACTTCTTAAACCTCGCAATTATTGTAAGGCAAGATTGCACAATATTTCTCTGCACCTGTTGTATTCTTGATGCTGAATTGCAGACATCCCAAGTCTTTCCTTGGTGTTTAAAAAGTAAGTCAGTATTTGAAAATAGGTTCAATCACATGACTACTGGTTATTGATACACAATAGAAAGCAAAGAGGAAGAATTGGTTTCAGTTACATGCCCAAAGGCCAACAATATTCATTAGAGGGTAAATGATGGTCTTTCACATTTCACTTGTGGATATCTAGTCTGGATCACTGTCCTCTGTTACACTGCAGTCCTCTAGTTACAGTTTCCAGGAATCTGCTGTCACTGTGTTTTGGAGTGTGCTTTGACAATAACAGTGAGAACTTCCACAGAGGAGTGTTGTTTAGACATGTTCATTCAGGGGAAGTGATCAACACATATTAAGACTGAATTCAGAACTTTCCAGAAGCTTGATGGTCTATTTTGAAGTTTAAAAAAAGCCACATCATTCCTTGGTTTCTTAAGAAACCAAGGAATGATGTGGCTTTTTTTAAAAAATGTTGTAACATTTTCCTGCCTGTACTAGCATGAAACTGCATAAAGCAAACATGAAGATATTACCATTTATTTTAAAAAGCATATTTCTTCAGAAGTCAAGGAATCAAGCAGGCACTTATAGTAGTTACTGGCACTCTACACTGTTAAAAGTGACTTATATTATCATATGATTGAATAATGGTTTCTACACAGCAGATACTTGAGATGTTTTCAGAGCTTTAATGCAATTGCTCCATAGAGAGAATAATAATGTTACAGAAACATGGAGTAAACTTTTTAACTAATGGTTAATTGCAGGAATTATTGCAGTTTGGGAACCCATTGACAACTTCAATAGCCTTAACCAAGGCTCTTAAATTGAACCACAGCATTAGTTTCCAAGTAGACATGGATGAAAATGAATAGGTTAGTGTGTAGCAGGCGTGCAGATCCTCCAAATCAGACCAACAGAATCCAAGACCCTAGGAAGGTGATGAAGTTACATTGCATAGCACATTGAGGTGCCAAACTCAACACTAGCTGAGGAATAGACAGCAAACGCTGGTGCTCTGTTGAGGTTCTTCCTGATACTTCTGTTCCTTTCAGTGTTGGGTGCTTCTTGAAGAACGAATCTTCCAGAGTCTTCAGACTGCCACGCATGCATCTCTTTGACCAGAGAATATCTCTTTCCTGCATTCTGCCATGTAGCTCACAGAGGACGTGCAGCCTTTTCCATTCTGCTGAGCAGGCTGGTTGCAGCGTTTTATCTGTATGAAATGCTTCTCTCTCACTCTCCGTTCAAAAATTCAGAATCAGAAGTCACAGGACACCAGGTTATGGTACAACATGTTTATTTGGAATCACAAGCTTTCGGAGCAGTGCTCCTTCTTCAGGTAACTTCACTTGGTGTCATGTGACTTCTGACCTTGTGCACCCCAGTCCAACACTGGCATCTCCACCTCAAAATCTCAGACTGAAAAACCATCTATAGTTTATCCAGCTATTCTTGCCTTTGGTTTCAGGTGTAAACATCTTGCACCCTTCAGTAGTAAATCTCAACCCAGATACTTCACCCCTGCCACCTATTTCCATAGTAACTAAGCCACTGAAGCTTGTTGCCAGGCAGAATTTGAAGCCCATCACGTGATCCTCTTCATTCCGCTATTCTTTCTTGAAATAACGACATCCCAAAGCATAATTATCATATAAGACCTCACTTTCATTCTACTGTTCACCCAAAACATGAAAGTTATTACTATGGTAACGCACTACCAAAATATACCATTATAAACTCCTAATGAAGTCACTTCCTTCATACAGTCCAAGTAATATCGTCTACCTCTTTTCTTACCTGTAGAATTCACTACTCCAGAATTTGGTGGATGCTGGAACATTGATTAAATTTTTAAATAGCAATGGGTTGAAGTGTTATGGAGAGCAGGAAGGACCATAGAGTTGAGGCCAAGATGAGATCAGTCATGATTGTATCAAATGGCGGAGCAAGCTAAGGGGCTGAATTGCCTATTCCTGCTCCTAATTTTTACATTCTTATGTGATATTCTCCTGGAGATCACATTTCCTCATTAAGAGTCTGTCTTGGGACTACTGAGGCTTAACCCATCACAGCCAGTCTTGTATGCCAATTAAGATTTAAAGTTCAGTTTGTAGCAATATTTGGAATTCCAATTTTCCACCGTAAGAAAGTTCATCTTATTACTGGTTGCTTCAAATGACAGTTTTTGTCATTTGTTTTAATAAATTTTCCTGAAGTCTGCTTTCAGGACCCTGTCAAAGGTACCATTTGATCGATCGAGTTAGCTCCACCATTCAATGAGATCATGGCTGACTTGATTATCCTCAACTCAACTTTCCTGCCTTTTTCCCATTATCCTTGATTCCCACACTGATTAAACATCTGTCTATCTCAGCTTTGGATATACGTTTAACAACTCAGCCTCGACGGCCCTCTGCAGTAAAAACTTCCACAGACTGACCACGGTCTGAGAGAAAAAATTCCTCGGCTAACCCCATTACAGAGTGCACCACATCATCCTGGTATGCTGTGCTGTCCGCCTTTGGAGCAAGCAAAGTTGTGATGTGCTGGATGCTAAGGGATTGGGAGAATGGGAACATGTTTTCCAATGATGAGGATGAGGACATTGGGAAGGAATTGGGAAGAATTTAACTATGACAGAACTCAGCTACATTGGGTGCTACAAGACAGACAGGACATGGTTAATGCCTGGTTCTAGTTGATCAGAGCTGGATGCAGCAGAGAGTTATGAAATCTAATATAGCTTTTGGTCATCATACCAGATGTCAGGGTGAAATGCAGCCTTGATTAGTTTTGTTTGTGTTCACTTTTGATGACTGCAAATAAAATGTTCCTTTTAATGATTCTGAGAGTATCTGTGTTTTCATTTCTACTATCTTTGTCACTTTAAACAGATTCCGTTCATTACCAGATCTTTCACCTCAGCAGTTTTGCCAACAGTGATCTGCTGCTGCTCACATATTTATGAGACAGTTTATAACCATCAACCATAATAGCAATTGTCCTTATCTAAGAAGCTTTATGGTCTTCTCATTAGGACCTTTTTCCTAAAGAGACACCTTTTAGAATTATTCCATTAGCATTACTTCCCTGAGGCATTCAAAATCTGTTTCAATCTTGACCCCTTTATGACTTGTCAAGTATCATTTCCTTTTCCGTAGTAAATTCTTCAAAAATCTGGTCATGTTTCTTCCTCAGATTTCTAGACTTCTGTCTGCAAACTTCTAGCACAAACCTATAGGCGTTGTGAATAGCATTCTCCAATGTGCCATAATCACTAGACTGTACAACTGAAGACACTGAAAATACTTCTAATGCTTTCTCCACAAATTGCTGTGCAATAAGACTGTCCAATGTTTCCTCAGCCATTGTAACTTCATAGCAATTCTCACAAATTGAGACAAAATGATATCTTTCTCTTTTCTTTAATTCCTTTTTCACTGAATTTAGATGAATATTCATTGCCAAATCAGAATCTAGAGTTAAATCTGAAACATTGTACAGTTTCCTTGCATCTCCCATGGTGGCACAGTGGTTAGCACTGCTGCCTCACAGCGCCAGAGACCTGCGTTCAATTCCTGCCTTAGGCAACTGACTGTGTGGAGTTTGCACACTCTCCCCGTGTCTGCGTGGGCTTCCTCCGGGTGCTCTGGTTTCCTCCCACAGTCCAAAAATGTGCAGGTTAGGTGAATTGGCCATGCTAAATTGCCTGTAGTGTTAGTTGTAGGGGAATGGGTCTGGGTGGGTTGCGGGTCGGTGTGGACTTGTTGGGCCGAAGGGCCTGTTTCCACACTGTAAGTAATCTAATCTAAAAAAAAATTGTCTCTGTTGATTAAAGTTTCCTTTCTAATTTGTCTTGTCTCTGTTTCTCTTTTTTTATGTCTCTGTCTCTCTTTAAAATGCAAGTATTTCCTATTCTTTTGCTACTTGGAATTCAGGTTTTAGCAACTTTCCTCTCTTTTGAATTTAAATTCTTAAACTCTTTTGTTCTCAAAATCAGCTTTCCTCTTTCCTCTTCAGAATTCAGCCTATCTGATTGAAATTCTAGTTGTTTCATCTGTAATTGAATTCCAGCTACCTTGGCTGTTTTGAATCGATTTTCAACTTCTCTGCTACCACCTTCAAATTTGTTGACTATCAGAAAACAATCACAGACAGATTTATATTAGATTAGACTAGATTCCCTACAGTATGGAAACAGGTCCTTCGGCCCAACAAGTTAACAGCAACCCTCCGAAGAGTAACCCACCCAGATCCACTTCTCTACTCTATATTTACCCTGACTAATGCACTTCACACTATGAGCAATTCACCTGACCTGCACATTTTTTGGATTGTGGGAGGAAACTGGAGCACCCTGAGGAAACCATGCAGACTCAGGGAAAATGTGCACACTCCACGCAGACAGTCGCCCTAGACAGGGATTGAACCCAGGTCCCTGGTGCAGTGAGCCAGCAGTGCTAACCACTGAGCCACCATGCCACCCATTTTTTCTTCAAAGAGACACATCAGTAATATATACAGCCACGCTAACCATTCAATGCGTAGAACAATAGCAACTGTGAAATCTTTAAACACTGGAAAATTCCAATGCACTCTCAATCTCAAGATTCATTTACTGACTTTTTTAAAAATGATCTCCATACAGATAGACAATTTTTAAAATAATATGTGAATTCCCATTGACCAGGGGTAAGATGACAAGATTTCAAACTTTAAGATTTTTACTGTAACTAGCAAACTAAAATCAACATCGACTAAACATTACCGCATCAGCAATTAATACACTAAATAACAGAAAAGATGACCATTATGAATGTTTTAATGTGATTGATAGCCCTATACTATATACATATGTATTACAACAGGCTTTGAATTCAGCCTGTCATGTCATCAGGCTGAATTCAAAGCGAACTACATTAGCTGCTTCATCCCTGCATTTGTCTTCAATTAAACAGGCATTCCAAAACACAATCATCTTAAACAACTTTGCATTCATAACACAAATAAGGTGACTCAGTTGATGGACTACATTTTCTACTTTGGGTAGCTAATAGTGGCACTCCTGAGGAGTGATCAGAAACAGCCCAAAATATACTTCTACTCAATCACAAGAATATGCATTCATCCAAATCTCTGCACATATCCTATAGCTGTGCCCTCCCAAAATGGAGCTGTTGTAACATAATGAACTAAAGTGCTGGACGTAGACAGCTAGCCCATTAATATCTGACAACAGAAAAGATAGACTCATTTTCCAAAAGTCAAATTTTGTTCAGACCTGGAAACTGGTAGGTGAGAAAGCCCCTTGGAAACTATTGAAGAATCAGGTGTGATGTATAGGGAGGCAGCTTGTTAATGAGCCAAATATCCAATAACACAGCTCTTGAGAAACCAACGAGACTAGATCATAGTCAGGAGTGTAGTGCTGGAAAAGCACAGCAGGTCAGGCAGCATTCTAGATCATGCACAAAGAAAAGGTGTATGAAAAGACACAAAAAGCTGCCCAAAATTTAGCCAAATGAGAGATACAAATAAGGAAGTTAAATTATAAAAGTACAAATATTGTAGCTGATGTGAAATAAGAAAAGTAGAGTCTTCTGGAAGCACACAGCAGATCCACCAAAATCAAAACAAGGATAAGCCTAGGCCCCTCATGGACTTTCCTTTCACCTCCATTTTCCTAAACAACCATTCTCCCAAAAGGCTGACTTCATCTTGTTCTTCACACAGCACAAGCGCCTATAATTGTAGTAGTTCACACATCGTTCTCGTCTTTCAATAAACAGTAGCAATTTGCATCATCCCTTCAATCTAATATACTGCCATGTCTGATCTTAGTACAGCCTCCTCAACATGACCCATGCCCAATCCCTCAACCCTTTCTGATTTTATGTCATCCTATACAGCAGCTGTCTTATCCACCAGTTCTGAGAAAGTGTCGATAATCAAAACTTGTAATGGGTCTTTTCAGGTGCTATGAGCCCTCTATTTCAGACTTGAGGCATTTACAGTCCTGCTTTCTTGAACCCAAACTCACAGCTTGAACCTCTTCTTTCTCAGTGGGAAGGCATCGAACTGAGAGGCCTCATAAGAAAACAACAGAAGAACTGGGAAATTAAGGATGGGAATTCTTTTTCTTATAGTTCATAAATCATCTTGAATCCTAGACACAAACAGCATTTAATCTGAAATTCATTTGCCACACTTAATAGTTCTAGTCCCAGGCGACTTGCTCGCACACTTGTTAATGGAAGAGTAGGCACTCAAGGGAAGAATTAAAACTGGATCAAAATGCATCAATCTGTACACTTTTTTTATTTCAATGGCCAGAAGTTGAAATAAAAAAATTCAAATTCAAAGTAGTCATATAGTGAAGTGCTGCCTTGGGGCCTTTCCTGAAAGTTCGAAGCCTTGGTATAATAAAACAAACTGTCAGTGCCTCAGTGTGGTTCACAGATGCTTTTTTTCAATATAGTGCATGGATGGTTGTTGATAACATTAGACAATGAATTAAACCATCATGTCTTGTGTTTATAACCTTAGTAAACATGGGAGTCAGTATACAACACAGCAAACGAGGCTTTTCTGGCACAGTGGTAATATCCCTAGTTCATGTGTCATATCACGTCCAAATAGATTGATTAAAAATCATTTTTACAACTCATAGCATCAAATCAATAGGATTTTTAAATGTTAACTTTGAAATAATACAGAAAATGATGGTAACACTCATCAGAGTAGATGATATCGATGCAAGCTAAATTAAATTGGATATAAAATATAAGTAAATTGTTGGTAGGGAAATGGTTTTATGTTTTTTAGTGAACATGCTATCAAAATTTTCAGTCATTCTTTCACTAGCTGCACGATATTTAATTAGACACAATGAGCCACTGTGTCATGAACTTCACTGAATCACACCATTGTCATGGAGCAGAAAATGACCATTCAGCTTATGGAGGATTAAAACTTGAGATATTATTCTTTTAAGTTGCTCATTGAGAATTTAAATATCTTTTAAAAGTTGTCCACCTGTATGTGGATCATGTAAAAAACAGGATATGAATCCAGAAGTTGTGAATGAGTGAGCTGGAATGTTCTCTCTGATCACTTTAACTTGGCGCCGATGCCCTGCCTTTTCCCTTTAACCCAGTTCTTTTTAAATAATCATCCAATGCTTTGTTAAATGCTTCAAGTGAAGCTGCCTCCAGCATACTTCCAGGCAATGCATTCCAGACCCTAACTACACACTGGGTGAACGTGGTTGCTCTCACGTTGCATTTGCTTCTTTTACAAAACTCTTCAAAATCGTGCCTTTTGGTTCTCAAATAATTGTATGAGTGGGAATTGTTTCTCCCTACCCACTCTGTCCTGATCCTTCATGATTTTGAAAACTTCTATCGATTCTGTTCTTAGCGTTCTGCTCTGTAAGGAAACCTATTCCAACTTTTCCGTTCTTTCCTCGTAACTGAGATGTCTTATTGCTGGAACCATTCTCATACACATCTTCTGCATTCTCATCAGATGCAATCTTCCTATAGTATGCCATCCAGAACTCTGCACAGTGCTCCACTTGAGGTCTGGACAGTGCCTTTTATAAATTCATCATAACCTCCCCATTTTTATAATGTAGATCCTGATTTATGAAACTCAGAATACAGTATGCTTACTAACAGCTCTCTTTACATGTCCTGGCATATGTATGCATATACTTAGGTCTCTCTGCTGCGAAACACCATTTAGAGTTGTACCCATAGTTCTATCACTCTATTCTGCAATTTCTTAGAATGCACAACATTTTTAAAAAAATTATCAATCTCCTTTAAAATTGTATTATACTTTTTAAAAATGTATTCATTTGAGATGGACAGAATTTTTCTTCCATAACGGACATTAGTAAATCAGTTCTTCACTCCAATCATCAATGGTTACAATGGTGCACTCTTGGTAAATGTGAGGTTATCTATTATGTTAGGGATAGCAGTAACATGGACTATTATTTAAATAGTGGAAAACCACAACATGCTGCCATGCAGAGGAACCTGGTTGTCCTTGTGGAAGAATTACAAAATGTTGGTTTGCAGGTGCAGCAGGTAATTAAGAAGGCAATGGAATATTGTCCTGCATTTCTAAAGGGGTGGTGTTATGCTATTATAGCATGTACAGGGTGCTGGTGAGGCTATACTTGAAGCAATTTCTACAGTTTTGGTCTACTTACTTGAGAAAGGATGTACTGGCACTGGAGGGGATGGAGAGGAATTCATTAGGTTGATTCTGGAGTTGAGAGGGTTGGCCTATGAGGAGACATTAAGTAGACTGGGAATATACTCATTGGAATTTAGAAGAACGATTGGTGGAATCTTATAGAAACATATAAAATTATGAAGGGAATCGATAAGGTAGAAGCAGGAAAGTTTATTTCACTGGCAGGTGAAATTAGAACTAGAGGGCATAGCCTCAAAATAAGGGGGAGCAGATTTTGGACTGAAATTCGGAGGAAATTCTTCACCCATAGGGTTATGAATCTGTGAATTCAGTTGAGGCTACCTCACTGAATGTTTTCTAAGGCAAAGAATTAAGGGTCATGGTGAGCAGGCCAGTGAGTGGAGCTGAGTCCACAAAAAGATCAGCCACAATCTTATTGAATGGCAGAGCAGGCTCGAGGGGTCAGATGGCCTGCTCCTGCTCCTAGTTCTAATGGTTGCCATTAGGCTAGCCATCTCCTTTTATAGTAAATTCAAATTTCACCATCTGTTGTGGTTGGATTTGAACCCCTGTCATCAGAACATTAGCCTGGAGTCTGGAGTAGGGGCAGGGAATTCCACAGGTTCACAACCCCGTTGGCTGACAAAGTTCCGCCTCAACTCAGTTCAGTGACATTATAGTTATGCGACCACTTCCCTCTTTCTTTGTCATTCTTTATTTGTCTGACTATCTCTAATAGTTTATTTTTAATTCACTCATGACATGTGGGCATTTATTGCCCATCCCTAGTTGCCCTTCTTAAACTGCTGTTGCCCGTTTGGTGTAGGCACACTCACAGTGCTGGTAGGGATGGAGTTGCAGGCTTCAGGCCAAGTGGTGAGTGGCTTGGAGAGGAACTTGCAGGTTGTGGTTTTCCCATGTATCTGCTGCCCTTGTCTTTCCATATGATTGTGGTCATGAGTTTGTATACACCAACTATATAGCACAGAAAGGCAGCACAATAGCAGTGATTGGCACTGCTGCCTCTCAATGCTATAGACCCGGGTTTGATTCCAACCTTGGGTGATTGTCAGTGTGGGGTTCGTACCTTCTCCCCGTGTCTATGTGGGTTTCCTCCCACAGTCCAAAGATGTGCAGGCTCGGTGGATTGGTAAATTGCCCTGTGATGCCGAGTGATGTACATTCTAGGTGGGTTATCCATGATAAATGGGGTTATGTGGATGGGTGGGATGCTCTTCAGAGGGTCAGTGCAGCCTTGATGGACTGAATGGTCTCTTTCTACACTGTCGGCATTCTGTGATTCTACAAAGAGATCGTTTGACCATTTGTACTTGCACTGGGTTTTTTGAAAGAGCTGTTGTATAGTCCCACATTCCTAAGTTTGTCAGGCACAAACTCTATAACTCCTGCTCTTCATGCACCTGCCCGAGTCCCTTTATAAATTATGTATGAAATCAGCTTCTACCAATTTTTCAGGTGCAGCCTTCCAGATTGTGACAAATCCGTCTGGAAAATGATTCTCTTTATTTCACCTTTAGATCATTTTGCAAATAATTTTAAATCTATGACCCCTCATTATTGACCCATTCACTCACAGAAATAATATTTCTGGGTCTAGTCCATCAAGAGCACTTATTATCTTGAAAACTTCTATTAATATCGGTGCATTTAAAAGATGTGATTATAAGTGCTGACAAGATCATCCGTTTTGATAATGAATAGAAAGGAAAGGTATTTAAAATGGTATGGAATTTTATGTATATGGGATTAAAGGTTAAAGTGTTATTGGATAAACTTAAATTGAGATGACTCTTGGTGGTGCTCAGATTGAAATTTAACTGACTGGAAATGATGTTATTCATTGCCTTTGGTTTTCATGAGCACTTAATTTAGCTGGTTATTTTTGCACTGGTTTTAGCATTGGGGGAAATGCAGCTCAGACGCAGAGGGCTGTAAGCTTAGCAATGAGGAAGGGAGAGTAGCTGAGGTCAGGAGAGCAATAGATAATTGTCTTCCTTCCTGGGCCTCACAGGCTCTTGCGCAGGTGGTACTGTTCCAGAGCCTTGAGGTCTCTGCTGTTGATAGTCCACATCTCAGAGCCATAAAGGAGAACAGGAATCACCAAAGTTCTGTATACTATAAGCTTAGGTTCGGATCTGCAGTTGTTGTCCATGAACACCCTTTTCCTCAGACAGCTGAAGCTTGCACTGGCACACTGGAGGCAGTGTTGGATCTCGTCAACAATACCTGCTTTGGTCCACAGGACATTCCGGAGGTATTGGAAGTGGCCAACATTCTTTAAGGCCTCCCCATCGACCTTGATGATTATGGGTTCGCTCCACAATGCCAGGCCAGATTGGTGGAGGATGTTCAGGGTGAGAGCAGTGCTCTCCTATGCCACCATAAATGTGCTGACGATGGTCTGGATGACCCAAGTGTAGCAAAGTCTATGGAAGTCACATTGGACTCACCCTCAGAGAGGAAAAGAGTCAATCTCTCTACAATGGACTGCCAATGATGATGATGATAATGTTGGATGGTAGAGATTCTCAGTGTTGAAAACAGGAGAGAGAGTGGAAAACCATACATTGAAGCAGAAGAGGAGGATTCAACTTCTTAGGAACAGTAGAGAGACATAGTTAGAAAGGGAAGAAAAAGATAATCCCAATTGAAATTTTGACAGAAAAGATTTGTACAGGTGAGAGAGATGGGGTAATGGTGTTTTTAGCAGAGGTTTCTGAATCACAAAATTATGTAATCAATTCAAAATCAGCACACTGAAGGTTTTTGTTTCCATAAGAAAACCAGAAAATGTTGGAGAAACTCAATAGGTCTGGTAGCATCTGTGGAGAGAAAAGCAGAGAATCCAGTAATCCTTTATCACAACTGAAAACAGCTGTGAAAGGCTGATGGCAAGGGATGGGAGTAGAGTTTGGGGGAAGACTGAATAGAGTAGACTGCATGGAGGTAGAGCTGAGAAAGAGAAAGAAGGAGAGGCAGCCAGAGGAATTGCTGTTGATAAGCTGAGAAGGAGATAAATGTGGAGTTGAGTGTTAATGATTTGTTTTAGTAGTTTTTCCTTGCCATAAGTGAGAAGCTAGATTCATTTTAAAGATTTATATGAAGGTAGATTAAAAGGGTGACGGCAAGTGCACCTTTGCCATTTTCATTTCCCCCTGCAAAAGTTTGAGGAAGGTGGCAGTCGGGGTGGGAATGGTGAGTCTGTGATGCTATCTTCTTCTGTCTTAACAACTTTGGACAAGTACATGAACAGGAAAGGTTTAGAGAGATATGGACCAAATGCAGGCATATGGGAGTAGTTTAGTTTGGGAAATTTGGTCAGCATTGAGGAGCTAGACCAAAGTGTCTGTTTTCCTGCTGTACAACTCTGTGAGTCTATAGCTGGAAATGCTTTTTGCAGTGCAAATAGGGAGAAAGAGAAAGTAATTGCACTAAAGAGAAAATTCAACAGTTGGGACAGACACTACAAGATACAAGATCTGTGCTATTTAGCACTGCTGAATGCATCATTTGCTTGGAATGAATATATCTGCATCAGGAGAACGACATGTTCATTTAATATGTTTAAAGTCTGCTTAATTTCTAAAACAAAAACCAATCTGTAGTATTTCCAGCTCACTTCATTTAATCCCTCACCCTGCAGCTGAATTCTATTAAGTTGCTCAAGAAGTTATTGAAATGTGAATAAACTGAAGGAAATAAATGAAGAAAAGTTTCTCCCTGGATCAGAAATTTTACACATTTGCACAATAATCATTTAAAGTTGATGCCTGTTTGAAGTGATAATAAGGAAAATGGGTTTGCATTGATAATCATTGAAGTTCAAAAGCCCAAATTCGCAGCCAGCCAACAACTGTAGTTAAATGAGAAAAAGGAGCAGGATTTTGGCAATCCATTCAGTTCTTCAACCCTGTTTCACCACCATTCAACGAGTTCATGATCTGATTGTAGCCTTAACTCACACTTCCTGCCTTATCTACCATAACCCCTGATTCGCTTATCTATTAAAAATCCATTTCAGCTTTGAATATATTCAATGATCCAGCCTCCAGTGCTCACCAGAGAAGGCATGTTGAATGACTGACAATCCTTAGAAAGAAGTTCCTCCTTGACTCAGTCTTCCCTTCATTTTTTAAAACTGTACTCCCTAGTTCTCGATTCCACCTCCATACCAGAAGAATTGTCCTCTCAGCATCTGCATTGTCAAGTTAAACCTGCTCAGCTTTATTCATAAGTCAACCCTTTGATTAGCCTAGCAGACCTTGTCTGGACTATTTCCAAGCAAGTGCATCTCTTTTTAAGTAAGACAAACAAAACTTTGCACAGTACTCCAGGTGCAGTCTCATCAATTTCCTGTATAATCGTATTAAAGTTTCTGTACTTTTATACTCTTTGCAATAGACGCCAACATTTCACTTGTCTTCCTAATTACTTCCTGTGTAAAAAAAGTCACGACTGCAGATGCTGGAGAACAGAGTTGAAAAGTGTGGCACTGGAAAGGCCCAGCAGAGCAGGCACCAGCTGAGCAGCAGGAGAGTCGACGTTTCGGGCATAAGCCATTCCAGATGAAGGGTTTTTGCCTGAGATGTCGACTCTCCTGCTCCTTACCTGCTGTGCTTTTCCAGTGGCACACTTTTCCACTGATTACTTCCTGTACCTACATTTTCTTCGTGTGATTCAGGTACAACAACACTGCTTTCTCTGCACTGTGGCATTCTTTAATCGCTGTCAATTTAAGTAATACGCTGCTCTTTTATTCTTCTAGTCATGTGGACAACCTCATATTTTCCTACATAATGCTCCATCTGAGAAACCGTTGCCAAATCACTTAAGCTGCCTGTGTGCCTTTGAGATTCTTTGTGTCTGCTTCACAACTTGCTTTCCCACATACCTCTGGATTATCAGTAAATGTGGCTACAACACAGATGGTCACTTCATCTAAGTCATCAATACAGTTATTATGTAGGTGATAACTATCCCAGAACATTACAGTTATGGTACAACCAACACACAAAAGTAGTGTGGCATCACCTGCTAGTTAAGGTGATGGATCTGACATGGGATGATGAAGATATTATGTGAGAACTTGGTTACATACATTAGCGTCATTTTTTTGGGCAACACAATTGTCCACTGAACTCCAAAATGGCATTTGCAATGCCTGCATACGTCTGGCATGAATATGGTGGGTCTCCAGTTCCATGCAGAATTGCCAAGACTTGGCATTAGTCAGCATGTAATGCTTATTGGACACTCTGCATGATCGTCTGACCTGTGTTGAAGCAAATAAGGAAGTTGGAAAACATATAAAGGAGAGTTTGCAGAGATAGTCTAATCTGTGAAAGCATGAACAACCACAATATGCTGCAATGTTTTATTAATGTTCTCAGGCCATCAATCTCCTGTTCCTGGACTCTAGTCCAAAGCTGTTGAGAGGACTGCATAATGTAAAGTTATTCTTTCACCCGTTAGAGTCTGTAGCTTCCAATGGCATGAGAAGTAGCTGGGCTGTCAGTCACTTCCAGTGTTCAAGATTGAGCAACACTATTGTTTTGTCTCCTGTTTCACTGGGTAGTTATAATTCTGCCTATTCTGTGATCCCCTCAAAACATTTCTAAAGCCTTTGTTCAGTTCAATTTGGTCATTGAACCTTTTGGTGAAAGTTGAAGGTGTGAGCTTAAAAGCTGTGGGCGGTTTAAACGTTAACCAGTGTAAAGAAGTGTGCGTATCCCATTTAAATAAATTCCACTATAACCACTAACAACCTTTGCATTATTGTAATGCAGACAGCCACAAATACTTTGTTCTCTGTCAGTCAGCAGATGCGAGGAAAATGTGAAACCACAAAATAGCTACTGGTTCCAAATTGTAAATGTATATGAATACTGGAGCTCAGAAAGCAATGGCGAATTGTTTCTGTCTGGTTTTTCAGGTGGTAAAGTAGGACATGAAAGTTGAAATCAGATGTAATGGCAAAAACATGCACAGTACTTTCAGCAATCTTGACTTGAGCATTTTGTATTAACAATTCTGCAGCTGTATTTCAAATCCAAGACATAAAAGCTACAGAGAATATGTATCAAAGCTTACCATAGTGCTGTTCCTGCTGGTGGAGTCCTCACACTGACAGTGGGAGCACCTGGAATTGTGTGATGAATATGAACATTCTAATGCAGAGTTATCCATCATTGATTTAATTTGTTGGAGTTTCGGCTTTATGGGGAAACACTCAGTTGACCTTTAGCATCTGGACAATTCATGCAGGTCTTCTGTGCTCTCAGCAAACACATGACTTCTGATTGAAAGTGTCTGTAGCTGCGTTTTTAAAAAAAAATCATTGAATACACAAGAGAGAACAGTAGATGGATAGAGTCATGTAACTTTCTGACATGGATATCTGTACCAACATGAGGTAATTACAGTTTCACATCAAAAATACTTCATTCTCACAGATTAATTTCTCTTCTAAATGAATGGAAATAAGATTCATTTACTTTTCTCTTTTGGACTCTGAAGCTATTAAACATCAAGAAGGTGACAATTACATTACATGGTCACGCCAATATTTACTGCTCAGCTAATACAGCAACATAAGAAGCCTTTCCAATTCAACTTGACTACTGACTTTGTAAGAATGTAAGAAGAGGTCATCAGAGGTACAGTTAGTAAGTTTGCAGATGACACCAAAATTGGAGGTGTAGTGGACAGCGAAAAGGGTTACCTCAGATTACAACAGGATCTGGACCAGATGGGCCAATGGCTGAGGAGTAGCAGATGGAGTTTAATTCAGACAAATGCGAGGTACTGCATTTTGGGAAAGCAAACCTTAGCAGGACTTATACACTTAATGGTAAGGTCCTATGGAGTGTTGCTGAACAAAGAGACCTTGGAGTGCAGGTTCATAGCTCCTTAAAAGTGGAGTCACAGGTAGATAGGATAGTGAAGAAAGCGTTTGGTATGCTTTCCTTTATTGGTCAGAGTATTGAGTACAGGAGTTGGGAGGTCATGTTGCGGCTGTAGAGGACATTGGTTAGGCCACTGTTGGAATATTGCGTGCAGTTCTGGTCTCCTTCCTATTGGAAAGATGTTGTGAAACTTGAAAGGGTTCAGAAAAGATTTACAAGGATGTTGCCAGGGTTGGAGGATTTGAGCTATAGGGAGAAGCTGAACAGGCTGGGTCTGTTTTCCCTGGAGAATCGGAGGCTGAGGGGTGACCTTATAGAGGTTTACAAAATTATGAAGGGCATGGATAGGATAAATAGGCAAAGTCTTTTCCCTGGGATCAGGGAGTCCAGAACGAGAGGGCATAGGTTTAGGGTGAGAGGGGAAAGATATAAAAGAGACCTAAGGGGCAATGTTTTCATGCAAAGGATGGTACGTGTATGGAATGAGCTGCCAGAGGATGTGGTGGAAGCTGGTACAATTACAACATTTAAGATGCATTTGGACAGGTATATGAATAGGAAGGGTTCGGAGGGATATGCGCCGGGTGCTGGCAGGTGGGACTAGATTGGGTTGGGATATCTGGTCAGCATGGACAGGTTGGACCGAAGGGTCTGTTTCCATGCTGTACATTTCTATGACTGTACTTACTTGCGTCTCTCTGCCAGTTGTTAAAAGGAGGAGAACATGCCCCCAGAACAGCAGAACAGAGGCTGAGAGTGTCAAGTTCCTCGGAATGACTGCATTCAACAGCCTGTCCTGAACTTCCCACATCGATGTGATGGTCAAGAAGGCACAACGACGCCTCACCTTCCTCAGATGGCTTTTGAAATTCAGCATGTCCACAAGGACACTCACCAACTTTTACAGATGCATCACAGAAAGCATACTGTTCAGGTGCATAACAGCCTGGTACAGCAATCTCTCTGCCCAGGACCATAAGAAACTACAGAAACTACAGAAGGTAGTGTGCGCAGCCCAGACCATCATGGAAGCCAACCTCCCATCCATGGAATCCAATTACACCTCTCATTGCCACAGAAAAGCTGCCAACATTATCAAAGACCCCTCCCAACCTGGTAATGCTTTCCTACAACCTCTTCCATCAGGCAGACAATACAGAAGCTTGAACACACGCACCAGCAGGTTCAAGAATAGCTTCTTCCCTGCCATTATAGACTGATGAAGAGACTCTTTAACTTCAAATAATTTGATTTTGTTAATGTTGACCTTGCCTCACATGCATCCTGTGTGGTGTAACCTGTGTGCCTCACTCTGTTCAAGTCTTTTCTCACCCTATGATCTGTATGTCCTTGCTTACTATGATCTGCATGTACTGCTCACAAACAAAGCTTTTCACTGTACTTCGGTACACATGACAATAAATCAAATCAGATCAAATCATGCATAAACCTTATAGGGTTTTATTCGGTCAATGTAGAAACTGACTAAAATTGTCAGCATTTTAAGTCAACCCGTAAACATGATTGCCAGCTGTGATTAGAGCCTTCCTGGAGGTTTACTAACATGACATTCTGAGCATGTGATAAGTAGTTGTGTAATTCCGGATCATGTGACATCTAGTCTCATGGCGTTAAACTGCAACAGGAAATTTCAAGTGTGATCTGATAGGCTGCTGGGCAGTGTTTGAAGGAGGAATCCCTATTCGGGAAAGTTCCCCGATTTTTCAGGGGACGTTTAAGAACTCCAACGTTTACACCTCCATCAAAAATTGAAATTGTCTTGTTTTTTCTAACTATCGGAAAGATGTTGTGAAACTTGAAAGGGTTCAGAAAAGATTTACAAGGATGTTGCCAGGGTTGGAGAATTTGAGAGAGAGGCTGAACAGGCTGGAGCTGTTTCCCTTGGAGCGTCAGATACTGAGGGGTGACCTTACAGAAGGTTTACAAAATCATGAGGGGCATGGATAGGATAGACCAAGTCTTTTCCCTGGGGTCGGGGAGTCCAGAACTAGAGGGCGTAGGTTTGGGGTGAGAGGGGAAAGATATAAAAGAGACCTAAAAAAAGGAAGGGTTTGGAGGGATATGGGCCGGGTGCTGGTAGGTGGGACTAGATTGAGTTGGGATATCTGGTTGGCATGGACAGATTGGACCAAAGGGTCTGTTTCCATGCTGTACATCACTATGACTCTATCTATGACTCTACTTGCAGTAAAACTGCTGACGTCTGAAAATTAAACTGGCCTTCAACACTTTGCAACCTTCAGCATTGTGCTCTGTTGACCTCCATTCTACCTTCCCATTTGTTAATAGTACCATGCCTGGGTTTCTTGATTGTTACACTGATAGCAATCCATTCAAACTTGTTGTTACAATTAAATCTTGGACCTGATGTTTAGAAGCTTCTACATGGGTGGCATGGTGGCACGGTGGTTAGCGCTGCTGCTTCACAGCGCGAGAGACCCGGGTTCAATTCCTGCCTCAGGTGACTCTCTGTGTGGAGTTTGCACATTCTCTCCGTGTCTGCGTGGGTTTGCTCCGGTTTCCTCGCTCCGGTTTCCTCCCACAATCCAAAAATGTGCAGGTTAGGTGAATTTGCCATGCTAAATTGCCCGTGTTGTTAGGGGAATGGGTCTGGGTGGGTTGCGGGTCGGTGTGGACTTGTTGGGCCGAAGAGCCTGTTTCCACACTGTAAGTAACCTAATCTAAACGACTGATGAAAAACCAATTACGGGTATTGATGCATCTTTTTTTCCATTGTTTGGGCATTCAAACATTTCATCTTGTATTAACCAGCACCAATTCTCAAAAAAGCAAAAACAACTAAAGTCTCGGTAATTTAACAACTGAATCATGTGATTCATTGCCAGTGGTGATATAAATATTTGAACATTCAGTGGGAGTTGGGGAACATTCCCAGCTCATCCTGCCTGCCTGCCTGTCCGCAATGTGTCCTGGGATTTACATTGCACGGAGTGAGAACAGGCTAAATTTGGCCAGACAGCTTGGCAAAGAGATTGGAGGCAGCCCTAGGCTGTCAGGGACTGATGCATGCTGTTATAAAGGCTGGATCAGTGCTGAGGAACTTGGTCTCAGCTAAAATAAAAATAATACAACCCTTGCCCCCTCACCACTGACATTCCCATACTCCATCCTTTTCATCTCATACTCCTCCACCCATCACCCAGGAGCCGTCACACTTTCCAAATGAGCTATGGCACTTGCATGCCGATTCAACCATTATACAGTTTTTATACAACCTGAGAATCCCATAGTCATAATAGTGTATATTAAAAAGCTTTTCTTGCTTCAAGTGTACAGAAGTTTGTTAGACAGCTCCTGGAGTACAATGTGCAGTTTGGTCTCCTCATCTTAGGAAAGATATTATTGCTACAGAGGGTGTGAAGTGAAGGGTCACCAGATTTTTTCCCTGGATAGCAAGACTGTCTCTTGGAAAGAGATTGGACAAGCTGGAACTGTATTCTCTAGATTTCAAAGAATGATAGGTGATCAAGTTGAAACTTACAAAATACTTAAGGAATTAGGGTAGGTGCAGGCAAGATCTTCCTTGTTTGGGATGTCTAGAACCAGGGGTCACATATTAAAAATAAGAGGAATGCCATTTAGTTCTGAGACAAAATCTTTTTCTACTCATAGGGTTGTGAACGCATCAAGTCTGGCAACATCTATGGAGAGGGAAGTGGAGTTAATGTTTTGAGTTCATTTTGACTCTTCTATAGAAGATTCAGAAGAAGAGTCATATTTGAAGTAGAGAAGGAAATAAAACAACAGCCTTGATCACTCTTGAACACTGGAAATGACTGACAGCCCAGCTACTTCTCATGCCATTGGAGGCTACAGACTCTAACAGGTGAAAGAATGAGACAATGATCATCATTCATAAGTTTATTCTTACTTTTTAAAGAAAACTCCTTCTAGTACCGGCTAATAGAAATATCAATCATCCAAATCTTTCAAAGAATCAGTGGCAGAAATTGCAATAACTCGAGAACCACTTTACTTTGTGTAAATAAATATTGTGCAGTTGAGAAAAGCGAGGAAAACGTCAAAGCTGTATATCAATGTTTTTCCTGGAATTTAGCTTTTCAATAATCTAAAGGCTATTTGACCTTTTGCCCAAACCTCACCATGCATACTTGGAATAGATTAATGTCAAGAATAATAGAATAAAAGCCTGCATTACAATATATCTAATAGAACAGTAATGCAGGCAACGCGATGGCTCAATAGTTAGCAGGGACCCAGGTTCGAATCCAGCCTTGGGCGATTGTCTGTGTGGAGTTTGCACATTGTCCCCTTGTCTGCGTGGGTTTCTTCCGGGTACTCCAGTTTCCTCCCACAGTCCAAAGGTGGGCAGGTTAGGTGAATTGGCCATGCTAAATTGTCCATAGAGTTCAGGGATGTGTAGGTTAAGTCAGGGGTAAATGTAGAGAAATAGGGTAGGGGAATGGGTCTGGCTGGGTTACTGTTCAGACTTGTTGGGCCAAATGGTCTGTTTTCACACTGTAGGGATTCTATGAACATTCTATGAACAACGATACAAAAAGCTAAATATGTCTGAAACACCTAAACAGCAAGTAAGGATCACATCAAAGGATAATGAAACATTGTAGTAATAATCCTAACAGTAAGCGTCCTATTTTAGAAGCGTTAGGGGCAGATAAACAAGTATGGACCTTATCAGGAAAAAAAAATGAGGTTTGATTTTCACAAAGTCAGTCTGTCATTATGAAAAGAATTTTGGGGAAAAGAGAATTGGCTTTAACGCAATTGAAGAATTTAGACCATTATTTGTAGAATGCGAATGTTCCCTACTAGTATTGGCTATAATGCAATTCCGGCTCCATTAGTTTAAGTGGTGTGGCTATTCCATGATTTTCATATAACATGAGATCGCGCGAGAACCGAACCACCGCGTGATATCAGAACAGAATGTAGAGAGGAGAAATGTGTATGTCATTTCTCTCTGCACAGATGCTGCCAGACCCGTTGAGTATTTCCAGAATATCCTATTTTAATTTACCCCATTCCCTTTGTTATTAAGAATCCATCAATCTCTGGCTTGAATATACCCATTAGCTTAGCATCCACAACATTTTGAAGAAGAGAATCCCAAAGGTTTACAGTGAAGACACATCTCATCTCAGCCCTAAATCGCCAATATCTTGTTTTGAGACAATGAGTAGTTGTAGACTCTGAAGGCAAAGCAAACACTCCTGCAGCATTGGCAGATGGAGGAACAAAATCCTCATAACTCCCAACACTACCAAGTTCAAGGATAGACTGAGTACACAACAAATCGCATAACACACAGATTTTGTATAAAAATTCAAAAGCAGAAGCAATATTGAATGAATTTAACCTGAGGTAAGTAATTGGTCTCTCTTAGTTAATGCTTCATAATCACTATTCAATGACTAGCAAGATGGTGTTATGATCTGGATGTTGTTAGGTCTACTTGAAACAACATCTTGCTTTTATATAGTACTTTTAATGCAATAAGATGCCCTCAAGACACATCACAGACTAATCAAGAAATTAATGAAATGATTCATCCAAAGCCCCATGTGCTGTCCCTGAAGTGATGTCAGGAACATAGCAACATCTTTGCTGGACTTGACATCATTTCCAGGATGGGTAGAATCTCATATAGGTTGGAAATCAAAGGTCTCTGGCACGGAGCCTGTCCCCGTTACTCAGAAGGGAAGGGTGAAGAAGAGCAGAGCAGTAGTAATTGGGGACTCGATAGTTAGGGGCACAGATAGGCGGTTTTGTGGGAACGAGAGAGACTCACGATTGGTATGTTGCCTCCCAGGTGCAAGGGTACGTGATGTCTCTGATCGTGTTTTCCGGGTCCTGGAGGGGGAGGGGGAGCAGCCCGAAGTCGTGGTCCATATTGGCACCAACGACATAGGTAGGAGGAGTGCCGAGGATGTTAGACAGGCTTTCAGGGAGCTAGGTTGGAAGCTCAGAGTTAGAACGAACAGAGTTGTTGTCTCTGGTTTGTTACCCGTACCACGTGATAGAGATTCGAGGAATAGGGAGAGAGAACAATTAAATGCGTGGCTTCAGGGATGGTGCAGGAGGGAGGGGTTCCAGTTTTTGGATAACTGGGGTTCTTTCTGGGGACGGTGGGACCTCTATAAACAAGATGGTCTACACCTGAACCTGAGGGGAACCAGTATCCTTGGGGGGAGGTTTGCTAGTGCTCTTGGGCGGGGTTTAAACTAACTCTGCAGGGGCATGGGAACCAGACTGTAGCTTTAGGGTGCAGGGCCAGGAGTGTAGGGAGGTGAGGAACATGGCATCAATGTCCAAGGAGGGTGCCTGTAAACAGGAAAGTGGCTTGAAGTGTGTATACTTCAATGCAAGAAGTATACGAAATAAGGTAGGTGAACTTGCAGCGTGGGTTGGTACCTGGGACTTCAATGTTGTGGCTATTACGGAGACATGGCTAGAACAGGGACAGGATTGGCAGTTGCGGGTTCCAGGATTTAAATGTTTTAGTAGGGAGAGAGGTGGGGGAAAAAGAGGGGGAGGTGTGGCATTGCTTGTCAAAGATAGTATTACAGAGGTGGAAAGGACGATGGATGAGGACTTGCCATCCGAGGTAGTTTGGGCTGAGGTTAGGAATAGGAAAGGTGAGGTCACCCTGTTAGGAGTCTTTTACAGGCCTCCTAATAGTCCTAGAAACGTAGAAGAAAGGATTGCGAGGATGATGCAAGAGAAGAGTGAAAGTAATAGGGTGGTTGTTATGGGGACTTTAACTTTCCTGATATTGATTGGGAAAGCTATAGCTCAAGTCCGTTAGATGGGTCAGTGTTTGTTCAATGTGTGCAGGAGAGTTTCCTGACACAATATGTAGACAGGCCAACAAGAGGTGAGGCCATACTGGATTTGGTTCTGGGTAACGAACCAGGCCAGGTGTTAGAATTAAAGGTAGGTGAGCACTTTGGGGATAGTGACCATAATTCAGTGATTTTTACTCTCGTGATGGAGAGGGATAAATGTGTACTACAGGGCAAGAGTTATAGCTGGGGACAGGGAAATTATGATGCGGTGAGGCATGACTTAGGATGTGTGGCTTGGAAAAGTAGACTCCAAGGCAAGAGTATAAATGATATGTGGA
>NC_057731.1:32837541-32852679 GCF_004010195.1 Chiloscyllium plagiosum
GATAGGAATAATGTGATCAAGGCTAGTCAGCATGGTTTTGTGGAGGGCAGGTCGTGCCTCACAAACCTTATTGAATTCTTTGAAAAGGTGACGAAGGAGGTTGATGAGGGGATAGCGGTAGATGTGGTATATATGGATTTTAGTAAGGCGTTTGATAAGGTTCCCCATGGTAGGCTACTGCAGAAAATACGGAGATATGGCATTGAGGGTGAGTTGGAGGTTTGGATTAGGAATTGGCTGGATGGAAGAAGACAGAGGGTAGTAGTTGATGGCAAAGTTTCTTCATGGAGTGCCGTTACTAGCGGTGTTCCGCAAGGATCTGTTTTGGGACCATTGCTGTTTGTCATTTTTATAAATGACCTGGAAGAGGGGTTAGAAGGTTGGGTGAGCAAGTTTGTGGATGATACGAAAGTCGGAGGAGTTGTTGACAGTGAGGAAGGATGTGGCAGGTTACAGCAGGATATAGAGAAGCTGCAGAGCTGGGCAGAAAGGTGGCTAATGGAATTCAATGTAGCTAAGTGTGATGTGATTCACTTTGGGAAGAATAACAAAAAGATGGGGTACTGGGCTAATGGTCGGATACTTGGTAGTGTGGATGAGCAGAGGGATCTTGGTGTCCATGTACACAGATCTCTGAAAGTTGCCACCCAGGTAAATAGTGCGGTGAGGAAGGCATATGGCGTACTGGCTTTTATTGGTAGAGGAATTGAGTTCCGGAGTCCTGTGGTCATGATGCAGTTGTATAAGACTCTGGTGCGGCCGCATCTGGAATATTGTGTGCAGTTTTGGTTGCCATACTATAGGAAGGATGTGGAGGCACTGGAACGGGTGCAGAGGAGGTTTACCAGGATGTTGCCTGGTATGGAAGGAAGATCGTATGAGGAAAGACTGAGACACTTGGGGCTGTTTTCATTAGAGAAAAGAAGGTTTAGGGGTGACTTGATTGAGGTGTACAAGATGATTAGGGGTTTAGATAGGGTCGACAGTGAGAATCTTTTTCCACGTATGGAGTCAGCTATTACGAGGGGGCATAGCTTTAAATTAAGGGGGGGTAGATATAGGACTGAAGTTAGGGGTAGGTTCTTCACTCAGCGAGTCGTAAGTTCATGGAATGCCCTGCCAGCAGCAGTGGTGGACTCTCCCTCTTTATGGGCATTTAAGCGGGCATTGGATAGGTATATGGAGGATAGTGGGTTAGTATAGGTTAGGTGGGCTTGGATCGGCGCAACATCGAGGGCCAAAGGGCCTGTACTGCGCTGTATTCTTCTATGTTCTATGTTCTAACCCCTCACTGCTCCCTAAAAGAGCAATGAAGTCTATGTGAGCATGATATTGTGATCATTATAGCACTGCTTAGCAACCAAAAGGCCATATGTTTAAATTGAATGAAATAAATTTGGTAATCTATGGACTGACACCAAAAGTAAATAATCCTCATGTCAAGTTGTTGTAAACAGATTTGATTCACTAATCACTGGACTCAAAGTGGTAGTGGATTTTCTCTCTCCACAGATGCTGCCAGACCTGGTGAGTTTCCCCAGTCCTTTCTGTTTTTGATTCATTAATTTCTAGGGAAGGGAAACGAATGATGTTAATTCCCATTAATCATTATTTTTAATCATCTGTTCAGACGTTATGAAGCAGGTAGAATTTGAACCGAAACTGTCTAGCCCAGAGGTAGGGACAATACCACTGTGCCACAAGGCCCCAGTAATATTGTTAAGGTGATGAGTAAATATGTGTTGGATGTTAATTACTTCAGTGCATTGAGCACATATTTAGTTAATTTGTTACAGTGTCCCGACCTCTGGACCCCAGGAGGTCCAGGTCCAACTTTCATCTGCTCCGGAGGTGTATAATAATATCTGTGAGCAGGTTTATTAGAATATCTGAAAGAGTATAGGGGCCCTTTTGGAGAAAGTGTATTGTCCCTACCTCTGGGCCAAGAGGTCCAGGTTCAACTCAGAGAATCATACAGCACAGAAACAGACACTTTGGTCCAACCAGTCCATGCTGAACATAATCCCAAACTAAACTAATCCCACCGACCTGCTCCTGGCCCATATCTCTCCAAATCTTTCATGTATTTATCCAAATGTCTTTTAAATGTTGTAATTGTACCTCCATCCAGCACTTTGTCAGGAAGTTCATTCCTACACGAATCACCTCTATGTAAAAAAGTTGTCTCTCATGTCTTTTTAAACTTTCTTTCCTCTCACCTTAAAAAATGTGCCCCCTAGTCTTGAAATCCTCCATCCTAGGGAAAAGACAACTGCCATTAACTCAACCTATACCGCTGATTAGTTTACAGACTTCTATCAGGTCTACTCTCAACTTCCTATGCCCCAGTAAAAAGTCCCACCTATCTGGCCTTTCACAAACCTTCCATACCCAGCAACATCTTGGTAAATCTCATCCGAACCCTCTCCAGCTTGATAATATCCTTCCTATGACTGGGCAACCAGAACTGGACACAGCATTTCAATGTCCTGTCCAAACTCAATATGACTCCCCAACTCCTATACTCAAAGGACTGGGCAATGAAGGCAAGCATGGCAAACCTCTTTCTAACTGCCCTGTCTATCTGTGATGTAAACTTCAAAGCGTTATGCACCCCTAGGTCCCTCTGTTCCACTACCCAAGGCCCTACCATTAATTGTATAAGCCCCACCCTTGTCAGTTATACCAAAATGCAGTACCTCGCATTTATCCTGATTGAACTCCATCTGCCATTTTTCAGCCCATTGACCCATTTGATCAAGGTCCCTTTGTGATCTTAGAAACCCTTCTTCACTGTCCACTATGCCACCAATTTTAGTGTCATCCCCAAATTTACTAGCCACGCCTTCTATATTCTCATCCAAATCATTGATATAAATGACAAACAAAAGAGGACCCAGTACCAATACAGGTTGATTAAAACATCTCCAGAAGAGTATTAAAGGTAAACAATTGTGGATCTGTAAGACTGACCACCAAAGAATAGAGTGGCTATCAAGGAAAGATTTAACAACTCCTGGTTCCCTACCTGGCTAAAATCCATTTAACAGACTAATGTGACCTACAAGTGACCCCAGTCACAGACTGCTTTTGATTTTAGAAAGTTACTACCATGGTCAATAGCTATGCCACTCCTAGAGTCATCCCAAAGTTATCATTTTTCCCATCATGCCAACAGCCAAAACTTAAGATGGATATTTGAGATAAAATCCTTTTTTAACAATTAATTCAAGTTCTCAGGAATTACAATATCTTCATTTACATATGTGACAATATGGCCTTGAAAGTGCATACGAATTCGACTGAACTATCAACAGAACTCCACTTAGGCCAGTGGGCTATAGCATTTCATTTGGAAACTTGGTCAAAGACAGACAGAACCACCCCCACCCCATGACTTTCAACACCTCTATAATTACACAACAGCATACAAACTGCGAGTATATAAAAGAACATTGTACTAATGCAGTGTTATTTACATTTTTAGTTCCACTCAAGTTGATTGACGAGTCACGAAATGAAAGTAGAGGGGGTCCTGAGCAAATGAGAGGGTAATTCTGATTTTCTTTCTTTTGAATTGCCTTCATAGTATAAGTGAGGACATACCTGGGTAAGAATATTAATTCATTGTTATTTGACATTTATTTGTCTCCTTTCAATCAGTGCACGTCAAAGACCACTATTCTTAAATATGGTTCCTGCAACCATACAGATTTTGAAACTTTGCAAAACCTCATCACATATAGTTGAATGGACATTTGCCTTCGAAAAGCACATTTGAGAAAACATATTGGAAACTGAAATTTGAAAGGATCACAATTTTCAGAATTGCTCTATTTCACTATAATTATATTGTTTAAGAAAATGAAAAACTTTCAGAGTGTAAATTATAAAGCAGCCTGTGAAGCAATACTGACACAAAAAAAAACTAATTTGAAAATTCAAAACGTTTTGACTGTTTCCAAGTTTCACTTCAATATACTTTTATTCATAACCTGAATATAGATGAAGCAACCAGACTGTGGTACTAGAAATTGGTATTCAGGCATGTAATAGCCTTTTCAGTTTACACAGTGAAACACTGATGCAATAGTAAACCAAATCCTATCAAAAAACATACCTGATTAAATACAGAAACATTATGTTGCATTTGGGTTACACAATAATGCAGTTGAATGGAATAAACCTTTTCTTGTGTATGCCCGTTCACCACTGAATCTTTATTGAGTATTCATAATGTTTTTATGTGTAATTAAATTTGTTTTTGTGTCTTAGAATGCAGCCCCGGACTCATTGATTAGATTTTTTTAGATTATATTACAGTGTGGAAACAGGCCCTTCGGCCCAACAAGTCCACACCGACCCGCCGAAGCACAACCCACCCATACCCCTACATTTACCCCTTCCTAACACGACGGGCAATTTAGGATGGCCAATTCACCTGACCTGCACATCTTTGGATTGTGGGAGGAAACCGGAGAACCCGGAGGAAACCCACGCAGACACGGGGAGAACGTGCAAACTCCACACAGTCAGTCGCCTGAGGCGGGAATTGAACCCGGGTCTCCGGCGCTGTGAGGCAGCAGTGCTAACCATTGTGCCACCGTGCCGCCCACTGATGCAATAGTAAACCAAATCCTATTGCTGTCTATAACACATATCTCCCTCAAAACTATGACTTCAGATTCAGATAGGCATATTAGTATGTATACTAAAAGTAAGGTGGTAATGTACCAGTCTGCTTAACCTTAGACCCATGAGCCTACAATACCAGTAAAAATAAAATATTCTGCAGCTCAGCTTTCTTTCCTGTTTGTAAAACGATAAAAGATACTCCATAGTTCCCTGACTGTTTTCATTGAAACTCTATCTAGTAGCAGATTTCTGCTCCTTTAACCTGTTTTGAGGACACAGTAGCAGATTACTGTTGATTTATTGTGATGTACGAACCATGTTTTTGCCCAGGTGATGTTTAATGTGCCAGTTGGTCAGGACAGTCCACTATTTCATTTTCTCCATCTCAGCAGCATTTCAAGGGAGAAACAATTCAGCAGAATCAAACAATAGAGCATAAAACAATAGAGCACAGAAGGAGATCATTCTGTCCTTCACAGCTGTGCAGGCTCTTTCAAAGTCCAATCCAGGTAGTCCTTCTCAGCTGGTTGTTTCCATATTCAATGGAAGAGTTGGATGCTGCTGAAAAAGGTAGGGTCATTTTAAGAAGGAGACGTTACTAAAATTTTAAATGTTCAGAATAAGGGAGAATCTATTAATCTATCTGCTCCTTCTATCCATGATACTGGTGGTAAGAGAGATCACTGCATTATGTTGGTGGAGTCCAAATCCCACTTTCACACTTCAGCAATGCTCGTGTCATTGAATTTCAAGGGCAGATTCCCTCTTCTCAGAGATTTCATTACCGATCGCATGTGTGGCAATTTGTTTGGCACAACAGCACACTAAATAGAATAGCTTTAGATCAGACCTAGCAGTTCAAAACTGGGCATGAATGAAGTGCCGTGGGCCATCAGAGAAGTGAATTGTAATCCATCACAATGAGTAACTTCATGGCCTAACATATCCCTGACATTACCATTGCAATTAAACCATGAGGTTATCCATGAATGCTAAACCATTGAACAGTGTGCCATAGATGAAGCTAAGTGTTCCCAAAACAAATGGACCAAGTGAAAACTCTACAGTCCTTTCAAATTAATTATGAATGTTGGCAAACAATTAACCAATTATTGAGATGAGGAAACTCCATAAACACACTCACCCCGAATTACATATTGATGCAAAAGACATGGCTATTCAAGCAGAAGTACAACGTGGACAGTCCATCTTGACTGAAATCCACAGCATTGTAGACGTCAATCTTCAGCCAACCCAATCCACTTCATGTGATATCAAGAAGCACACTGCTTAGAGCAAAGATATGGACCTTGGTAACACTCATGCTCTAAGATTGGAGCATTTTACTGTAAAACTAGCTGTGCCCCTTGCTAAGTTATTCAAGTAAAATAACAACATGGCTAATGGAGAATTGCCTAGGTATCTCCTGTTTACAAAAAGAGAAATAAAGTCCAGTCAATTATTGCTTCATTAGTTGACTCTTGACCATCAGGGAAGTGATAAAGGTGTTGCCAACTATGTCATCCAGCAGCTGTTTGGATCCCACCAGGATCACTCAGCTCCAGACATCATTACAACTTTGGTACAAACCTGGATAAAAGCTAAGTTACAGAAGTGAGATGCAAGTTAGCTGCACTTGCCATCAGGGCAGCTCCTGACAGACTGTGGTATCAAGGAGCCCTAGTAAAATTGGTTTAAATCAAGAGGGATTTCAACTGGCTAAGGCCATACCAAGGACAGAGGAATATTAGGCTTCTAAAGGCCACACCCACACATTTCAATCAATACCTTTCTTCACTTCATTAATAACCAAGAGATGACTGATTAGGACAATAATTGGCTGGTTCTGATTTGTCCTGCTCTTTGAAAACATACTTCAAGAACGTTAATACTGGGACATTCAGCAATGCTCATGCTGTTGAATGGCAAGGGAAGATTCTCTCTTCTTGGAGACGTTCATTGCCTATTGCATGTGTGACGCAAACGTTACTTACCATGTATCAGCCAAACCTGAAATTTCTCTGAGCTTTGTTACATGCAGGCATAAGCTGCTTCATTATCTGAGGAGCTATGAATGTAATCACCAGTGAGCAGCCCCATTTCTGACTTTATGTTAGGGGAGACATTATTGATGAAGCAATTGAGGATGGTTGGTTGATTAATCTGTGATGCTCTGGACTCCATCCTGAGGACCAACTTGCAACAATACCCTGTGATTGAGATGACCAGAAACTGGACTGGAACAGGCACATATATGCTGCAGGCCAGGGTCTGGTATTGTGATATTATAGGAGTGTGATGGAATATTTCCCATGTTTGGATGAGTGCAGCTCCAACAGCACTCAAGAATCTTGATGCCATTCAGTGCAAAGCAGAATACTTCACTGACACCCTATCCACCATCTCTCTGCTGGAAAAATTCAGCAAGTCTCAGCATCTGTGCAGAGAAAGCAGAATTAACCTTTTGGATCCAGTGACCCTTCTTCAGAACTTTGCTGATATGGCTGCCATTTATTGCTCATTCTTAATTGCCCCTGAGAAGTGCTGTCGTCCTCAATGCTGTTTGGAAGGGAGCTCCTCAGATTTATATACAGTGATCATGAAAGAGTAGCGCCATAGTTACAAGTCAGGATGGTGAGTGACTTGGAGGGGAGCACACAGGTGGTGGGATTCCCATATATTACTGCCCTTACCCTTCTAGGTGGTAGATATTTTGAAAAGTGCAGCCAAAACAGCCTTGCTGAGTTGCTGCAGTTCATTTTGTAGATGGTGTGCATAACTACAAAACAGGCCCAAGGTAAAATCTTTAATAAATGTGAGCCTCATCAGCAATGCCCAGATCCATGGAGAAGTGAAACAAAAATGTTGCTATAGCAATTCTATCAACTTTGGTCAATGTCTGTTCAAAAGTGAAAATTAAGTGTTAGGTTGGTGAACATGCATTACAGAACGCACATGTGAAGGGATGGTACCTGACAGGGGTATAAACCGTTATAATTCTGGGTTTGCTACAGCTCAGAAAAGGATGGTCATAGTAGATCCTGATTTACTGATTTATTGTTGTCACATCTACTATGATATAGTGAAAAGTTTTGTGTGCTATGCAAGCAGGTTGTATCATACAAAATGAATCACGGTACCAAAACAGAGTGCAGAATACAGAGATACATCCGCTGAGATGGTGCAGAGAGAGAGAGAGATCAGAATTAACATCTGAGAGGTCTGTTCAGAAGTTTGAAAACAGTGGGGGAAAAGCTGTTCTTGAATCTATTTGTATGTGTATTCAAATGTTCATACTTTCTGCCCAACGGAAGAGGGTGGAAGAGAGTATAACGAGGACGGAAGTGATCTTTAATTATCCTGCACTCAGATGTCTAATTTCTCTCGACTTTGGGGACAACTTTAATCATATAAAAGCAAAATACTGGAGATGCTGGAAATCTGAATCAAACATCAAGAATGCTGGAGAAACTCAGCAGATCTGGCAGCATCAGTGAAGAGAGAAACTGAGATAATGTTTCAAGACTGTTATGACTCTTCTTTAGAACTGAGAACTCTTATAAGAATTGAGTTTCTCCGGCATTCTCTGTTTGTTTCCAATTTTACTTACCGTTGAGTTCAATAAAGAGTAATATCAGGCAATAACACAGATGCCAGAACAGAATATGTCCATTTCCTACCTGGAATTGCATGTTGGTGTACAATATCCCAATGTTGTGAGACTGATGAAGTAAGTTTTATGTAAGTCCCCGTGGAGAAATGTTTAAATCCGACTAGGTGCAATAATTCCTACATCAGTACAACTCTATATTTCCTCAAACCAACAAACTTATAATAGTTGGTGCCTAGATTAAATTATATTGAATGTTAATATTTGAAATATTCTCCAGGAGCACCATGTTCACTTCTACTACAGAATGGTTAACGACTTAAGACAGGTTCACCCTGTGTGATGCTGTTAAGGTCATTTGGACAATCATTACCATCAATTGGTGTCTCAGCTTTAACTAAATGATTTATCATTTTTACACATTTTCATTTATTATTGGCAGCAAGCCATTCAATGAATAGACTTTTCCCAAAAATTGATCGGAACAATTTAACAAGTCAGAAATTAACCTCCTGAACTTTTATTTTAGTGTGCAATGTTACTTTGGTGATTTTATGCAAAATGGTTACCAAAGGGGAACAAACAAAATGATGAAGCTTCTCAGAAGTTGCAAAATGTCCATATTACAGAGGAACGCATAAAGGTGAATAAATCCCCAGGACCTGATCAGGTGTACCCCAGAACTCTGTGGGAAGCTAGAGAAGTGATTGCTGGGCCTCTTGCTGAGATATTTGGATCATCGATAGTCACAGGTGAGGTGCCAGAAGACTGGAGGTTAGCTAACGTGGTGCCACTGTTTAAGGGTGGTAAAGACAAGCCAGGGAACTATAGACCAGTGAGCCTGACCTCGGTGGTGAGCAAGTTGTTGGAGGGAATCCTGAGGGATAGGATGTACATGTATTTGGAAAGGCAAGGGCTGATGAGGGATAGTCAACATGTTGTGGTTCTGTTCGCCGAGCTGGGAATTTGTGTTGCAGATGTTTCGTCCCCTGTCTAGGTGACATCCTGAGTGCTTGGGAGCCTCCTGTGAAGCGCTTCTGTGATGTTTCCTCCGGCATTTATAGTGGTTTGAATCTGCCGTTTCCGATTGTCAGTTCCAGCTGTTCATTGCAGTGGTCGGTATATTGGGTCCAGGTCGATGTGCTTATTGAATTGAATCTGTGGATGAGTGCCATGCCTCTAGGAATTCCTTGGCTGTTCTCTGTTTGGCTTGTCCTATAATAGTAGTGTTGTCCCAGTCGAATTCCTGTTGCTTGTCATCTGCGTGTGTGGCTACTAAGGATAGCTGGTCGTGTCGTTTCGTGGCTAGTTGGTGTTCATGGATGCGGATCATTAGCTGTCTTCCTGTTTGTCCTATGTAGTGTTTTGTGCAGTCCTTGCATGGGATTTTGTACACTACATTGGTTTTGCTCATGCTGGGTATCAGGGTCCTTCGTTCTGGTGAGTTATTGTCTGAGAGTGGCTGTTGGTTTGTGTGCTGTTATGAGTCCTAGTTGTCGCAGTAGTCTGGTTGTCAGTTCGGAAATGCTCTTGATGTATGATAGCCAACATGGCTTTGTGCCTGGGAAATCATGTCTCTCAAACTTGATTGAGTTTTTTGAAGAAGTAACAAAGAGGATTGATGAGGGAAGAGCAGTGGATGTGATCTATATGGACTTCAGTAAAGCGTTCAACAAGGTTCCCCATGGGAGACTGATTAGCAAGGTTAGATCTCATGGAATGCAGGGAGAACTAGCCATTTGGATACTGAACAGGCTCAAAGGTAGAAGACAGAGGGTGGTGATGGTGCAGGGTTGTTTTTGTTTTTCTGACTGGAGGCCTGTGACCAGTGGAGTGCCACAAGGATTGGTGCTGAGTTCTCTACTTTTTGTCATTTACATAAATGATTTGGATGCGAGCATAAGAGGTACAGTTAGTAAGTTTGCAGATGACACCAAAATTGGAGGTGTAGTGGTCAGCGAAGAGGATTACCTCAGATTACAACAGGATCTGGACCAGATGGGCCAATGGAATCTTAGCAGGACTTATACACTTAATGATAAGGTCCTAGGGAGTGTTGCTGAATAAAGAGACCTTGGGGTGCAGGTTCATAGCCCCTTGAAAGTGAAGTTGCAGGTAGATAGGATAGTGAAGAAAGCGTTTGGTATGTTTTCCTTTATTGGTCAGAGTATTGAGTACAGGAGTTGGGAGGTCATGTTGCGGCTGTAGAGGACATTGGTTAGGCCATTGTTAGAATATTGCGTGCAATTCTGGTCTCCTTCCTATTGAAGAGATGTTGTGAAACTTGAAAGGGTTCAGAAAAGATTTACAAGGATGTTGCCAGGGTTGGAGGATTTGAGCTATAGGGAGAGGCTGAACAGACTGGGGCTGTTTTCCCTGGAGCGTCGGAGGCTGAGGGGTGACCTTTTAATTACAAAATTATGAGGGGCATGGGTAAGATAAATAGACAAAGTCTTTTCCCTGGGATCGGGGAGTCCAGAACGAGAGAGCATAGATTTAGGGTGAGATGGGAAAGATATAAATGAGACCTAAGGGGCAACGTTTTCACATAGAGGGTGGTACGTGTGTGGAATGAGCTGCCAGAGGATGAGGTGGAAGCTGGTACAATTGCAACATTGAAAAGGCATTTGGATGGGTATATGAATTGGAAGGGTTTGGAGGGATATGGGCCGGGTGCTGGCAGGTGGGACTAGATTGGTTTGGAATATCTGGTCGGCATGGATGGGTTGGACTGAAGGGTCTGTTTCCATTCTGTACATTTCGATGACTCTATGACTCTAAGTGACAAAATAACTTATAATAGAAAAGGAGGTAGTCTGCTATCTCTGTGGCCTCAACAAAAATTAATCCATGGCAGAATGCATTGAATACCTTTGAATGGTTATTGCCAGCCTGTGGCTCGAGTTGTACCCAGCAGACCTAAAGAAATGTTCAGTGGAGCTAAACATCCAGCCAAGAAGAAAATATCATTTAATTGTAAAGCCAATGGTAAATTTGAAAAGAAATGTAAGAAGCATAGACAATATGATGAAACATAGTTGTGCTTTATTCATTTAAGTCTTCAGATTGGTGATATCACTCTGATCCTATTCATCAGGAAGTTCTTCAACCAAACAAACGTTCGAAGTTTTTGTTTTGTAACTAATTTCCTAAACCCATTTCCTCTCCTAAAAGTTACCGATAGCTGTTCAATGCATTTCTTTGGTCACTCCACTGATATGCGAGCTTTGACCAATGGGAAACTAATCGTCATCAATGGGAATCATAGCCAAGCCAATCCACTCCATATCGGCAGAGTAAACTATTACCATGTAGAGCACTTGAGACCAGTAATGTAGATGGTTTTAAGTGGGAGCTACTTAAATAGCTGAGTGAGCCAGGGATAGGAGGAAATGCTGATAAGGTGAGATAAAGTGCATTAAGAGGAGGCTAGCATTGAGCTGAATGGCAGTCTGTGTTCTGTCAAATCTATAGCATTCAATGTAACATGTAATAGTAACCATTAAAAGAACCATTATTAGTCTGAGTTACCAGTAGGTGATGGGAGAATCAACAGAAGGAATAATCAGCTAAACCTCACCCTGTTGTAGATGTGTTTATCTAGGATAACATAGGTAATCATTCTTTTCAAGATCAGCTCCTGTTTTTACACTGAGGCCATCCTCCATAAACGTGTCTAGTGCAATTACTCTGCTAAATAGGTTAGATTTAAAACAAATCTAACAACTCTAAATTAGGCATCTTTCATTTTTGCGTATTGATCAACTTCAATATTATTGTATTTCACCAGAAACTGTATATGGCCTTCCATATTTCTCATTACTTCATCACCATCAAGCTGGATGACAAAGCCAGGGTGAATGATGTATTGACCAGTATGTTGAGGACAACACCAAGAGTAACTGAAAATGAGATTTCAGCTGGTGAAGATGCAACACCCAGGTCTACATGCAAGCCTCTGCATGCCTACAAGTCAGGATTGTATTGGGATACTCTGCATTTGCCTGGATAGGATTAATTGCAACAATATTCTAATTTAAATTTGATAATTTACAAACATCGGTACCCTGCCACACTTTTAAGTAAGCTTTTACGAATTAACTTATAACATCAACAGTCTGCTCTTTCCCTTAAGTTAAATCCATATCATTTACATACAAGCACAATTCCTAAGAGCTCGCTGCTGCATTGTGTTTCCACTGTTGTCACCTGCTGCTTTCTCTGCTTGTTCTCTTGGCTATCATGACTAATAAAAACACACACTATCAATCCAAAAGCTCAGGTAATATTTGGTTTGAATTCTGCTATGACTGAAGGTAAATAAATGTGAGGTGTTGCATTTTGGTAAGGCAAGCCAGGGCGAGATCTATACAGTTTAATCTGAAGGGTCTGGGGAATATTGCTGAACAAAGGGACTTAGGGATGCAGGTGCATAGTTGCTTGAAAGTGGTGTCACAGGTGGATAGGGTAGTGAAGAGGGCATTCAGTACATTTGTCTTCATTGATCAGTGCATTGAGTATAGTAAAGGAGCTGGGAGGTTATGTTGCAGCTGTATAGGACATCAGTGAGACCACTTTGAGAAAACTGCATTCAATTCTGGACTCCTTGCTATAGGAAAGATGTTAAATCTGAAAGGATTCAGAAAAGAATTTACAAGGATGTTGCCAGGGTTGGAGGGTTTGAGCTTTAGGGAGAGTCTGAATAGGTTGGGGCTGTTTTCCTTGGAGTGTCAGAGACTGAGGGGTGACCTCATAGAGGATTATAAGATTATGAGGGATATGGATAGGGTGAATAGCCAAGGTCTTTTTCCTAGGGTTGGGGAGTCCAAACCTAGCGCACATAGGTTTAACAATGTTAAAGGTGAGAGGGGAAAGGTTTAAAAGGGACCTGATGTGCTACTTTTTCATACACAGGGTGGTGTGTGTATGGAATGAACTACCAGAGGAAGTGGTGGAAGCGGGTACAATTACAACATTTAAAATGTATGTGGATGAATCAGAAGGGTTTAGAGAGATAAGGTCCAAACGAGGGCAAATGGGACTAGATTTATATAAGATATCTGGCCGGCATAGATAAGTTGGACCAAAGGGTCTGCATCTATGCTGTATAACTCTCTGATTTTATCTATAACTAAAAAGAATTAAGAGTCTAACACAGTCATTGTCAATTGTCAGAAAAGCCCATCTGGCTCACTAATGTCCTTCAGAGAAGGAAATCTGCCATCCTTACCTGGTCTGACCTACATATGACTCCAGACTAACTGCAATGTGGTTGACTCTTAACTGCCCTCTGGACAATCAAGGATGGACACTAAATGCTGGTCTAGCCAGCAATGCTCACATGCCATGAATGCATTAAAATCCCAAAAATCATACTGTGACAAAATTGTTATAAAAATGCCTCCCCAGATCCATGTCTTCCAAGATATTGTTATGATCCCGCTAATGTTACTGCTGAACAAATCGGATCCCAGACTGCAATTTGGCTGGATTTTGTTTTATTTAATGAGGTGGTCTTTCACTGAAACACAAGTACTCAATGCTGCAGATCTGATTTTAACAATGGAACAGAGTTTTATTAAGCCATAGAAAAGAAGATAAAATAATATTCATCAAGCAATTTACATAACAAGACTTGAAAGATTTGAAACACACAGTAAAAATACAATATTCCGTCTATCCCAGTTTCCCTTTACTGTACTCAAACATCAGAGAGTATTCCCATCTCTATCATATTTATAGGTCTGACTTATAGCACTTAAAGGGGCTTTCAATTCCTGGTTTTGAGGGTCTTAAAAAACCCCTTCCTTGAGTATTCATACCTCTGAGCTTAAACTTCCTAATTTTTGAGAACCCTTTAAGGTTCCAACCAAGCATTTGTAGTCTGGAACTTTCAAACTAAAACCCTTACACTGAGGTAAACCATTTCCTAGTTCTTCTGAATTATCTCCATCTTTGGGAGCAAGTTTTTTTCTTATATCAAACCTCAACCAGGACTTTGGGGAACTTAAACAAAAAGCTTTCAAAGTTATGGAGCTTTTCCCCAAAGTAAAAAAACTCCTTGGTCCTTCAAACTGAAAACGAATAAACTCCTCACTGTTTGCAATGTTCATTTGTAAAACACTGCCAACACAAACTCTCATTAGTGCTCCAGGAGCTAATGCTGTCATACTGATTTCAAAACACTATGGCTCCAGAAATGCTGACAAGTTAATCATTAATACATTTAGACCAAAGCCCACATGCTACTTGATAAAATTCCAAAGTCTGAAACAAATGATATATTGAAATACATACAAATCACATTCCCTACTTCTCAAAATCATAACAGTTTCATGAATAGATTATTAACATGTGAAAAATCCTGGCTATAGAAGGTGAGTTTCACTTTGATCAAAACGTTCTCTGGCATTATCATTTGCAAGCAATTTGGGAGCAAATTCAAATGCTCCACATGGCTCCAAATTCTAAATATTTCTTACAGTCCTATATGTTAGTCAATATTTATGTAGTGTGATCACTTTGTTAGCCGCCTCTTGACTATTATGTTAAAAATGGGTAAAAACAATGATGCCATCCCGTATTCCCAATTCTTCCGCCTCCGCCGTATCTGCTCCCAGGAGGACCAGTTCCACCACAGAACACACCAGATGGCCTCCTTCTTTAGAGACTGCAATTTCCCTTCCCACGTGGTTAAAGATGCCCTCCAATGTATCTCGTCCACATCCCACACCTCCGCCCTCAGACCCAACCCCTCCAACCGTAACAAGGACAGAACGCCCCTGGTGCTCACCTTCCACCCTACAAGCCTTCGCATAAACCAAATCAACCGCCGACCTTTCCGCCACCTCCAAAAAGACCCCACCACCAGGGATATATTTCCCTCCCCACCC
>NC_057731.1:32853066-32860485 GCF_004010195.1 Chiloscyllium plagiosum
CTCCTCCCTGACCTATCACCTTCATCCCCTCCCCCACTCACCTATTGTACTCCATGCTACTTTCTCCACACCCCCACCCTCCTCTAGCTTATCTCTCCACGCTTCAGGCTCTCTGCCTTTATTCCTGATGAAGGGCTTTTGCCCGAAACGTCGATTTTGCTGCTCCTCGGATGCTGCCTGAACTGCTGTGCTCTTCCAGCACCACTAATCCAAAATATTATGTGAAAAATGTCAAGAGAGTATATATGTCAGCTTTCCATATCCCATACAATGATGGGAGACAGAGTTTGCTCAATTTCTGAAAATTGTCCACCAGAAATAGATATTTCTCCTAAATGTTGGCTACTTTTTAGTTGAAAGCATTCTCGCTGAAGAACAAAATAGAGCATTGCCTATGTCCGCACTTGCACCGAATTCTGTTTGTTAATCACCCTTGTGCCTAATGACCTACATTGACATTCAGTCAAGCACACCACATTTCAAATTTTCATATTTGTTTTCAATACCGGCCATCGCCTTTCTCCTCACTATTTCCATAACATCCTCTAGCCCTACCCCCTTCAACATATCTGTATTATCTAATTCTGGCTTCCTGCATATCTCCAAATTTAAGCGTTTCTTCTTTGACAGCCTTACCTTCAGTTGCCAAAACCCTGGAATTCTCTCCCTAAAACTTTGTACATCCCCACCTTGCTTTCCTCCTTTATCCCCTTCTTAAAACCTAACTCTTTTGCTAACCCTTGGCCGTTTGCTCTAATATTGATTTATGTGGTCCGGGGACAAATTTAATTTTATTCTGCAAAGTACCTTGAGATAATTTAATACCATAAAGGCCACTGTCAATGTTGTTGATATTATTCATTAATTTGTAAACACAAGCATGGGCAATACACATTGTCATATGGCTCAATACTCGTGTTTTAAAAATTTATTTACGTATTTTTGTAAGAGAGTAAGATTATTGTGAATAGTTTACTTCTTTAGTTGCTGAATATTACTATATTTTGTTTAGCAAATATTAGCATGTCAACTCATCGACAACGAATGCTATTTTCTACAAGTAGCACAGTGGTGTTAAAAAAGATATCGCTGTAACGACATCTGCAACTAGCCAAAAATTATCATTGGGCAATAATGTTACAGAGCAACTCGTATTTCTGTAGAATAGGAGGATCCATTGTCATGAAAGGCAAAGATAATTTATTTACATTTATTTCAATCACAATCCACAAAATTGTTAATAACGTTATCTACTGAAGAAAAGAATATGAAGTAAAATAGATGTTAAGTTGTTAAACTGTTGTCGCATTTTAAGAAACTATATATATTCAGAAGCCTTCATCGGCAAAGTATCTGTTTTCTGCTGTTCAGAGTTCCATATGTTTGATTGAAAGCCTCCTGCATAGCTATAGCCTGGAGCTAGGAAAGAGAGAGTAGCATTAGCATTAATAGCAACAATGTTCTTCACAGCTACAGGGAAAACAGATCTTATTTCAAATCTATGATGGAATGGCTTTCTAGGAACATGTCAATGAGACCGAAATAACAACTAAGATTTTTAAGGAGCAAAGGTTTGTCTTCTGATTGAATAATGCCTCAGCCTTTAAATTTTCTTTCCCTCTACAATTCCTCTAGGTGTGCTTGACTAAATGTCAATGTAGGTCATTAGGCACAAGGGTGATTAACAAACAGAATTCAGTGCAAGTACAGACATAGGCAATGCTCTATCTTGTTCTTCAGCGAGAATGCTTTCAACTAAAAAGTAGCCAACATTTAGGAGAAAAATCTATTTCTGGTGGACAATTTTCAGAAGTTGAGTAAACTCTGTCTCCCATCATTGTATGGGATATGGAAAGCTGACAAACCAAAGATTCCACACACATTAGTTAGTATAACTGTGAAAAGTGATTAGAGCATGTCTCGTATGCAAATACTCTACAAGCATAATTCAATTCATCCTCAATTACATCTGTTTATATTGTTTGCATTTTTGGTGCAGAATTATTAGTGGGGTTTAACTTGTTCTGTTCCACCCTTTAATTACTGATTTAATTGGCAATTCTGCACTGGTGTACTAATGGTTTGCAATCCTTAATTAAGTGTTGAATATGATAGCAGTATAATACAGGGCAGATTCAAAACCCCGGAAATAATTTCTCACTGAGCACTGATGGCATAAACACGGTCACAGGTAGGTTAATTTTACTTTTAAAATTCGGTTTAGCTGTAAATTCTAAACTTGATTTCAAATGTGCGCTCAATAACCAGTAAGATATCACTTAGGAAAAGTGAAATAGTTTTGACTCTTTGCATCCAGTGACAGTATAAAGAGGGGTTGGTTAACTCAGTGGCTAATGTGTCGGCAGAATAGCACCAACAGTGCATTTCAATCCCTCTACCAGCCATGTTAGGATCTCCTCATCCTCCCCAATAAGGATATTGTGGCATTAGACATAATTGGCAATGCTTGGAAAATGAGGATGTTGGATAACGAGAGAGAGAGGGCAAGACTATATAAACCATTGCTTGATATTAATTTTCACAGGTTAGGGGAGGATGGACAAGATTCCCTCTATATCTCCTTGGCAACAAGATCTGTTTGTGAATGTGTACTGTGACAAAATGCACTCAGATTGTGCCCTTCCCCAAACATTGTGTGATGAAGGGTCTACAGTTGAGATGAAAACCTACCTTTTCCCTTTTCAGATGCTGACAAACCTGATGTATGTTTCCAATGTTTTCTATTTTAATTAATCTATTCCCAAAATGTGGTCATCTGGGGACCTGGGCAAACAAAATATAATGGAATAAAATATTGTGTAGAACACATAGGAGATGTATAATTCAGAGCCCTTACATCTTTGGCAATAACGATGAAGAGTTCTTGTTAGTAAGAGGATAAAAAAGTTTTATTTCATAACCCGCTCCTGAGATCCAAGTCTGGAAGTGGCCATGTGTCACTTGCCTCTTGGGGGAGTGTGAGAAACACAGGTTATTTGGAGGGGTTATACACAGGCACTATCAGGCCTGTGATCTCCACCATGCTGGCAATACTAATAGGAACACTGAAAAGAACAAAAACTCAGAATTTATAAGCTGAATTATTCTTCGTTAGCCTGATTTTTTGAATAATGTAAGGAAAACAGCAAATGCTGGAAATGCACCCAAGATTTGTCAGTGATGGAAAGAGAAAAAAATAGATTAACAGTTCATATGCTCATGGAATGGTTACAGTACAGAAAAAAAGCCATTCAGCCCAGTCAGATCCAAGGTAACTCTCAGCAGGAGAACTTCACCGAGTCTAACTCCCCTGACTTCTGCGCAATAATCCTGAAAACTCATCCTCTTTAGACAATGATCCATTTTTCTTTTGAAGGCCTAGTTTGAAGCTGCTTCCACTTCACTGTCAGGTAGTTTATTCCAGATGCTAACCATTCACAGCATGAACAAACATTTTCTTCAAGTACCATTTCTTCTTATACCAATGATCAGTATGCTGAGGTTTTGGATCCTCGCACCAGTGGGAACAGTTTTTTTCCTATCTATTCTATCCAGATCTTTCATGATTTTGAGTGCCTCCACCAAATGTCTTCTCAACTTTATCTTCTCCAAGGTGAATAACCTGACCTCTCTTAGGAGGAGTACTGTGTACAGTTTTCATCTTCTTATTTAATGAAGGATGTAAATGCATTATTGGCAGTTTAGAGAAGGTCTACTCAACCTATCCTGCAAAGGGAAGCAGGGGGTTATTTTATGGGAAAAGGTTGGACTGCCTGGGCCTGGATCTGTAGGAGTTTAGAAGAATGAGGGGTGATCTTATCAAAATGTAGAAGCCTGAATTTTCTGATTTGGTTGGAATCCCTAAGTCCAACTTGGATCAAACAAAAAAGTTGTTGACTTATCTTCAGAGGAGTCTTCCTGCCGTGTCAGGGTCAAGACACTTCCTGGCTAAAGCAGTGTCCAGCAATGTACACAGGTAACAATAGTGTAGCAATAATGCTGAAACCAGTCCTCCTTTTGCAATGGAGCTAAGCGATTATACAACCAACAGATCAAATGGAAGCTTTGCGTTCTTGCAACGGGTGCTCCTGCAATTTAAAATTATCGGAGCCTCCGCTGGCATTCGATTCATTGGGATTTTACTGTGTCTGTATAATTGGGGTTCTTAGAACCGTTAGAGTGGATCTTTTCTGTATCCTCTCTAATATTTTCCTATTCTTTCTAAACTGCAGGGCCCCAGCACTGTGTAAAATACTGCAGTTGATGCGGAGTCAGTGTCTTTTACAGGTTGTGATACTTCTTGTTTTCTTTTTACTCAATGTCTCAATGTTGCAGTGAACTGCCCTGTCACTTTCAAATAATTATGCTCATGTACCCCCAGGTCCTTCTGTCCCTACACCCCCTTTAGAATTCTATCCGATGTTTTGTATCGCCTTGTCTCATTCTTCTGAACAGAATGAGTCATTTCACACTTTGTTCATTTTCTGCTGCCACTTGTCCACACGTTCCACTGCCTGGCTGTGTCCTTTTGAAGTTCAACACCAGCCTGGGTCATAGTTCATAATACATTCAGGTTTTGGGTCATCTGCAAACTTTGTAGTTGTGGAAAATACTCCAATGTTTGCTTCATTAGTATATATCATTAATATTTAAGAAAAGGGTTTCTAACGCTGACCCCACTCTAGTCCAAAAAAAACTGTTTACCACTTCTCTCTGTTTCCTTTTCATACCAATTTCATGCCAATTGCATACCATGTTGTTACCTTCTCTTGCATTCCATGAGCTACAGTTTTGCTCACAATTCTGTTTTGCAGCATTTTATCAAATGTCTTTTGAAAGTCCATGGACAACACATCAAACAGCATTACCCTGATCTACCCTCTTGAAATATAATGTTACCATAGGCCCGAACATCAGAAATCTTAAGCAATTTAGTTACTTACTATTTGCCAATAATAAATGTATGCTGGCATTCCATACGTAAAGCACATTTGCCCAAATCACTGTTAATTTTGTCTCAACCTATCATTTCTAAAAGCTTCCCTCTCACTGAGGTTAAACTGATTGGTGACCTTTCCTAGATACCCTTTTTGAATAAGGATGCAACATTTGTGGTTTTTTAGTCCTCTGGCATCAATCCCAGTATCAAAGGAGGATTAAAAAAGTACTAACAATATCTTCACTTGTAAATCCTACATTAAGTATATTATTTTTGCACATACATTCAAGGTAACCTACTTAACTAGAATATCTACCCACTTGCATGCCCGAAACCAGGCCTGGTGTGTTAGAAACCTCATATTACACCTGAGAGGATGCATAATTGGGAATACAAGAAAAATTCTCCACTGGTCATAGTTTTATTGAGCAAAATGGAAAATGATAGTGGTTACTGAAAGCCAATCTTCACAACCCAGGAATACTGTAGGAGTTCCTCATGGTTGTATTCTAGGCCCACTCATTTTTGTAGCCTCATCGATGACCCTGTGTTCTATCCCTGATATTGAACACTGTTCAGTTCTATTCACACCTTTTCACTCAATGAAGCAGTCAGTTCTCACATGCAACAAAACTTCAACAACATTAACATTGGGAGCTGATAAGTGGCAAGTAACATTAATGTCTAACAGGTGCCAGGAAATTATCACCTCAAATAAAACAGAGTACAGTCATCTCTCCTTAATTATCTGTTGCTGAATCATTCATAGCCAATATATTGGCAGTCACATTTGATCAGAATCTGAGTTAGATGAGCCAAATACATATACTGTGGCAATAAGGGTAGGTCAGTGACTGGGTATTCTGTGGTGGGCATATTACCTCCTGACTCCCCAAAGCCTATCAACTATCTATAAGACATGAATCAGGAATGCGCTGGAATATTCCCTGCTTCCCTGAATGTATGTAAGTCGAACTTCACTCATACTCAGGAAACTCCACTTGATTGGCATCTCATCTACTCCGTCAGACATTAACTCTGTCTGTCATCAGTTCACAATGCAGCAGTATATACCACTTACAAGATGCACTGCAGCAACTTGCCAAGTTTCCTTCAACAGCATTCCCCCAAACCTCTAACCCCTATCATGTAGAAGAACAAGAGCAACTGCTGCAAGGCAACACAATCTCCTGCAAGTTCCCCTCTAAGCCCTGAATCATCGTGAGTTGGAAATGTATCACCATGTCTTCATAATTACTGGGTCAGAATTATGAAACTTGACCTATTGCACTGAGGTTAAATCTATATCACATGATCTACAGCAGTTCAAGAAGACAGATCCCCATTAACTTCTCAATGGATTGGCAACGAATGCTGGCCTTGCCTGGCCAGCAATTCCCACATCTCATGAATGATTTTAAAACATGATAGCACTGTTGAATTAAGCTTGCAACTGGATAATAATTCAACTATAAATAGTAAGGGGAATTGGTTTGCAAAGCAACGTGATGCCAGCAGTATGGGTTCAATTCCCATCACCCATTTGAGGTTACCATGAAGGAGTTTCCTTCTCGACCTCTTCCCTTGCCTGGTGGGCCTCAGGTGAAATCACCACCAGTCAATTCTTCCTCTAGTAAGAGAGCAGCTCCTATGGTCTGGTGAGACAACAATAAATAGGAATGCTGTTATATTTATTTAGTTACATGAACAGTTTTTCATTCAATTATCCTCACGTGTAGGGAATTAAGTCCTTGTTATATGCAAAACCAACATCAAAATTGATAGTCAGTTTACAAATTTAACCCCAGAAATTAAGCTGTGTATCAAATTCCTTTTATTTTAACGAAGATATTAACTTTTGTGTATCTAATATTAACATTTTAGAAAATACAGTTTTAATCTTTATTTGCAGTGTGAGAATTGGAATGTGAACACCTCTGCCTCATCACAACAGCTTTCATCTGTAATATTGGCACTGAATTGTTGTAGGTTAAATTCACTTGAAAAATTCCTTTTTATGATTGTTCAGATTCCAATCCAAGATCTTTAAATAAAGCTCTCACGTCATCTTTTCTGAAAGCCGAAAGATCACTATATATTTAGATGGAAAAGAATCTTTTCTAAATTCACCTCACGATCTCAGTCTTCCAAAGTGACTGGTTGAATTTTAAATGCCATGGGATTTTATTAGAATTTTACAGAGAGTAAGGCAAGTCATTACCTGCAACAGGAATTGCTGAATATATGAGTTGAAAAATGTGGTGCTGGAAAAACACAGCAGGCCAGGCAGCATCCGAGGAGCAGGAGAATTGATGTTTCGGGCATAAGCCCTTCTTCAGGAATGAGGCTGGTGTGCCAGGCGGGCTGAGATAAAAGGTAGGGGGGAGGAATTTGGGGGAGGGCCACTGGGAATACGATAGGTGGAAGGAGGTGAGGGTGAGGGTGATAGGCCGGAGAGGGGGTGGGCGCGGAGAGGTCGG
>NC_057731.1:32861014-32905349 GCF_004010195.1 Chiloscyllium plagiosum
ACCCTCACCTCCTTCCACCTATCGTATTCCCAGCGCCCCTCCCCCAAATTCCCTCCCCCCTACTTTTTATCTCAGCCCTCTTGGCACACCCTCCTCATTCCTGAAGAAGGGCTTATGCCCGAAACTTCGATTCTCCTGCTCCTCGGATGCTGCTGTGTTTTTCCAGCACCACATTTTTCAACTCTGGTACTCCAGCATATGCAGTCCTCACTTTCTCCTAATTGCTGAATATATGCCTAACTCAAGGAATTGTGAGTTTTACAAAACTTACTGCTCTCTAAAAGTATAACCAGGTCTTCAATTCAACCTATATGTTCAGTCTGTCTTGCAAGAAGGTATGCACAGCGACAGTTCCTTTAAATAAATTGAAAATCCAGTAATAATTTGTCATCAGTGGAGTGGGAAGGCTTGCTTTTAGTTTCTCTTTTCCCAAAGGTGATAATTCCTTCTGGGATAAGCTGCCTCTTATGGGTGGAAACTTATTCAGAAGAGTGTTAGGTGGCACAAAATTGGGAGTCAAGGTAGGTCGTAACATAGAATATAGAACAATACAGCGCTCGATGTTGCGCCGACCTGTAAACTAATTGAAGCCCATCCCCCTATACTATCCCATCATCATCCATGTGCTTATCCAAGGATTGTTTAAATCTCCCTAATGTGGCTGAGTTAACTACATTGGCAGGCAGGACACTCCACGTCCTTACCACTCTCTGAGTAAAGAACCTGCCTCTGACATCTGTCTTAAACCTATCACCCCTCAATTTGTAGCTATGCCCCCTTGTACAAGCTGACATCATCATCCTAGGAAAAAGACTTTCACTGTCTACCCTATCTAATCCTCTGATCATCTTGTATGTCTCTATCAAATCCCCTCTTAGCCTTCTTCTTTCCAATGAGAACAGACCCAAATCTCTCAGCCTTTCCTCAGCCCTCCAGACCAGGCAACATCCTGGTAAATCTCCTCTGCACCTTTTCCAGTGCTTCCACATCCTTCCTGTAATGGGGCGACCAGAATTGTATACAATATTCCAAATGTGGCCGCACTAGCGTTTTTTATAGGTGCAGCATGACATTATGGCTCTGGAACTCAATCCCTCTACCAATAAAACCTAACACACTGTGTAGGTTTTATTAGTAGTAACACTATGGCCAACCCTGTAATTTTCCTATCAAAGCTGGAACCTGGCCCAAATGTATTCCTTCCTAGTTAATTGTGAGGGTCTTATGGCAGAGTGGGTGGCAGCTGAGCCACTAAACCAGAAGATCCATCTTCAAGTCATAATGACCAAGGAATGTGCATCAATAAACAGTATTAACTTGTAAATCCTTCTAGTACACACCAATGTTAAGAGCAGGAAGGGTTCCTGGTCAACCCTGGTGATGGAATGAAACTGGAGTCTCCACCAACACTACCCATAGCTCCAAGCTACAATATGCATGTAAAAGTGTATATTATCACAGCAACTCAGACACAGTGGATGAACGTTGTGGAGTAGACTGATTTGATTTGATTTACTATTGTCATGTACCGAGATACAGTGAAAAGTATTGTCTTGTGTGCTAACAAGACAAATCATACCTTACATCAGTACATCATTGTAATTGAACAGAATGCAGATTATAGTGTTACAGCTACAGTGAAGGTGCAGAGAAAGATCAACTTTAATATACTAGACGTCTGTTCAAAAGTCTGATAACAGCAGGGAAGAATCTGTTCTTGAATCTGTTGGTACATGTATTCAAACTTTTCTATCATCTGCCCGATGTAAGAAGGTGGAAGAGAGTATAATTAGGATGGGAGGGGTCTTTGATTATGTTGGCTGCTTTCCTGAGGCAGTAGGAGGCGTAGACAATCAATGGAAGGAAGGTTGGTTTTCATGGTGGACTGGGCTGTTCTCACAACTCTCTGTAATTTCTTGTGGTCTTGGGCAGAGCAATCACCATACCATGCAGTGATGCATCTGGATTGGATACTTTCTGTGGTGCATCTATAAAAATTGGTAAGTCATTGTGGACATGCTGAATTTCCTTCCTGAGGAAGTACAGGCATTGTATTCTTTCTTGACTATAGTGTTGACCTGCGTGGACCAGGACAGATTGTTGGTGATATTAGGAACCTGAAGTTCTTGACCACCTCCAAACCATAGGTACAGACAGGAGCATTTCCTCCACTCCACTTCCTGAAGTCAATTACAGCTCTTTCATTTTGCTGACATTAAGAGAGAGATTGTTGTCTTTACACCATGGTACTAAGCTATCTATCTCCACCTTGTACTCTGTCTCACCATGATTTAAGAACTGACCCACTATGATGGTGTCATTAGCAAATTTGTACATGGAGTTAGAGCTGAGTTTGGCTACATAACCTTGATTGTATAAGGAGTATAACAGCATGGCCTTCAGTCCTTGAGCTAACGAGAGTGGATTCAGGATATGCTCCCTTGTCTTAAGGAGGAATTTAATAATGAAGTTTGTTTGGTATAATGAAGTGGTTAGCACTGCTGCCTCACAGCGCCAGAGACCCGGGTTCAATTCCCGCCTCAGGCGACTGACTGTGTGGAGTTTGCACATTCTCCCCGTGTCTGTGTGGGTTTCCTCCGAGTGCTCCGGTTTCCTCCCACAGTCCAAAAAATGTGCGGGTTAGGTGAATTGGCCATGCTAAATTGCCTGTAGTGTTAGGTGCAGGGGTAAATGTAGGGGAATGGGTCTGGGTGGGTGCGCTTCGGCGGGTCGGTGTGGACTTGTTGGGCCGAAGGGCCTGTTTCCACACTAAGTAATCTAATCTAAAAAAAAATGGTATAAGCCCTATTGCCATTCCCACTGAAATCAATAACCTAAGCCCTATTGCCATTCCCACTGAAATCAATAACCTGAAGTATTTATGTTCAGATGGAGTATTTACCTACTCAGGCATAATGTAGAGGAGATTCAGAAAAACATTTTGAAGGCTGAGACTCTGTAGAGAAAGGCTGAAATGGTTCTGTATCACACACAACAGAAGTATTTGATCTACAAGATGAATTTACAGTAAGCATGCTGATTTGCAAATGGATAAACTAAATGCAGAACATTTATTAATGTAGAAATGATGCTTCCATTGAAAGATATGCACATTCCTCTCTTTTTAATATTTGAAAAGAAAAGAGCTTGGCCTGATGAATTTCATTGTTATGGTATATTGTGTTGACAGTGGAATTGATTTAGATGACCTGGGGGTTGCAGTGAGAGAGAGACTCACTGAGATTCTTGTAGAGAGAGGAGGAAAACTTCTTCAAGGCAGGCATCTTTGCAAGAGGATTCGCAGTAGGGTTAAAATCAACTAGGTAAAAACAAGGACTGCAGATGCTGGAAACCAGGGTCTGGATCAGAGTGGTGCTGGAAAAGCACAGCAGGTCAGGCAGCATCCGAGGAGCAGTAAAATTGACATTTCGGGCAAAAGCCCTTCATCCAGCACCATTCTAATCTAGACTCTGGTTTCCAGCATCTGCAGTCCTTGTTTTACCTAGTGGAATTGATTTACCCTATCTCTTGCTGTTTATGCCGTTTAACGTGAAAGTAATTCTGTATTGCAGTTTCACCAAGTTGGCACTTTACTCTTGCTATGCATGGTGCTAATCCTGGCATGTCCTCCTACGTTCTTCATTGAAGCAGAATTGATCTTCTGGCATGATGATAATGATATATTGGGGTATATGCCAAGCCATGAGGTTTCAATTTAGGTTGAACTTCAATTCAGACCCTCAGTGACTCTGAATACCCAATCTTGAGTTGCTAGCACTATGTACCCTCAATAGAATGTACCCTCGATGTGACAGTGAGGTTGTCTCCACAAGGACTGATGCAGCAATCCCCTGCTCATACTGGCTGTCCCTCAGTGGTTAGCACTGCTGCCTCACAGAGCCAGCGACCCAGGTTCGATTCTAGCCTCGGGTGACTTTCTGTGTGGCATTCTCCCTGTGTCTGCATGGGTTTCCTCCAGGTGCTCTGGTTTCCTTGCACAAGAATCTCCGGTTAGGTGATTGACCATGCTAGATTGCTGATAGTGTCCAGGGATAGGTGGATTAACCATGGGAATTGCAGGGTTAAAGGGATAGGTTGGGGTGTCTGAGCTTGGGTGGGATGTTCTTGGGATGGTCGGATTGGACTCAGTGAGCCAAATGGCCTGCCTCCACACTGTAGGGATTCTATGATTCTATGGTGGTTACAAAATTAATTAGATTTTTGCTACCAGTAAGGAAATATTTCATCGCTGGTAATGAATTAAATTGAACCAATTCTATATCAATGTGAGAATTCCTTTATTGCAGAGATATTTGATTATCTAAGGGCAAATTGAATTTCCTGATTGCGCCATTGTATTGTTATCCCCTAGTTTGAGAAATAAGAACCTTTAATGTCACAAGGTATCCTATCTTGTTCCTTGCCTCAATCTTTGTAAATTCGTAACACGTAACTGACAGATGCTCTTTCATCCAGATCAGAAACTTTAAATAGACATGAAAACATTGTGAAATTAGGAATTGGTCTGAATCCTGATGCCCTGAATGATTTGCATATCTGTACAAATGTGGCCTTTGATGAGGATTTTCATCTCAAGTAACTGACTCAACATCATCCAAAAAAAAATGACAAAAATAATTTTTCACTCACAACTGCGGATGCTTGTAGCTTAAATGGGTTATGGCAGATATACCCCAGTCTCCTGTGAACAGAAATCTATGACATTTAAGACTTATTTTGGTCTTCAAAATTCTGCATCTCATTATTCTAAATTAGAAAAACATGGTGTGCTGGAATAATTTTCACCTCCTGAACATGTTCACTTGACACGACAACAAGATTTTCAGATTCACTTGAGGGACAAACAAAAGGCAAACTTCTCGATTTTTAAAATTATGATCTGAAGCACAATTTTCTCATTCAGCAATTAACTATATCTTTTTAACGAAACCAGTCACTTCAGGACTTTCAGATTTCTCATTGCCAACTCATTCCTCAGCAGCTCCTCGTGTGATCTGAGATCTGATAATGTTTTTCTTCAGGTGAGTGTTGGGTGAAAGCTAATGAAGCTCCCAGTTGGAAAGAAGGGGGCTACGGGTTACTGGGACTTGTGCAGGAGCTGAAATGGTAGCTTCCCACTGGTGGGATGCAAGTTGGGAAGTAACCTGCTGGGAGATTGAAGACATATCATAGTTCCTAAAAACAAGCAGCAGGGTCCTATTTTAATGTATCACTAAAGCACTTGGGCACTAAATTAAATTGAAATTTTGTAATTAAGTTGACACTAAATGAGATCTAAATGCTTTCAACTTGATGACTGATTACATATCGTGTGCAACATGATTTGGAATGAGTAGGAACTGCTTTCCTCTAATGGAGACTGTTGTGGGGCAATGATAGAGAACACTGAGCAGTTGCATTGAGCTCTGCAGGGTGGGGAAGGCATGTCTATCCAAGGGAAGGAGGTGGAAACCATAGGAAAGTTATGGAGGGATAAATGAGAGAGAGAGTTGGATGGCAGAGGCAAGGTCCAATACTAAAGGCATTGCAAATATTATAGAGGGCAGATCTGGAGAGATTGAAGGCAGATCAATGGTGAGCTTGATGAGTAGAAGTAATGAAGGGCAGGTCAAGGAAAATTGAAAGAGGGTTGGGATGGCAGTTAGAGTATTGATGATAAAGAGAGATGAAAGGGTGATGGCTTGTAGCTCCAGAGATCCAAGAGTGGCAGGTGGCATGGGGGTGCCTGAAGATCTCTCAGACAGACAGGATGCTGCTGGCTGGTAGGGGAGTGGGTGCCTGTCCTAGTGGAATTTTAGTCATTATGAGATAAGAGTTAGTGTCTCCCTGTCCTTCCTCTTTGCATGTTTGGTTGTGTCCCTCAGCTATGCATTGGTTGGACAACCATCCTACCCCTGACCAATTCTCCTGCTGACTTGTCATCTGCTGCTGCAACAGTATTAGAACATAGAGCATAACAGTGCAGTACAGGCCCTTCAGCCCTTGATGTTGCGCCGACCTGTGAAATTAATCTGATTCCCATCTAACCTATACCGTTCCATTATTAACCATATGTATGTCCAATGCCTATTTAAATGCCCTTAACGTCAGCGAGTCTACTACAGTTGCAGGGAGGCCGTTCCATGCCCCTACTACTCTCTGAATAAAGAAACTACACCGATATCTGTCCTAAATCTATCACCCCTCAATTTAAAGCTATGTCCCTTGTGTTAACCTTCACCATCTGAGGAAAAAGACTCTCACTGTCCATCCTACCTAACCCTCTGATTATCTTGTATGTCTTGATTAAGTCAGCTCTCAACCTTCTTCTCTCCAACAAAAACAGCCTCAGTTCCCTCAGACTTTCCTCGTAAGGCATTCCCTCCATAACAGGCAACATCCTAGTAAATCTCTGCTGAACCCTTTCCAATGCTTCCATATCCTTCCTATAATGCGGTGACCAGAACTGCATGCCATACTCCAGGTGCAGCCTTACCAGTGTCTTGTACAGCTGAACGATGACCTCATGGCTCCGAAACTCAATCTCCTACCAATAAACGCCAACACACCACATGCCTTCTTAACAACCCTGTCAACTTGGGTGGCAACTTTCAGGGATTTATGCATCTGGACACTGAGATCTCTCTGTTCATCTACACTGCCAAGAATTTTACCATTAGCCCATTTTTCTGCATTCCTGTTCTTCCAAAGTGAACTACCTCACACTTTGTTGCATTAAACCCCACTTAGCACTTCTCAGCCCAGCTCTGCATCTTATATATGTCCCTCTGTAATCCACAACATCCTTCAGCACTATCCACAACTCTGCCTACCTTTGTATCATCTGCAAATTTACTAACCATCCTTCTAAACCCACCTCCATATCATTTATAGAAATGGCAAACAGCAGTGGCCTCAAAACAGATCCTTGTGGCACACCACTAGCAACTGAGCTCCAGGATTAACATTTCCCATCAACCACCACGCTCTGCCTTCCTTCAGATAGCTAATTTCTGATCCAAACCGCTAAATCACCTTCAATCCTGAAACTCTGTATTTTGTACAATAGCCTACTGTGTGGAACCTTAGCAAATGCCTAATGAAGTCCATATACACCACATCAACTGTCTTACCTTTATCGTCATGTTTTGTCACCTTCTTGAAGTACTCAATAAGGTAAATGGGGCATGACCTACCCTTCACAAAACCGTGTTGACTATCTCTAATCAAATGATTCCCTTCCAGATGATTATAAACCATATCTCTTATAATCTTTTCCAACACCTTACCCACAACTGAAGTAAAGCTCACTGGCCTATAATTACCAGGGTTGTCCTACTGCCCTTTTTAAACAAGGGAACAACATTTGCTATCCTCCAGTCCTCTCGCACTACTCCTGTCGACAATGATGACATAAAGATCAAAGCCACAAGTTCTGTCATCTCCTTCCTGGCTTCCCAGAGAATCCGAGGATAAATCCCATCCAGTGCTGCGGTTTTATCTATTTATCTATCTTCAAAAATTGCTAAAACCTTCTCTTTATCCACCTCAATCCCATCTAATCTTGTAGCCTGTATCTCCATATTCTCACTAACGAAATACTGACGAAAAATACTCATTAAGCACTTCCCCTTGGTCCTCAGATTCCACACACAACTTCCCACCACTGTCTTTGATCGGCTCTAATCTTACTCTAGTCATTCTTTTATTGCTAATATACCTATAGAAAGCCTTAGCATTTTCCTTGATCCTACCTGCCAACAACTTTTCATGTCCCCTCCTGGCTCTTCTTAGCCCGCCCTTTATCATCTCTTGCTAACCTATAACTCCCAAGCTCCCTAACTGAGCTTCACGCCTCATCCGCACAAGGCCCTCAAAGCCCACAAGTGAAAATACCAGTGTTTGTTGCCCGTGCTCACTGCATGGTGTGCCCTCTGCTCAGGTGTTTGGGATGAAGTCCTTAAGTGGGCATTAATTAGCTGAGGTAGTTCACTGTTGGTTGCAAAGTAAGAAGGCTGTGCTGGAGCTTCCACTGCAAACCTAATTAGGATGGATGCAAGAGGAAGTGGGGATAGCCGAAAGGCCTGCCTTCCCCCGGTCAAACCCACCATTGTGGACAGCACAGGATTCCACTGAGTACCCTTCACAAAGTGATGTTGGGTTGAGTGCCAGTCAGTTGCGCTGCTTTGTCCTGAAAGCTATCGGGCTTTTTCATCATTGTTGGAGCTGCATCTTTGCAGGCAAGTGGAAACTATCACAGCATACTCCTGACTTCTAACTTGCAGTTTGTGAACAGTCTTAAGGAAATAGTGAGGAGAAAGAGACTGAGTACAGAACTCCCAGCCTCTGAACTGCTTTTGTATCCACAGTAGTTATCTTGCTGGTTCAGTTAATATTCTGGCAAATGGTTACTCACAGGATGTTGATAAGGGGAGGTACAGCAATGGTAGAATGTCAAGATACTTGTAGCTTTTCGCTTACTGGCCGTAGTCATTGCCTGTCTTTTGCATGGCACTAATGCTATTTTCCATTTATCAGCCCAAACCCAAATGTTGTTCAGGTCTTGTTGCATCTGGACATGGACTTCTTCAGTATCTAAGGAATTAGGGACCTGAACTCTGTGCAAGCATCCTCACCTCTGACCTTATGATGGATGGAAGGTCACTGATGAAACTGTTGAAGGGGTTGGCTCCAAGATGCAATCTCAGAAACTGAAGCATTGTCATTGAGTGAAGATGATTCGTCTATAGCAATTACAACTACCTCCATTAGTGCAATGTGTGACTCCAACCAGTATAGTGTGGATAACTGTGAGGTTATCCACTTTAGTAGCAAAAACAGTAGGGCAGATTATTAACGGAATGGCAATAAAATAAGAGCAGACAAGATTCATCGACTCCTGGGTGTCTCTGTACACCAGTCACTGAAGGTAAATATGCGGGTGCAGCAGGTGGCAAAGAAGGTAAATGGTATGTTGGTCTCCATGGAAACCAATAAAATTCTGGCAGGACTAGATGGCAAGGATGTTCCCAAAAGTGAAGGAGTCCAGAGCTAGGGACTATAGTCTAAGGATATGGGGTAAACCATTTAGGACTGAGGTGAGGAGAAATACCTTTATCCAGAGAGTGGTGACCATGTGGAATTCATCAACACAGAAAGCCGTCGAGGCAGAAACGTAATCTGATTTCAAGAAAGAGTTGGATATAGCAGTTGGGGTTAAAGGCATCAAAGTATATGGAAGAAAAATGGGAACAGGATGATCAGCCATGATCATAATGAATTGTGTAGCAGACTCAAAGGACCGAATGGTCTACACCTGCTCTTATTTTCTATTTTTCTCTGATTCTCCTGATTCCCATTGGCCTCAATTTTTCTAAAGTTTCTTGATACACCATTCAGATTCTGCTGGGTGCTCTGGTGTCCTCCCACAGTCTAAAGATCTGCAGGTTAGGTGGATTGGCCATGTTAAATTGCCTAGGGATGTTCAGGCTAGATGGATTAGCCATGGGGAATGCAGGGTTACAGGGATAGGGGGATCAGGTATTGGGGTCTGAATTTGGGTGGGATGTTCTTTGGAGGGTCAGTGCAGACTTGATAGGCCGAATGTTGTAGGGATTCTATAATTCTCAATCTTTTTATCTATAATTGGATTAAGGCAGTAATGTGGTCTGGAGTTGAAAGGTGTTGCCAAAACTCAAAATGAACAGATTATTGGTGAGCAACTGTTGCTTCATAGCACCATCAGTACCACCTTCAATCTGCTAATGATTGAGAGTAAGGCAATATTTGGCAGGATTGGATTTGTCCTGCATTTTGAGGACAGGACATACCTGGGTAATTTTCAATATTGTTGTTACTCCATTTGAATAGCTTCCATTGGGGTGCAATTCTGAAACAGAAGTCTTCAGCACTTACAGGTGGGACAGTGTTGAGACAATTGCCTTTCCAGTATCCAGTATGTTCAACCATTTCTTGATATCATGTAATTTGAGTTGAATTGATTGAAGGTTGTTTTCTGAGAAGGCTAAGTTGGCTCATGTCCAATTCTACAAACTGCTTGAGAGGTCGAAAAAAAATTCAAATTATTTAATGCTCCAACCCTTAATTGAAAGTTAGTAATCATGTGGAGGGGGTTGAAAAGACACCTGCAGTGTAGACAGAGAAAAATAATCAAAGTAAAAACATTTGGACTAGACCATGGGATAATGGCAGACAGCAATTCCCTGGAGAAGTGGATCAGAACTGATACAGACCAATGGTGTTAATGATACATTTTCATAACTTTGACTATTTAATAAAGAGTCCCTGATTTAATTAATCTACATAATTGATTGTTGCTGAGAGTTACTTCTATGGCTCTAATTATAGTTTCATCTTACAGCTCAGAAATGATTATGTTCAGTAAGTGACTTCATTGTTGTCCATCTAGTCATTGCTTAAATTGAAAATATACAAGTGAATTGTTCACGCCAACACTTTAGTTTAATTACTGTTACAGAATACATCAGTTGTTATTTTTGTGTTACACAGATAAAAGACATGTCACATCTTCAAGATAAATGCAGTGATTACCAAAATTGGTACCTCAACTCACTAAATTAATAACAGGGGCATAACCAATGATTCATACAGAATGCTGAAGAAAAAGCTTTAAGATTTTGGTATGTTGGTATAACTGAAAAGTTATTGCAACATTCATTGGAACATTTAAATATTTATCTTCATTTGCTGCAATTTAGAAATAAAAGTAATATTTTCTGACCCATTCTGTATTTAAAATTTCTTTGGACATGCACTTGAAGTGGCATGATCTACAGGGCAACGGATCAAGAGCTAGACTGGGAATCTAAAAGGAAATTTTACCCTGCACACAGAGAATGGACTGAATGTTCTCCAGTGTTGTACATATTTCTATTTTACGCATATGTAGCATAATACTGAGTTCTCAATGCATTTAAATTGTAGGAGCATATCACATTTGATACATAATATTCTCAGACAGGATCTTAACTCCATACTGCAAATTTAATGTGTCATATTTTAATGCCAAATGAAGTTAGAACAAGGCAGAAAAATATCAAGAATCTTGCCACAAATGAAGACATCTGTTCAATTCAGATTTTGGTGGTGACTTGTCAGATAGCTGATTTGTAGAGTATGTGTAAAGCACATTCGATGTTGTGTTAAAATGCATCTTAGAATTAATTACAGGCAGAAAAGGCATACCACACATTTTCTCAAATCATGGAGAAAAATAGTGACAACTTGAATTATACTGGTTCTGAGTCCACAGTGCAATCCTCAGCCTCTGCCCATCACCCACATCTGTTTGCCTGTTACCAACAGATTTGCCTGAAGACTTAGCCCTCACTCCCAGCAAACCACTCACTGCCCATGACCAGCAAACTGCTTGTCAGACCACGGCTGGTGCCTTTAGCTTGGTGGTAATATTCTAATGGAGCTAGTGGGCCAATTTACCCTGATGTGGTGCTGAACCCATAGAGTACCACTGCTCAGGATTGCAATTTGGGCGTGGTCCAACTTGGAGCAGATTCTGCAGGAGAGTAAATTTAATTACAATGACATCACAAAGCAAAGTAATTAGCTTTGTTTTGGTTGTAACTGTTTGAGAATTTTTTTACAACCCTAGAATTAAATGTGTCTGAGACTGATGAAATTAGATCCAATACAGGATCAATTCTACCCAGAGAATGACAAGGTACAGTTTATGATTAGTTGTCAATTCCAATTTTGATCTGTCCTCATAAAGTGCAATGTCCAAGTAAAGCTTTTTTTTAATGTTTCGATAATAACTAACCTATTTTATGCAGTACCATTTTCATCAGCCACCTTACCCTAGTGTATAACTAGAGTTGAATCATTAATTAGACTTTGGCAGGAGTATGGATCTGATCATTTGGTCAAATGAATTGCATTAACTCACAATTTGTTTCATCAGGAAGTGGCATGACATTTTTAAAATAACTTCCTTGGTCCAGTGATTAAAAATAAATTGTAATTCTCACAATATTCTCAGTGACGGGGCCCAGTACAGGCATGCCAATCTTGTCTGCAGTCTATTTTTATTAATATGATTTTTTAAAATGTCAAATGTTTTTTTTCTGTCTTTTTGTCAAATTATTAGTCCAGTTAGCCAAATAAGCAGCATTGTTTGTACATCTTGTGGGAGGGAGTGAACAAAACATCACAGATTGCAAACCTAATTAAACAGATGGAACTGTTTTTATTTTTCAGAATAAGGTCAATCAAAAAGCCACATATTTAAAGCAAGATCCATGATTGTCACTCCAAGTGAGTGACACCTTGCTGTACTGGGTGAATTACTAATGGATGTTTCAGCAGTCACTGCTGGTATATCAATGTGCAGTACATTAACCATGGGAAATGATATTCTTTAGTACAAAGGATCATATTTATCCCTTCCTCAAAAAAAAGGATTAAATGGTATTTTTCCACAATTTTAATAGCTCCCAAATCAAAGTTATGAATCTGTATAGTTTTGTCTCTGTTGATTTTGTGTGATATAATTACGTTTGTAGGAATAACAGAAAAAGCAGTCAGCCACAGCATACTTGCAGTTCTTGTAACACTTTTGAATGAAGAAATGTTGAGCGCTCCGCAGTGCAGTGTAGAACTACTTTATATAATGGCTCAATGAACAGTGTCCTGAATACAGACAAAATATCCACTGAAGAGATGATAATCGATAATTTGTGAATAGGCAAGCACTTAAATTGGTTAAATTACGATTGTTATCTCAGTAAAGAACAGTGACTTGTTTATTTTTTATCTGAAATCTGAAAATCCATGTATTTTCAAAAAGAATGAAGATTCAAAGTTGACAGAGGTTTACTGCTGCAAAAATCAAAGAATGTGAATTCTAATTAGTTACACTCTATCTGAAATAGTAAGTCTACATTAAAGGCATTAGTAGTCAATGAACACAGTTAATGTGCTTTCTTACAGTGATGTTAGTGTAAAGATTCTCATGGAATGTAACAGTTCAAGGGCACTACTCCTTCTGAGGGCAGTTAGTGATGGGCAATAAATACTAGTCCAGCCAACAACCTGCACATCCTGCAAATGAATTTTAAAATGTTACACCCAAGTTAACCTTCTTCAACTCAATTTCTTTCTATTTCCTTTACATACCCAATAGCTCAGGTCAATTCTTGACACAAATTGGGTGATTAGACACATGGTCTGAACACTGTTCCAAAGCTTCATAAAGACTGAAAATTATTTGGTGCCGCTTACTTCCAGCAAGTTTATTCTTTCAAAACGTCCTCTAACCAGTCCCTGATTGTCAAGTCCCTGTTGAATACCAGCTACTGTTTATGTATTGCACAAAATTCCAACTCCATAAATGCAGCTCATGTGGCAAGCACGCATAATAGCACTGGATAAAAGCAAATTACTGCGGATGCTAGAATCTGAAACCAAAAGAGAAAATGCTGGAAAATCTCAACAGGTCTGGCAGCACCTATAAGGAGAGAAAAGAACTGACATTTTGAGTCTAACTGACCCTTTGTCAAAGCTAAAAAAAGGGAGAAATATATATATACCTCACTATTTCTCCCAATTTTTAGCTTTGACAAAGGGTCAGTTAGACTTGAAACCTCAGCTCTTTTCTCTACTTACAGATGTTGCCAGACCTACTGAGATTTTCCAGCATTTTCTCTTTTGGACACATAATAGCAAATAGTGTTTCAACTTTAAATTGGATTTCATTGCCAATATTGTGCATGTTTTTAACTTCATGTACAATGATTTAGGAGCAAGGATTGCTGGGATCCAGTGATATCCAACAAAACCAAGTCTTGCTGAAACAACTACCATTTTTTAAAAATCAATATCATTTCCTTTTTGTACATTTTTTGCTCTTAACCAAAAGACTAATGGATAGAGGCATCGAGCAGTGTACCCTAGATGGAGGCCCTTTCAACCATCAAGTATGCACTAGCTTTTCCAAAGAGCAAGCCCCCAGTTAGAGTCATGCTTGGCTCTTTTCCTATAGGCCAAATTTAAAAAAAAAATTCCTTCAAATAAGATGGAGGCCCTTTCAACCATCAAGTATGCACTAGCTTTTCCAAAGAACAAGCCAGTTAGAGTCATGCTTGGCTCTTTTCCTATAGGCCAAATTTTAAAAAAAAATTCCTTCAAATATGTTTCAATTTCATTTTGAAACTCCTATTGAATCTATTCCCACTACCTCATGAAGAGGATATTAAAGTGCAACATTCACAAAACGCAGCCAATCCAAAGTATTAAGTCCAACAGGATGAAATTGGACAAACTGTAAAACAGTGCATTAACCATCGTGCTTCATCTTTATAGGGTTTGTGTTGACAGTGCTCAATGCTGGCAGCAGTACATTGGAAAAATCTGCCTAACCCCAAATTCCTGCATGTGATTTATTGGCAGTTATATATTCACCAACATAAATACAATTGTACCCACAACACTCCAGAGAAAATATTATAATTTATGCTGATAGACATCAAGATATTTAATGTCATGATACCTACGGAATATCTACTAATAAATGTTTTACATATTGTTCTGAGCTGGTGTTTTTATCCAAAAATATGTTGGGACTCTTATATCTTGGTGAAATAACTTTTGAAATATTTATGATTGACTACAGGATTGTCCACTCACTAAAGAGAGAAGGTTTACAAGCCCCACTCCTTACACCCACTACTGGCAAAGTAAAAATTGCTGATTAAATTTTGCTTGTTATAAGTTAAAGTAAATGAAATCATCCATATGTTTACCTTCTGCAACAACCTATTAGGTTTTCCATGCCTTTCTTGATTGATATTATAGGCCTTACAGAGGATAAAAAACATTTAAAATACATACAAAGGTGAAAGAGAATATAACAATAACACTCTGTCTCTCATATATGGATTTCACACAATAATGGACTGCTCATTGTGCAGCTCAATTCCCAAAACACTGTCAAGCTCACAGAATGAAACAAGAGAAACAACTTAAGTGATTGATATGCTGAGATTCTCCTGGGGTTGTGGTTTGTATTGCCATCTGTTTTGAGGAAGAACCAATTTTTCTTTCCAGTTGCCTTGACAGGAGCTTCTCTTTCCAAGCTTATCTGTGACTTCATGAGTTCAGCCAGTCACTCTGAGACCACTAGGGAGGTACAGCTAAACCGGTTTCTCAGTGATAGCATTTCACCAGCTTCAAAGTTATCGATCATATTTCTGGTATTTTGGGAAGCGCAAACATTTATGTTGCTTTGACATGCCAAAGAAGATGGTAAAGTTATAATTATGTACTAAGCATCATTTATTTTCTTGTTTGCAGTTAATTAAATCCCTTCCTCTCTCTCCGTTTCTTCCAGCTGCCTCGTGCCTATGTTCTGAGCTGCTTTGATTAGTGCGGCCATTCCCACTTCAGCTCAAGTACAAACCCTCTGAAAGTGTAATACTTGTGCCCAATATCTATTATGACCACACAAGACAGTATTATGCACAAGCCTGGATGACACATTCTGTTTTCAAGAATAATAAGTCACCCTATGACATTTAGATTAAAAAAAATACACAGTATTGCCTATTGTGCAGGATCCATCAGGAAACAAAATACTCACAGACATTTCTGCAATCTTTGTTTAATCAATTGATGAAATTCCTCCGTAACATCAGTCTTCCCTCCCTCTATCACCCAGATATACTGCACTCTGACCACTCTGCATTCATCTAATTCTAGCTTCTTGTCTATTCACCCTTTTTTAAAAGCCCTACCCAGGGACAAAGTGAGTCTGAGTGCTAATTCTTTGAATTTCCTCCCTAAACCTCTCAGCCTCTCTACCAGGCCTTTAACATATTCCCTGGAAGCTATCTTTTGATCCAGCATTCAACCACCTGACTAAACATCTCCTTCTGTGTCTCAGTGTGGAGAGACAGAGAGTCATCCAGCACAGAAACAGACCCTTCGGTCCAACCAGTCCATGCCGAACCTAATCCCAAACTAAACTAGTCCTACCTGCCTGTTCCTGGCCCATATCCCTCCAAACTTTTCCTATTCATGTACTTATCCAAATGTCTTTGAAACATTGTAATTGTGCCCTCATCTACCACTTCCTCAGGAAGTTCATTTCATACGTGAATCATCCTCTGTGTAAAACATTTGTCCCTTGTGTCTTTTTTATATCTCTCTAGTCTTAAAATTCTCCATCCTAGGAAAAAGACAGCTACCATTAACTCTATCTATACCTCTCATTATTTTATAAACTTATTTTTGTATTGTTGTACTCCTGTGTAGCAACTTGGGATATTTTGCCATGTCAGAGGCATCTATCTAAATGCAAGTTGTTCTTGTTGATCCAAACCTCATTATTAATGCATAATGTATCTTACTTTGTAACTTTCCATAAGAATATACCCTTCCTTTTACATTTCTCATTTACAAGAGTTGGAGTTTCAACAGGGAAATTATGAACATGCAAAATCATACCAATTAGAAAACACGGATAGATCAGCATTGATAGAAAAAGCAGGAATATTGATTCTCTCCTGCATATTAACTTTTAATCAGAAAGACAGGGAAGAACATCGCAATAACAATCATTGTCCCTGATTTCTGGTTTCCACACAAGCCGACAGCCAAATTGTTCCCACTGAGAATAGATTCAGGCACTTGGGGTCAAATTTGGAAATTAGAAATTTATGAGTTCATGAAAAATTCAAGCAGAACAACTTCAGACAAAAGGAAATGGGTACATGGAGAACATCACTATGGAATGCCATTGTAACAAATAACACAAACGGTTCAAGGAACAACTAGATGTGGTTGCAGAGACTCAGAGACTCAGGGATGTGATCGGAAGTCAAGAGTGTAAAGCTGACCAACCAAAACAGAAAGATTTATTGGCCTCTCCTGTTCCTGAAATCTCGTACACACACCAGGCAGACCTACACATTCTTTATCTGTACACAGAGTGATGTGTGGGTACAGCTGATAGCATCCAACATGTCACAAGGATAACTTTTTGTCAAAATGAAAACCAGGACGATATTACAGGAGGGAAATTTGTTTTCTTTCAAGCACCTTTCAAGCATTTTGAAAAATTGCCAAAATAGATCTTCTTAAATAGACCCTTACAACCAGCAATTCCCAAAGGGACAAGTGTAAAGTAACAATCAGAAATAAAACTCTCCTAAACAGTTGACCTCTGATGTACTTCATAATCTTAACGTGGCTTAGTTCACATTTACCCGTAGGGATAGGATTAGCAAAGCAACAAAGTAATTGTTTGTCTGCTTGTAAGATACCTCAATGGTTTTTCCAGTAGCAGATATTCAACAACAGGTCTTTCTTGGAATCTTTTTCCTTTCTGCTGCTTTGAGAATACACTGCCCGCAGTGAGATAGTATGTTGTAAAATGAGGCAGACCAGCCACTAATAAACTAGACTTCTCTTGTATTTCTTTCATTAAAAAACTTTTCAGTCCACAAATTCAAGTAGATGGTTTTTAACATGCAGTGAGTTTCAAGTAAGAGTAGATTATCATGTGGATCTGTGGGACCTTTCTCTTAATTCATCCATGGGATGTGGGCATTGCTGACTGAGCCAGCATTTAGAACCAATCCCTATCAATGCCCAGGGCCCCAGACTGCTATGTCCCCACTCTAGTGCCCTGTACAATGCAGCCAGTGTAATATTGATAATGGAGTGCGTGAATGTTTAAGATGATGGATTGAGTAGTAATCAAATGACTACTTTCTCCTATATAGCACACTCATCCAAGCAAGATGAGATTACTCCATTACGACCCTGAATTATGCCTTGTAGACAATTGATTAGCTTTGTGGAGTCAGGAGGTGACTTACCTGGTGCAGAGTTCCTCGTCTTTGTCAATGAGCATCTCCAGGACTTTGTTGGTTGATGATTTAATGATAGTAATGATATTTGGTATCAAGAGAGTATAATTAGATTTGCTTAGTTGGAAGTGGCCTTTATCTGGCACTAGGTTGCCTAGAGTGTTACTTGCCACTGATCAGTCTAAGTCTGAATGTTGTCCAGGTCTTGCTCCATATGGCCATGGTCTGGTTCAGTAGCTGAGAAAATGAGGATGGAACTGCACACTCTGCAAACATTCTCAGATCTGACATTCTGATAACAAGAAGGTCTTGAGAACCAATTGAAGTGGGTTGAGCCAAGGACTGTATCCGAAGGGACTCCTACAGAAATATCCTGAGACTAGGACAAGTGACCTTCAATGACCACAACCATCCAGCTTTGTGCTAGGTAGTACTGTAACCAGTGGAGATTTTTCTCTGATTTCCATTGAACACATTTTTTTCTAAGACTTAATGATGACATGTTCAGACAAACGCAGCCTTGGTGGGCAGGGGCTACCACTCTTACCTCATCTCTTGAACCCACCTCTTTTGTAGTCTAGAGTTGAGTGACCCTGGTCCTGGGTGAATTCACACAAAACATTATGAGGTTTGCAGAATATTGTTGAGCGGTAGCCCACAGCACCCCTGGATGCTCAGTTTTGAGTTCTGAATTCAATCCATTTATTATGATGGTAATGCAAGAAAACATTAATGAGGTTGTCCTTAGTGTGAATACAGCTGTCTGGATCTCTGATGTGTGTGTGCATGTGTGTCTAGCATTATAAACATAGTCTACACAGGCCTCAGTTAACACAGAGGAAGTTGACACAATCCTGGGTTTTTGAAGTCCACAGTAGGAAAAAGAAGAAGACCCAGACAGGATTTCAAACAACAGCATGTGAGATCAGGTCAGCATCTACTTCAAGTGAAATTACTGCAGTGGTTTGTTTCATTTAGTATTTTTTAATCGTTGCTTCTGAAAGGATAACGGCAATTGGTCCTGCTTTGAATCAGATAGCAGAACAAAAAGCTCCTTCCTGTTTTGCATATCTGCCTCTCTTTGAATTGTAGCAATTTAATTAAATGTGAAACCTTTTAATAAATCAGTGCAGTTGAAGAGAGAACTTGGAATGTACTAACGTGCGGATGTCAGTGCTGCACAGTATTTGTGTGAAAAACAACTGGGAATAAAATAGTTCTATAGAAATATTGCATATTATGTAAGTTCCATCTGTTTATCTTTCACTGTTATGTAGATCTAATGATTGAATAGTAAGCAATGAAAGCAGCTAAGATAGCTCCAGCTGAGATAAACAGCTACTTATCCATAGCTTTGACTTTAGTGAGTGAGATAACTTCATTTACAAGTAGAACTGCAATGCATTCACATCACATGTATTTTCATTTATGTAACTAAGATCTGACAAATCGAAGTGGATTTATTTGTAAACCTGCAATAGGTGAGGAGAACAATGGCCTGGATTTTCTGAGGACTAGCAACCACAGTTAGATTGCCCTCTGCTCATACTTCTTTCTATTATTATTGAGCTCAATACTTCTAGCCAGGAATTCCAATCTTGCCTGCTTTAAAAATGCAAAATGTAGCTGAGATGAACACATTTCCCCCATAGTGGTGAGAGATGGTGACTGCACCGGTATGATAGTAGCTTTTAATGAAGCAGCCCTAATAAAACTGAAGTCATTGATATTGGGAGGAAAGCCCTGCACTGACTCATAGATGGCACAAAGGAAGATGATTGTGCTTATTGGAGATCTGTCATCTCAGAGCATCTCTCTAGCTTGTTCTAGGCCCAACCATCTTCAAGTACAGAGGAACCTTGATTATCTGAGGAATTGGACGGGCAGTATTTTGTTCATTAGTCAAATTCCAGATAATTGGATGCCAGACAACATAGTTTAGTCGAACATTGGGACCTTGGGATCTTGCCGGATAATCCAATATTCGGATAATGGAATGCCGGATAATCGAGGTTCCTCTTTACTTCATAAATGACCTACCCTCCATCATTAGGTCATACGTGGGGCTGTTTGCTAATGACTGCACAGTGTATGGTTCCACGTGCAGTTCCTCAGATACAGAAACAGTGTGTGCCCACCTTTGGCAAGAACTGGACAACATTCAGGCTTGGGCTACAGATAGTCATTGCCTATCTGTCCTATTCAACTGATAGGCGATGACTATCTCCAATAATAGATCATCTAATTATTTCCTCAAATAACAATGGCATTACTAATACTGAATCACCTCTAACAACATCCTGGGGGGCCACCATTTAGTAGAAACTGAACTGGACTAACAATTTACATAGCAGCGACAAGAGTAGGTTCATGTCTAGGAACTCTCCAGCAAGTAACTCACTAGTTGACTCTTCAAAAACCTATTCACAAATATATATCACAAGTCAGAGACATGATGAAATTCTCTGCATTTGTCAGGATGACTGTGGCTGTAGGAACACTCAAGTTCATTACTATCCAAGTCAAAGTAATTCACTCGATTGCAAACCTGTCATCCATTTTAACTATTTACTTCCTCCATCACTGGTATATAATGGCAGCAAGGAGTATTAGTTCAAAATGCACTGTAGCAACTTGCCAGGCTTCCTTTGACAAACTCTTCCAAACCCATGTTTTCTACAAGTTAGAAGAACAGGGGCAGTAGGTGCATGGGAACCACCTTTAGTCTCCTCCAAATTACACATCATCCTGCCTTGGAACTATGTTGCCATTCCTTCATTGTTGCTGGTTCAAAGTCCTGATATTTCTAATAGCACTGTGGATGTACCCACTCAATGTGGATTGCAATGGTTCAAGAGCACAGCGCACCTCCACCTTCTCAAAGGGCATTAGGGATGGGCCTTGCCAGTGACACCCACATACTTTGATGAATAGAACCTCCTTTACTGGCCCAATGTTTGTTTTTCTTACACTTAGTGTGAAATGACTTGGAGGAATAAAATGACATTTAATAAATGTAAATTGCTGTTTGCCAGATGCTGAAACATAAATCTTTACATCCAACATTGTTTACTGTTGCGCTGCAAGCAACAACAGAGGAAGACTATATTTTATATTTGACATTCATAAAGAGAATCACCATAAGTGGCATGTAGCGCTGCCAATGCAGTAGGTCCAATATATTCATATTCTTCCACATACAAAAATGTGCTGACAATGAAGGTGTTGCTTACATATAGAAATCCAGGGTTTTAACTTTCAGGTGGTAATCTTGAGGGAAATTATTGTACAGTTATGGAAATATGATATCGGAGGAGTTGAATCAATAATCAAAACTCCAGAATGGTAACAGAGTGCATTTATTGGGTGCTGCTCAATAGCAGGTACTCCACTCATTTCTCCATAATTGGTGATCCAATGCTTTACTCTTCCATTCTCATTAGACCCTCATTAAACCGAGTTCTGAGGAAGGATCGCTGGACCTGAAACATTAACTCTGATTTCTCTCTATAGATGCTGCCAGACCTGCTGAGCTTTTCCAAAATTTCTGTTTTTGTTGACCATAAGACCCTCCCATTTTCAGTGTACATAAGGTGGATTCCCATTGCCTTCCATATTTGTGCTGAAATGAAATACAAGTCCTCTGTGAGAGTAAGCAGCCATTGTCCCATGAGGGTCGAGTTTTCCACCATTCACACCCAACATTCACTGATTCCACTGTTGGCCCTGGCTCATGACCCTGAGCATGGCATCCTTACTTGGGTCTGAGGAAACTCTGAATAAGACTGTTCCCTGAAAACTCAAATAATCCTGCTATTTAAAACAGCTTTATATAAAAACAGCGTTTTCACCCAATAAATGCACTCTGTTACCATTCTGGAGTTTATTAGTGGTTGGTCTGCCTCATTTTACAACTGCACAAGGAGACTGCAAGATAGTTTCCACGGGACAATACTTTGACAAACTGACCAAAAGACTGCAAATACTATGAGAAATAAAACTTAGAGACATAATAATCCAGCACATTGTTTTTAGTGTCTTAAGAATAAGTACAAAATTTCTAGTCCAACCTTTCCTGAATTGTATTAACCCAGTTGCTATTTATCTTACTGATTTAAGCTGTAGTATTTGTCATTATAATGCATTACATAGCAAAGTCCTCCAACATGCTGTGGTTTGAAGATTAGGATAAGATTTGGCCAGTCCCTGGCAGTCAGGGGTTATTGATATTCCTCTTACCTGGACAGAACCCTACTTTAACTTATTAAAATGTTGTAACCTTGAGTACTGTTTTTTGTCACATGAATTCTGAATATGAAGTGCTGCTGGAGATCGATAAAATGTATTGGCAAGGATCTGCTTTTGAGTCTGCAAGCCACATTCTAACAACACCTCATTGTACACCTTTTCTGTATTCCTGGAGAGAATGCAAAACCAATTCAATCATCTAAGAGGAGATGATTATCTCATCCACAGCCTGCAAACTAAATATCTTCACATTATCATTTTCTCCTTGTTTATTGTCAGTTGCAAGTATGCTAACCTGCATCCCCTTCCTCCTCACAAAGTTACAACTTAGAAAACAAATAAAAGCAATGTAATGTGGATATTGCAATCTGAAAGAAAAGCAGAAAGTGCTGGAGAAATCCAGCTTGTCTGGCAACATTTGTGTAGTAGAAAACAAGGTTAATGTTTTGGGTTCATTTACTCTTCAGAACTGGTCAGCTTTGAAACATTAACACTGTTTTTCTCTTCACAGATGCTGCCTGATTTGTTTATCCAGCACTTTGATTTTCCTGCTGATATCTACTGTCAGTTACCACATTGGTGCCATTATTTAAGAAAGGCCATAAGCAAAAGCCAGGCAACTGTAGCCAGATGTAAGAGGTGGATAAGTTGTTGGGAGGGGATACTGAGGGTCAAGATTTAGGGGTATTTGAAAAGGCAAGGACAGATTGTGGACAGTTAACATGGCTTTGTGCATGGGAAATCATGCCTCACTAACTTGATTGAGTTTTTGAAGAAGTGACAAAGAGGATTGATGAAAGCAGATCGGTAGAAGTTGTCTGTATGGACTTCAGCAAGGCCTGTGATAAGCTTCCGCAAGGTAGACTGGTTAGCAAGGTTAGATCACATCGAATCTCGGGGGAGTTAGCCAGTTGGATACAACATTGGTTTGAAGGTGGGGGACAGAGGGTGGTGGTGGAGAGTTGTTTTTCAGCCTGTGACCAGCAGTGTGCCGCAAGGATTCATGCTGGATCTACTGTTTTTTTGGCATTTATATAAATTATTTGGATGTGAATATAGGAGGAATGGTTACTAAATATATAGATGACACCAAAATAAGATCTTGATCAGATGGCCCAATGGGCTGAGGAGTGACAGATGGAGCTTAATTTACATAAACAAAAGATGTTGCATTTTGGTAAGGCAAATCAGGGCAGGACTTATACAGTTAATGGTAGGGCCCTGGGAGTGTTGCCAAACAAAGAGACCTTGGGGTTCAGGTGAAAGTGGAGCTGCAGGTAGACTGGGTAGTGAGGAAGGCGTTTGGTATACTTGTCTACATTAGTTGGTGCATTGAGTATAGAAGTTGGGATGTCATGTTGCGGCTGTACATCATTGTTTATGGCATGTTTAGAATACTGCATACAATTCTGGTCTCCCTGCTATAGGATGGATGTTGTTAAAACTGAAAGGGTTCAGAAAATATTTACAAGGAAATTGCCAGGATTGGAGGGTTTGAGCTGTAAAGGCTGAATAGGCTGGGGCTATTTTCCCTGGAGGGTAGGAGGCTGAGGAGTGATCTTATAGAGGTTTATAAATCCTGAGGGGCATGATTAGGGTGAATAGGCAAGGTTTTTTTTCCCATGGTAGGGGAATCCAAATTTAGAGGGCATTGGTTTAATACGAGAGGGGAAAGATTTAAAACGGACCTGAGGGCAATTTTTTTCACAGAGGGTGTTGCGTGTATGGAATGAGCTGCCCGAGGAAGTGGCGGAGTTTGGTACAATTACAACATTTGAAAGGCATCTGGATGGGTATATGAATGGAAAAGGTTTACAGGGATAAGGGCCAAATGCTGACAAATGGGACTAGATCAGTTTAGGATATCTGGTCGATATAGACAAGTTGGACCAAAGGGTCTGATTCGATGCTATTTTTTTAAAAATTCATTTGTGGGACTTGGGTGCCGCTGGCTGGCCAGCATTGATAGCCCGTCCCTATTTGCCTTTGAGAAGGTGGGGGTGAGCTGCCCTCTTGAATCGCTGCAGTCCACTTGTTGTGAGTTGACCCACAATGCTGGTAGGAGGGAATTCCAGGATTTTGACCCAATGACTGTGAAGGAACGAGAGTATATTTCCAAGTGAGAGTGGTGAGTGGCTTGGAGGTGAACTTATAGTGGTGGTGTTCCCAAGTACCCGTACAACTCTATGCTCTTTCCTTGCAAAAATACTAAGTCTAACACCACAAAGACTGTGTAGTCTAACACCACAAAGACTGCATTACAAATCATTCAACCTAATTTCAGACATTCTTGGGGTTCAGATCAAAGTTCATTAAATATTCTCAGTCTGATGTTAAAGATGGACTTCCTGAGTGATTAAAAGCTAATCACTTTTGCTGTGATAACAAACTCCATAATCTTTCAATTCCCAGGTTTAGCTCTTTTCTGAGTATTCCTTTTGAGTATTCCTTCAACTAAGACAGAGGTCTGAACAGCACTCAAGGACTCTCTCGCATTTTTGCGGTGTGTCGGATTAAATTATTTTGAAGGCTTTTCAATAGACTGTCACAATTTTGTACATACCAAAAATTTTAAAGGAACAAATTCTAATAAATATGAGGACCACACAATGAAGGAGGGTTTGAATTTTTTGTTTGTTTCATCATTTGTTTCATTTTTCTGTTAACATAGATCATTCTGGAGCAACAGTAAATTTTAAAAATGCAGGTCAAAGGGCAAATGGATGTGCCTCTTCCTTGAGGATTTTTGGAAAGATGTCTCTGTCTCTAAAGAAGGAGGTCAGATACCTTTCTGAATAAATGTTTGACAAATCTGTAATACAGCATTAATTGTTCAGTGAAGCCATTATAAATCCCATAGAAGCAGACGTGAGGCAGGAATATGAATAATCAAAGTAGAAAGTCTTGCTGTTCAGATGGATATTTGTGTATGATCTGGCTGGTCCCATCTGGACAAACAAAATGTACTTCCTCCTCATATATTACTGCTTTCACTATGTCTGACCGCAAGTCTGCAATCATTCCAATTAAATTATAATTGATGGTAAACAATTCATGGTATTTTTTACTAGATTGTTTTCAGTTTACATTTGGTTTTATAGATCTGTGTACATTCAAAACTGTTATGTTATGAACAACAAGAATTGACAGCATTTACTTTTTTTTAGAAAAGTCTTTGTATTAAAGTTGGTCAAGTAAAAATCTAGAGTTCAAATTTTCATTTCAGTCACAAACGGTTGCAAGTGGATACATGCTTTGATTTTCAATAAGTTCTCTACATCTGTATTACATTCAAAATTAGCCTTTTTCCTGTAAGTCATATATGACAAGAACCCCTTTGTGATTAAAAAGCTGCACAGATAACACATTGTTCAAAGGGCTGGAATTTGACTAAATGTTGCAATTATGGTTTTTGTCTATGAAAGTCTACTTTCTACCACACAAACTTGCTACAGAATGACAAATAAGTGAATATAAGGCTGAGAATTTCATCCAACCCATACAACCCAGATATCAGTCCCAACTTACAAATAGCCTTTTTTGCCTTGTGTTGAACAGAATGCTTGCCCAGACATTCTGGTCCTGCTTTCTAGCAGAAGAATGATTTTCTTAATTCATTCAAAGGGAATGTGTATGCCCCTGGTTGAGCCACTATTGATTAAATTGCTAGTGTCTCTGGGGTGTAGGGGACACTCATAGTGCTGTTGGGAAGACAGTTCCAGGATATTGACCCAGTGACAGTGAAGGAATCAAAAGACTATAAGACCATAAGATATAAGTGCAGAAAGAGACCCTTGAGCCCTTCAAGTCTGTTCCACCTTTTGATCATAGCTGACATGTTTCTCAACTCCATTCGCCTGCCTTCTCCCCATAACTCTTGATCCCTTCACTAATCAAGAACCTATCTAGCTCTTTCTTAAATACATTCAATGACTTGACCTCCTTCTGCAACAATGAGTTCCACCAAATCACCACCCTCTGGCTGAAGAAATTCCTCCTTGTCTTAGTTCTAAAGGGTCATCTCTCTACTCTGAGGCTGTGCCCTTGATCCTAGTGACTCTGATGAGTGGTAACATCTTCCCCACATCCACTCTATGAACGACAATACGGTCCAGGTCAGGATGGTATGTGGCTTCAAGGGGAACTTGTAGATGGTGGGTTTCCCACACTTCTGCAGCCCTTGTCCTTCTACATGTCAGAGGTCACAGGATTGGAAGGTGCTGTCAGAGGGCTTTGATGAGCAATTGCTGTGAACGTTGCAAGTGGTACACATTACTACAGTCAAGAGGCTGCTTTGTCCTGGATGGTGTCAAGGTTTTCAAGTGTTCTTGAAGATGCACTCTTTCAAGCAAGTGGAGAGTGTTCCATCACACTCCTGACTTGTGCCTTGTAGATGGTGGACAGGTACTGAACAGATAAGAGGGAGGAGTTTAAAAGAGATGTGTGAGACAAGCTTTTTACAAGAAGGTGTTAGGTGCCTGGAATATGCTTCCAGGGGAGCTGTTAGAGGCAGATATGGTAGAGGTATTTGGACAGACACACGAACAAGCAGGAAATATCTAACAGTTGGGATTAGTTTAAAATGGTGTCACGGTCAGCATAGACACAGTGGGCCAAAGGGCCTGTTCCTGTGCTATACTGTTCTCTGCTCTGTGTTACATGTATTATCCAAAGTGATCATTGAATATCCCACCTGGATCAGCAAGCAGGAAGTGTGACTCAATGAGGCACTTGACAGTATCAGTTCATCATTCAGTCCAAATGAAAATTTTTGACTTTTGTATGACCTGCCTTTTGATATTACTTCTCATTCATTCTTGATAGAAGCAAGGGTTAAGGACAAAGGGTGAGATTTTGCCATGCCATGGAGGTACAAACCCAAGCGGTGGGATAGGAGGAGACAAACTCCATGCCCACCTTGGGCCGCCTTCAAGAGATGGCGACCCTGACTTCAGCAAATCCCCGTCGCTGCACCATGGGTAGGCACCACTAGGATGGATTACAACATTGGGAAGTCTCCCAACTCACAATTCCCACCTCAAAGGAGAAAATTCACCTCAAAGCTGAAGCTGTCACTGTTGGGATCGCAAGTGTATGGAATTCGTGATAGTGAGAGTAGAAAAGGTAGATGTGAGCATAAAGTGAAGAAGGCTCAAGATGTCTCTGCCCAAACCTTGCCCTCACTGTTGACCTTGATTTAACTTCTGGAGTCAGAAACAGGGGAAGGCATAGGCCATTTGGCCCATCAAGCCTACTCTGTCATTCAGCCAGATCACAGCTAACCTTTCACCTCAGCACTGTTTTCCTGTATTATCCATGTATATTTAATGTCTAGAAGTCATTCAATCTGACTTGAATATATTCAATGACAATGCCTCCACAATCCTCAGGGTAGAGAATGCCAAAGACTCATTCCTGAGTGAAGACATTCCTCCTCCTACAAACCTATGAGTTAACAGCTGGAGTTAGACCATGCAGTGCAATAAGTCAGCTCCATCGAGGCTGATCTCACTTGTCTATATTCTCTGATTAACCTTTCACTCCCTTGCTCATTAAGAATCTACCTCTGCCTTAAAAATATCTATGGAGTCATAGAGATGTACAGCACAGTCCATGCCAACCAGATATTCTAAATTAATCTAGCCCCATTTGCCTGCATTTACACATATCCCTCTAAACCCTTCCTATTCATATACCCATCCAGATGCCTTTGAAATGTTGTAATTGTATCTGCCCCCACCATTTCCTTTGGCAGCTCCACCCTCTCCTAGACAAAGTTGCCCTTCAGGTCCCTTTTAAATCTTTTCCCCTCTCACCTTAAACCTACGCCTTCTAGTTTTGGACTCTCCTACTCAGTGCTCTGTGCCCAAGACTGTCCTTGGAATTTCCACAAGTTCTGTACCTGATCGTGGCCAGTATCTACCTTTAAAAAAGTCAGGGCAATAAAGTCTGTTTCATTGAGATCTCTGTGCAATTTGCAAGGGCCACTGACCTGGTGGACAGTATCTGTGACCAGCGTTTGAACCTCAAACATTTTCACATTGTATGTATTTCACAAACTTGATGATGTGATTGCAAATGAACTGTGGCTGCATTTTGCAAATGAATGAACGATGTCTTTGCCCCCTGTCAATGTCCTTATATTCAGCAAAGGTGTAGTCTGTACTTATGCACATTAACTGACATTGACTCTGTCCACCTCAGGGTACTGTCAGAGGTTTACCTTCCTGTACCCAGAAGGTGCATTTCCTTCAGCACCAACAGTGTGGAAATGCACCACAGGGAACTCCACCTCTTTGACACCTGAACCCAATGTTAAACTTTGATGATGCTCATCACGGTTCTCTATGCTTCCCCATAATGATGGTCAATGCCAATCATCTCACTTCCTATCACCTTCCATACCTCACCATTCTGTACTGTTTACCCACTTATACTTCAATTTTCCTCTTATCCCTGCCTCAGCCCCCAGCCTTGAATGCCCCCAAGCCCTCTCCCCTCAATTCACTTTCCATCTCTGCCCCACTCAGTGCATGGACCCCAGGACTGACTGTTTTTGGGCCCCATGACTGACTTTACTACCCCAGGAAAGGACACACCTGACTGACCAAGGGGTGTGTGTGTGTGCGTGCGTGTGCGCAAAACAGTACTGGCAGCCTCTAGGCTCTGGCCAATGTTTCAATGCCCAAAAGGATATGGCATGGCAAACAATGCAAGGATGTATCCGCTTTGACACTAAGTAAGTGAATATACAGACAGCAAGTGGGCAGCTTTCACATGCGGCCTGGTCCAATCTGCCTGGACTTGTGAACAAGGTGTCCTTGCTGCAGCCTTTTGGTGTTAGTTGCCAGTGCATCCTGAAGGGCAGCTTCAAAGTGTAGAGCTGTCCTTTAAGTGAATTGGAAAGGTACCATAAGGGTCCTGTGAGGCTGCCTGATGTCAGATGCCAATATCCATAGATCTGAGATGCGTGCAGCTAGTACCCATATTCTGCCATGTGACACTGGTAGTGGGTGCCCAGGATGGTAGCCAGGAGGAGCAAGCAGTGAGGTAAATTCATCAAGTATCCGCTTTGACTTTCACGTTACTAATTGTTGATGTCTGTTTATTGGCAGTAGCATAGGAAGCTACATATTAATGAGGTGTGATACATTGTTAATGAGGCTGTTAACAAGCAATAATCATTGTTAATAGGCATGTCTCCATGCCTCATAACAACCTCATCTCAATACTCAGCAGTCTGTTTGAAAATGCAACGATTTGCTCCCAACTTTGAAAAAGGCTTCACCTGATTTCTCACACAATCGCCTACATTTCTCATCCTAGCCCATATTAGGCCCTTGTAAGATTCTGCCCAGAGTCTAGAAGCTGTGGTGCACTCCTCAAGGCCAGCAGATTATCCCTGATTATGTGGAGTGCAGAACTGAGCTCAGTACTCAGAATGGCACCTAACTAACACAACTTCCACTCCTTAATAAACATGATTGTCACCAATGGTTATAACTGCTATAGAGACCAGGATGGCAGTGGAATTCCTCTGTGTTGCTAAGCTACAGAAGAAACAAGATACTTTGTGTAAATTTATTCTATCAATTACATCATATTTATTTATGTTCACACTTTGTGGATACATACTGTAGTCTAAATTGGTGTGAATTCATTCTATCTGACATCAAGGAATTGATCATTTAATTGGAATAACACTGTACAAATAAGACAGCTTTGTGGATTTGTTGTAGATCTGTCACACATTGATGATCATTACAGAAACTTACTTTGAAATATTTTTGTCTTAGAACTGAAAAAGAACTGAGAGTTTATTGCTGCAGTGTCATTTGTCCTCAGAATCAAAACCTACTTAGAATGAGACAAAGTATAAATAATGCAACACTGCTGCTTAAGATATTCAGACATCTTCAGCAGCAACTCTATCACAGAGTTTCTGTGTAATATTACAAGTATGTACCTGACAGATTTGTTTTGGTGAACTGATTTGCAATGTTTCAATTAATGGCTGCATCAGCACATCCCAATAATATCCCACAGGAGACTTTTAATTTGATCATGATTTCATGTTCATACTGAGAAAGCAAATGATGATTTAAAGTCAGTTTGACCGTTACTGATGGATACAAAGCAATTTGTTTATGACTTTCAATCACAGTAGGTTAAGCTGAAGGTGAAAGCAGTTGGTAAAACCCCAAATTATCTGGAGAGTGTTTCAAATTGTTGTAAAGTCGTCCAGCGTACTGTACCAAAAATTTAATAAGTCAAGTCATCCAGAGTTGCATCTATATACCTCATTTTTCAATTGCCGGGAAGTGGAAGCAGACCTACTTAAACATAAATGACCTGTTCTCACACTTAGCTGGGAAACAATTTGTTGCAAAGGCAAAATTTGAAGAATGCAGCCTCAACAGAACCACCAATTTTTAAATATATTTCAATTTTTTTCTGCAAAATACATATTTGTTAAAAAATGACAATCAAAAGCCTGGAGACTGGCATACTGGTGTAACACTCATGCTTCTTTTGTGTGTGTCTCTATTTCTTCACTTTTTCAGTGTGGTACCTGTTCTCTGGCAAAAAATTAGGAATGTTTTGATTGATGTCTTACTCTTTACAGCCTTACAGGGTTGGTGAACAAGCACTGGAAAATATAGTTTCAATATGAACTCGTCTAATTTCACTATTTTTAAGAGAACACACAGCACCATTATACAATGGCATGCATGCAATTAAATTCTTTTGGTGTCCCAAATTTGTAGAGCAGCTGTGATGCAGACTATCCCTCACTATAAAATGGGGAGAGAGGTTATTTAATATAAAAATATGATGCAGAGCATTTTAATTCAGTGCATTGCAGGGGCTATGCACTCCAAAAGATTAGAATACAGCTAGTGTACATCATTTACATCAACATTTCCTGTATTTATTATTCAAAACAATCTATAGCAAGAGTACAATGGTATTTTTGTAATTTTGAAAACATTATAAACTTACCATGCTGAGTTATAACATCAGAGCCAGTTTGCTTATACTCTTGATCAACCTAGTGCTGAACACCTGCCAGGTGACTTGGAAGAAGTATTAGAGACAAGTGAAGTGTTTTCACAAAGTGATGAAATAAATTCCAAGGAGTAAAGTCAACTTGAGTTGCAACTGCACATGCTATGGCTCTTCTTCCTGCTTCCACACTGTTGCTTCTGCAAGCCTCCAGGATCTACCCTCGGCCTCTTCTGATTGCCCATTGACCTGCTGCCCTTGCAAAATAATCCAAAAGCACAAAGTCAGTTTTCACGTGGACATTAGCAACATCCGGATCAACTCATCACCACCTCTCCCAACTCAAACATGATTACATTTGTGTGCACTGCACTTGGGGAAAGTCTAGTCAGTTCCTGGCCTTTGGTATTGCCATAGAGCATTACACAGATATAAAGCTTTCAATTGTAAAGTGAAACATTGACAACCAATTACCCCCTGCAGACTGAATATGGGATGACGTTGACGTGAAGTCCATTATTAAGACTTCTTCTGCCTTCGCCTTGTCTGAGAAGAGACATCAATCAGGAACATAAGTGAACTTTAAAAGTATAAGTGATTTTCATTATAATTGCTTTGTATCTTTGCTTGTATGATCCAAGAACAACAGTGACTTATATAAGACCTACAATCATATTATTTTAAAATTCCTTCCATGTTCTAGTTGCTTTTTCAGGTCTGGGTTTTACCACCTTCTACTTAGCTGGAAAATTGCACTGCTTCACGGATATTGGTCAAGGAAAAAGTTGGAGACTGTGTGCAGCAATCCTCCCTTTGTATTGTGCTGTGATGATTGCCTTGTCGAGGACTTGTGACTACAAACATCACTGGCAAGGTGAGCTGTGCTGGCTGTCAAACATCCCCTGTCAAAATATTGCTTTGGTTGCAATTGCTTCTGCGACGAGAGTGATTTCAGAGCGAGAGCTTTAAGGTGTTTCATTTTCAAGTGACTTGCAAGCCTTGTGTGTTGAGACTTAATGATCAAATGATTCAAAGCTTGCATTGTTTTTTATCCACATTCATGTTTTGCCTCTTTCGCAGAACAAGGAAAACAAGAGGAAACTTGAACTGACAAGCCTGCCAGTGTAAAAATATTCAGTCAATATAATTTGGTCCTCATTATTCACATGAAAAATTGCACTCAGATTAAATGCACCAGTCTTGGCCTTTCTGAAGGAAAGCTCATTGATCTGCCATTGTTGGGTAGTGAGGCACATCTTAGCAATTTCATTGCTGAAAGAGGAAATCAGTTCACTCTGGTCTACTCTGTACATAGCAAGGTGTTTGCAACTCAAAGCAAAACACAGCGACATGACAAGGGGTTTCCAAATGTTTGACACGAGTGGTCATGTAGATCCTGAAGTTGTCAGAAGATTGAACCCACAAAGGAAACAGAAGCAGAGAATTGTTTCACTGTCTTAACCTATGCTCTCGTTCACACACCAGCTACAATATTGAAGAACTAGTCATTCATTCCACTCATGGTTCTTTGCTATGCACAAATACCCACATGTGCCACAGTTGATGAGCTCCAGACATGAGAAAGAATTCACCAGCCACATGGGAAACATGGGAGTGTCAGTTACGATCTGAAAGTCATTGCTGAGTCCAAAAGGCTCTTACATGCCAAATCAAAAGAAAGGTTTGTGTTTTGTTTTATAGGAGCAGTGTAGATAGGAGGGCAAGGAAAGAGAGATCTTAGCATTTTGCAATGTTTGGTTTTTGTGATACAGGAAGATATTTTTCTGAGGTCACTGAGTTCAGAATCAAAGAGAAACATGGGACCAAAAAAATGGAATTTCTCTTTAGGAAACCTAACATGGAGAAACAAGTAGAACATATGATCGGTATCTGTGACTTGATTCTCAGTAAGGACACCCTATGGCAATATTCAGTCCTAAGTCATAAACGCTAGAAATTACATTGTGCAAATACTCAAAGTTATGAAACACATTTATACTTGAACAGAATTAATAACCCATTTCTTGTAAGTACCACAATCAAAGTGACAGAGACAAGTTGGCTCAGATTTGACTGTCAGCAACAGCACTCATCCTGACTCAAAGAAAGCTACTTACAAAGATCTAGCAGTCTTTGTGCTATGGATTCCCCTTGTCCAGAATTAATCTGGTTGCCAGGTATCCAACAACAGTGATGTCATCAGGTAGGGTAGCACTCAATTATATTGAAGAATTATCACAGGAGTGAAAGGGCACTGATTAGCCTTTGTGCCTTCTAAATTTTATAGCAAGATAACGGTTGAGACATATAAGTGGGATTAGAGCAGTAGTTGAAATATTAACAACACATTGAAAAGAACACTTTTTTAACATCAAGGAAAGATTTGACATGACACAAATATAAAATCAATCTTCCAGAGTCAGAGAAGTTTTCAGGGGTAGTTATGGCTTAGTAAGCCAATAAAGATACAGTTGCACTGCAATGACGAGGGGTGATATTTAATGTCTTCCCTTGTGGTGGGTCCAGTGCTGAAGGGGCATTTAACCAGCATGAGGGTGGCAAGTGAGGACCCATTGCCTTGCTTTTGCCCTGATTAATTCTGTGGTGAGAAGGCTGTGTTTGGCCCATCACTATCCAGCTGACTGTCTGATTGGCATTTGAGTCAATAGGCATTCCTTTAAAGAGGTGAAAAGAAGTATTTTATGACAGCAGGAAAACCTCCCATCGCCTACTTTACATTCCACCCAAGATGTAGCTTTGTCCATGGGCTGGGGTTTAATAGGAATATTACAGTGTAAAAGGCAATTTCATGTCTGTTCAGTGATTCTAAAAACTGTGCCTGTAATGGAGAAACAAGGAATCACAGAGAGCAATATTTGAATTTTTGTGTTTAATTGTACGGGTACATGTGAAGACAATACGTGTTGCTGTCAGCGTCATGATAGAAAACTCCAACCTTCATAATTACAAAATGCAGGCCAGAGGCGTAGCATAGAAGCATGGAGCTTTACATTCATGAGGAGATAACTTCTGTATGAGAAATTGTTTCCAGATTAACTCCTGACTAATCCTGCTATCATGTCCTTTCTCTATAGCCCTGTTAACGTTCCTCTTTGAAATGTGTATCTACCATAAAAGATGCAGTGGTTATTTCCTCAGCTACTCCCTGTGGCAAAGAATTCTCCTATCTTGAACAGAATAATCTCATTGGTGGGTCTGCTGAGTAATGAAACATATTAATTGTGTAAATAATGGTAGACACCCAACTACCATAACTGTTCATAGTTAAAGCCTAAAAATTATGGGTCTTATATTTAAGATGCAAAGAAAAAATTTTGTTTTCTGTCAGCGAGTTGTGACTCTTTGAAACTCACTTCCCCGGAGTCTGGTTGAGGCAGGCTCATTGGATATTTTTAAGGCAGAGGTAGTGAAAGGTCATCGGGGATAGGCTGGAGTGTGGAATTGAGGCTGCAAGCTGATCCTGATCAGCCATGACTCTGTCATATACCTGAGCAGCTTCAAAGGGCTGAATGGCCTACTCCTGCACCTAATCTGTCTGTTCACATGACACATTCATAAAAATCGGTACTCCATATCAGCACAGAGAAGTGAAGTTTTGTTATGTGTTTGATGTTTGTTCTAGTGTGGGTTCCTTAGGACTTATTGCAAGCTCATGCCAAACTTCTTAAAGACTGATAAACTCTATTTTCTTTTGTTTCATACTACAGAGGAACCTCGATTATTTGGTATTCGATTATCTGAATTTCGGATTATCTGGCAAAATCGCAAGGTCCCAATGCTTGGCTAAACTATATTATCTGGCATTCAATTAACTGAATGAAATATTCCCCGCCTGTGTCCTTTGGATAATCAAGGTTCCTCTGTATATGATGGGACAGCTGAGGAGCGGAGACTCTGAGCTGTGCAGGGCTCAGTCCAACACTCAAAATGATCACTGAGGTCACAGCAACAGTAGAGTACCTCAACAATCATATTCATCGAAGCCCATCGCCACACTGAGGACCCTGACGTTTGGTTTATTTCTGGGTCCAAGCCATGGTCAGTGTCAGCATGATGTGCCAGGTGCTGTTTTTAAATGGATGGAGAATGAGTGACCAGAGAGCGTCCATGTACCCAGGAGCACAGAGGACAGCTCCCAAGGTTTGAGGGCCAACAGAAGGACCTTGAGCATTGAGAGAGTGGCAATGCCACTGTCCAATGGAGACAAAAGAGAGAGGGCACAACAAAATGAAGGATCCCAGTCAAATATAACCCTGGTAACATTTATTCAGTAAAAACTGGCAACATCTGCAGTAGCACCATTGTGAGAGCTGGTGATATTTAAAAAGCCTTTTAAAGGACTTCCCCCTCTCCCTGCCCACTCTAATGCCAGGAAACTCCAACCACTTAGCAGCTACAGTGGTCAACAAGAATATCCTAGTCAGCACTGGCAATAGCCCTTTACTGAGACCTTGAGCAGTCTCAGTGGACTATACCCCAGTTTAGGCCACATTAGCAAACTCTGGACCAGCCCAGCATTGGTCCTGTGTCCTCCAAAAATAGAGAACTCTGCCCAGAGTAATCACTTGAGTTTCAGATCCTGTTGGTAAGGAGACTCTTTCTCAGGATCATCAAGATTTATTTCAAGGACAAGGATATTTGAACAAGACGAATATGAAATGCAAAAACAGTACAAATGCTGAACACTCTGAGCGTCAATCACTGTTGGGAAACTTGAAATTAGCTTTTCTATCTGTCATTTGTACAACTTGAATAATGTTTTCAGGAGCTAAGAAATGAATTGTGCCACAGATCAGATCAGAGTCTTGTCCCTTTCAAACTACATCTTAGTTAGACAGAGTCCTATTGTCAGAATCTGGTCTTAATCTGCTTCAAGTTTATGTTAATTATATTGGTATCTGTTTCAATTGGAAATCATTCCCCAGCATAGGGTTTGTGAGATCGGGTAACTATTTTACTGTATGATGGAGTGAACATCTCAGAAACACTGAACTCATCAATTCACAGTACGGTGGCTCAGTGGTTCACCTTGCTGCCTCACAGGACCAGGTTCACTTCCAGCCTCTGGCTACTGTCTATGTGGGTTTCCTCCAGCTGCTCTGGTTTCCTCCCACAGTCCAAAGATAGAGTCATAGAGCAAGAAAACAGACCTTTTGGTCCAACCAGTCCATGCTGAACATAACCTAAATTAAACTAGTCCCATCTGCCTGCTCCTAGCCCATATCCCTCCAAACCTTTCCTGTTCATGTACCTATCCAAATGTCTTTTAAATATTGTAATTGCACCAACATCCACCACTCCCCCAGGAAGTTCATTTCACACGTGAATCAGCCTATATTCATTTGGGTTTAGAAGAATAAAAGGTGTTCTCATTGAAACATATAAGATCTTGAGAATATTGAATAGGGTGGATACCTGTCATTTGCAAAATGCTACGATCTATTCATTCTGTTCTCAGGAGGACAGATTCTTTTACAAAATAACCTCTGACAAATGCCTATGTGCAGCTTGAATTAGGTGATACACAGTGACTTAGTGGTTAACACTGCTGCCTCACAGTGCGAGGGACACAGGTTTGATTCCAGCCTTGGGCAACTGTCTTAGGCAAATGTGGAGTTTGCACATTCTCCCTGTGTCTGCGTGGGTTTCCTCCGGGTGCTCCGGTTTCCTCCCATAATCCAAAGATGTGCAGGTTAGATGAATTGGCCATGCTGAATTGCCCGTAGTGTTCAGGGGTGTGTAGGTTAGGTGCATTAGTCACAGATAAATTAGAGTAATGGGGAATGATTGGGTGGGGTACTCTTCAGAGGCCTGAAGGGATTCTACGATTCTGTAGGGATCCTATGACTATTAGAATCCACCTTAGTCAATTTCCATTTCATAAACTGCAGTTTGGTATTCCTTCAATCCCCCTGAAATTTTCAAAAGTGCGGAACCAAATTTTGCAATGAATGCAGGGCAGGGTGTAGTGTGTTGTTTGAATGACAGACTTATTTCAGCTCCAAATACTGTCGGCAAGTCCAGCTTTTGGGGGAGTATGGAATCTGGGCCAAGACAGTCAAGTGTGAAATGCTTCAAAGTTCTAGTATTGGGGTCACAGGGTCAACAAAGGTTATTTACATTCTCCTCAGAATAAAGTTCACAGAATAAGAAATGCACACTACCTGAGGTCAGATTTCCTGTATTTCTAGTGAATTCTTACGGTAAATTCTAATAAAATCCCTGACCCTTATCGCATCCTTGAATGAACTCTAGAGAAAGGGTTTTCTGTAATTTTGGACAAAAGAGTATGTCAAAGCATGCAAGCTGTATACATGTCACTTGGAAGTTGTTACAATGCTAATACAATATGTTGTGTCTAAAAGGATTAAGCCACCATGTGATGTCTCCCCATACACAGCAGCTGCTGTCATTTCTCATATGTTGGATAATGGTGAGGATAGACAGACTGTGTTTGCCTCACGCAGCCTCAGTTGCCAGTGAGCGATTTTTGGATTAAGAACACTTCATAAGTACTTGTTTGGTTGTGGTTCCACAATTGAAATTGATTTTTAGCCTCTCATTGTCCACTTCAGTGACAGACCAAATGCAGAGCTACGTTTTGATACTGTGTCCATTTAAATGTGACATGAAGTGCATGCAATTAAAAGACTTACATAGAATCCTTACAGTGTCGAAGGCATCAGCCCATCGAGTCCACAGTCACTCTACAGAGAGCATCCCATCCACCCTACATTCCTGCATATCCCATGGCTAGTCCACCTAGCCTGCACACTGTGGGCAATTTAGCATGGCTAATCTATCTAACCTGCGTATCTTTGGACTGTGGGAGGAAACTGGAGCACACCCATGCAGAAAAGAGGAGAATGTGCAAACTCCACACAAAAAGTTGTCCAAGTGTGGAATTGAACCCAGGTCCCTGGCACTGTGAGGCAGCAGTGCTAACCACTGAGCCACCATGCCACACACAGGGAGGATATATTTTCCTTTTCAAATGTTAATGAGTTGACAGTCCAAAGAGATCATATTGGTTGAACAACTAATTGGAGCCCCTTTGTTGTCAAGAGTATATGACTGGATTGCAAATAGTCTGTCAAAACAGATACCGGATTTAGAAATCAGGCCAATTTTTTTTTATTAAGAATGAGTTGTCAGTTGATGAAAGTTGTGTTATGTGAGAGACAGAGCTGTCACTCCAGAAAAGTCCAGATTACAGTTTCTATTTGAACTTCATGATCAACACAGGGATGAGTTTGACAAAGAATATAGCAAGAAGCTATCTTTGGAGTCCAGGATTAAATAAGGACACAGGAGACCAGTATAGGATATCTGAAGCTGTAGAAACCAGCAGCCATCTTTGCAATCATGAAAATAGCCAACTAGAGTGTGCAGAACCTATGCATTGATTTTGTAGAATGTTAAGGGCAATGCCTGTTCGTTGTGACAGATAGCTACTTGAACTGGGTTGAGCCGTTTTTGAAAAAGCAAACAAAAACTAGCAAAACTGTCGAGATTTTGTGTAATTTGATTGCTGCTTGTAAGTTTCCAGAAGAAATTGTATCTGACAACAGAGTTCAGTCAGAAGAGCTGTCAAATTTCATGAGAATGAACAGGGTGAAACACTGAATCATCCTACTTCAACCAGAGCAGCAAATTACACAGGACAAATTGTTAAGCATGCTCATCTAAACAAATGCTGTACAAACTGCAAGAAATGCCAGATGTCATTGACTCAAACGTTGGTAATTTGTTTTGTTGATTTATTTTAACACATCACGTTCTATTACCAGTAGAATGCCAGCGGAATTATTTCTTAGAAGAAAATTTAGAATAAAGTTTTCTTTGCTGAAGCCAAAATTTGCACAATCAGTAGAAGAAGAAATCCAGACAATAAGAGAATCATGATCAAAATAAAGTATTAATGGTTACTCAAATACAATTTGTGGCTGTAACCACTTCAGATATGAACTGGAGTCAAATAGACCTGTCTGATGAAGAGGAATTCCAGTCCTTGTTACAGAAATACTTTTGATCAGTTTCAGGCTAAAATGGGTCAATTACCCAGCTTCTGAAATTTTGAGTAAAGAATGGAAGTATTCTCTTTGGAATAGGAAACCCATAGTTAGGTTTGATTCGTAAATTAAATGTTAAAGAACAGGGATGGGTACTGGGCTCATTTTTGTTTGTCATTTATATAAATTTGATTTGGATGAGAATTTAGGTGACATGGTTAGTATGTTTGCAGATGACACCAGAATTGGTGGTACAGTGGACAGTGAAGAAGGTTCTCTAAGTTTAAAAAGAGATCTTGATCAATTGGGCCAATGGGCTGAGGAGTGGCAAATGGAGTTTGATTTGAATAAATGTGCAGTATTACATTTTGGTAACAAGACAGGATTCATACAGTTAAAAGTAGGGCCTTAGGTAGTGTTATAGAACAGAGAGACCTAGGGTTCAGGTACACAATTCTGTGAAATTTGCATCACCGAAAGACCGAGTAGTTAAGAAAGTGTTTAGCACGCTTGCCTTCATTGCTTAAATGTTTGCATATAGGAGTTGGGATATCATATTGAGTTGAACAGGACATTGATAAGGCCTCTTCTGGAGTATTTTGTGCAGTTCTGGTTGCTCTGTTATAGAAAAGATGTTATTAAATTAGGCAGGGTTCAGAAGAGATTTACTGGTTTGAGTTATAAAAATAGACTGGATAGGGTGGGAGTTTTTTCACTAGATCATAGGAGGTTGAGGGGTGGCTAAATAGAGGTTTATAAAATCATGAGGGGCATAGATAAGCTGAATAGCAAATGTCTTTTCTCTAATGTGGGGGAGTTGAAAACTACGGGGCATATTTTGAAGTTGAGAGGAGAAAGATTGCGGAACTTTGAATGGAACTTTTAACATTGTGTAACATTTCCATAAAGGAGGAAGGAGTTCAACAGCTGTTTATCGTAATAGATAGCTATTTGAAGTGGGTTCAGATGTTTCCAATAAATCAAACAAAAATTAGTAAAACTTGTAGAAATGTATATACATGTGTATATTTCTACAGATGTGTTTATATACATTTATATACATGTGTTTACACCAGAATAAATTTGTTTGTTTGTGTTGGATCTCCATCCGTTGCATATTGTCTTAGTGGATTGTTCAAAATACGATACTTAACGTCTCCTGATGTCTGTCCCTTCACCAATCTCCAACAGTCCATTCCTCTGACTCTCACTTCTTGTCCATTCCATGTCTTGGTTGGGCCGAAGGGCCTGTTTCCACACTGTAAGAAATCTAATCTTTCGTCTGACCAGTAAGGTTTGTGTCCTACAGCTGCAGCTGAAACTTGCACATGAGAGTTCCCTCCCGCCGTCTGACTGTGGTCATTCCTTCTGCTTCTTTGACTCGGTTTCTCGTTTCCTTTACAGCTCAGTGAAATGTTTTGGAGCACTTTAAAAGTATCATGGAGAGATTGTTACATTTCATTTAACTCCTTATCTCTTTGTTTTAAATATATAATTCTCTCAGATTAAAACAAAAGAATAATCTGTTATTCTTTTCCTTTATGAAACCAGAAGGAACAATGTTTCAAAATGGCATCTTCTAATATGAAATATAAATCATTTACAACTGGATTTCCACAGTTATTTGTGCATTGTAAAACTAGGTACAATGTCACATCATTTCTGTCCAAACTCCTACTAGTTACAGCTGCCAAATAAAATGCCTATAAATTCCATTGTCAGAATCAGAATGTTGCAGATACTGGGAACAAAAGTACAAAGCACTGGAAATACTCAGCATGTCTGGCAACATCTGTAGAATGAGAAACAGAGTTAATGTTTCAGGTCAATTACCTTGCATCAGATGCATGGTAGGTGCCCTCAAAGCCTAATGTTCCTTTAAAATACGGGCTTGTTAGCAGACATTGTAGCTGTCAGTAGTATCTACTGGTTTAGCTTGATTGTCAATGTTCATAAGTTGTTAAGGGTTTGTTAGAAACTAAACCAGCAAGCACTTGCTCAAGGCTGAATGCTCAGCTGCCATTTCACAGCAGTGTGAATGCAACGCAGGCACTCTAGTCACACTGTACTGGTAGATGCAAAGTCCATATTAGACCAGGGAAGGGTAGAGGGAGGCAGATTCAGCCTTTAAGGAAGTCTCTATGAATGCAGGCAATGGCAGAAGGCAGCTGATAAAGCAAAAACTCACCAATATCAAAATGATCAGTTTTATGAAACTGTTCCAATTATCTTTTGTCAAGTCACCATCATCTTACCAGACCATAGGGTTGCTTTCTCATTTGAAAGACAACTGGTAGTGATTTAACCTGAGGACCACCATGCCTCAGGTGAGGAGAGAGATTGAGAAGGAGAGTCCTTCATGGTAACCTCAGCCAGGACCAATGCTGTTGGCATCACATTCCAATTATCTAATCAATGTACAATTTACATCTTTGTACTATTGAAGTGGAATAAAATGCTGAAATGAAAAGCTCCTGTTAAAGGACAGATAGAAAGTTTGCACTTAGAGTCACAGAGTCATAGAGATGTACAGCATGGAAACAGACCCTTTGGTCCAACCCGTCCATGCCAACCAGATATCCCAACCCAATCTAGTCCCACCTGCCAGTACCCGGCCCATATCCCTCCAAACCCTTCCTATTCATAAACCCATCCAGATGCCTTCTAAATGTTGCAATTGTACTAGCCTCCACCACTTCCTCTGGCAGCTCATTCCATACACGTACCACTCTGTCTGTGAAAAAGGTGCCCCTTAGGTCTCTTTTATATCTTTCCCCTCTCACCCTAAACCTATGCCCTCTAGTTCTGGACTCCCAAACCCCAGGGGAAAGACTTTGTCTATTTATCCCATCCATGCCCCTCATGATTTTATAAACCTCTATAAGGTCACCCCTCAGCCCCCAATGCTCCAGGGAAAACAGCCTCAGCCTATTCAACCTCCCCTATAACTCAAATCCTCCTACCCTGGCAACATCCTTGTAAATATTTTCCAAACCCTTTCAAGTTTCACAACATCTTTCTGATAGGAAGGAGACCAGAATTGCACGCAATATTCCAACGGCGGCCTAACCAATGTCCTGTACAGCCACAACATAATCCCCCAACTTCTATACTCAATACTCTGTCCAATAAAGGAAAGCATACCAAATGCCTTCTTCACTATCCTATCTACCTGCGACTCCACTTTCAAGGAACTATGAACCTGCACTCTTCGTTCAGCAACACACTCTCGGACCTTACCATTAAGTGTATAAGTCCTGCTAAGATTGGATTTCCCAAAAGGCAGCACCTCGCATTTATCTAAATTAAACTCCATCTGCCTCTTCTCAGCCCATTGACCCATCTGGTCAAGATCCCATTGTACTCTGAGGTAACCTTCTTCACTGTCCACTATACCTCCAATTTTGGTGTCATCTGCAAACTTACTAACTGTACCTCTTATGCTCATATCCAAATCATTTATATAAATGATGAAAAGTAGTGGAGCCAGCACTAATCCTTGAGGCACTCCACTGGTCACAGGCCTCCAGTCTGAAAAACAACCCTCCACCATCACCCTCTGTCTTCTACCTTTGAGCCAGTTCTGTATCCAAATGGCTAGTTCTCCCTGTATTCCATGAGATCTAACCTTGCTAACCAGTCTCCTATGGGGAACCTTGTCAAACGCCTTCATGAACTCACAGACTACAGGCTTCACTCAGCATCTCACTGCATTCTCATCTTACACTCACTCATCATTTCTCGTAATTTGAATGATATGAGGTAGTTACAAAATTGACACCTTTGTTCTGAGATTTTCAACCATAACTGCTCACATTAAAGGTGCAGCAACTGTTACTCCAGGTTAGAGTAGTTTGAATTAATTTTATATGCTAATGCAAATGCTAGAGATGACATTTATATTTAACCTTACTTCATACGGGTAGATCCAAGGGACCTAATGGGAAATGGAATTTCTGAAATCCCATCACAACACAGCAAGCAATCTGAACATTCTGGGGAAAATTTTCTGGCACAGAACTAATGAAACATATAGATACAATTGCTAAATTTTAAAAATGGACATCAGTAAGAGAGCAGACTGCTGTGAATGCACACTGGCAGAATGTTTGAAGGTGATAGCTACAAATCTCTGCTCAGTGTTTACATAAGTAATTTTTACAATAAAGTCAATGTACTTCCCCTGTTCTTTGTATTCACAACACACAATTCTAAACTGAACCACAAAATCATTCTCAATTGTACATTTGAAGATATTTGAGAGATGTTTGGACAGTTTCTGTAAGGTTGCAGACATTTCACCAAAATAGTGAAGGATATCAAACAGATCTTCAGATTCTTAACACCAATACCATCAGACCTTGGAGCAACTTGGTTCTGGATCAGTGGTGCTGGAAGAGCACAGCAATTCAGGCAGCATCCGAGGACAGGCAAAATCGATGTTTCGGGCAAAAGCCCTTCATCATGAATAAAGCTGATGAAGGGCTTTTGCCCGAAACGTCGATTTTGCCTGTCCTCAGATGCTGCCTGAATTGCTGTGCTCTTCCAGCACCACTGATCCAGAATCTGGTTTCCAGCATCTGCAGTCATTGTTTTTACCTCATTGATTTTAACCCTACTGCGAATTCACTTGCAAGGATGCCTGCCTTGAAGAAGTTTTCCTCCTCTCTCTACAAGAATCTCAGGGAGTCCCTCTCCCACTGCAACTCCCAGGTCATTTCCTCTGCCCTGAAGCTTTTCAACCATGTCGTGAAACAAACTCGCTACCACAGCCACATTTGCTTCCTCAGTACCTGCCTCCATAACCAACTCATCCCACACGGACTCCGGACCACCTTTAAACCAGCAGAGTTCAGACCCGAACAGGACAAACAGTACAGACTACAGATTCAAAAACACCAGCAACAGTTCTCCTTCAAGATCCTCCGCTCCACGCTCACAGCAATGCGCCGGCACCTAACCTCTCTACAGTCTGCCCTGCCTCAGCTGAGGGCCACACTCTCTCAGAATTGCAAAGGACCCACTCTGTACTACATCCTCAGGAGAATCCATATTCTCAACAAACAGTATTTCAATTCCATCTCAAACATCAAAAACTGGAAGTACAACAAACTTTTATCTACCCACCTCCATAACCAGCGCACCTCAAACATTCCAGAAGATTCCCCTGGCCTCGGAAAC
>NC_057731.1:32905951-32962819 GCF_004010195.1 Chiloscyllium plagiosum
CTCGACCATGACCCCACCCCCCATCACCAAACCATCATCTCCCAGACCATACAGAACCTCATCACCTCAGGAGATCTCCCACCCACAGCTTCCAACCTCATAGTCCGGGAACCCCGCACTGCCCGGTTCTACCTCCTTCCCAAGATCCACAAGCCCGACCACCCTGGCCACAAAAAAAAAGCTTTATTCCTGATGAAGGGCTTTTGCCCGAAACGTTGATTTTGCCTGTCCTCGGATGCTGCCTGAATTGCTGTGCTCTTCCAGCACCACTGATCCAGAATCTGGTTTCCAGCATCTGCAGTCATTGTTTTTACCTACCTTGGAGCAACTTACTGAGCCCTGAACAACGCTCTGAGGGGCACATTTTGGAGCACTTCAGGGAAGGGCAGTAAATGACTAGACTTGACAGCTACATTCCCTCGAATGTTTCCTCTGAACATGTGGGCCTCTGAGGTCCACCAGCAGGAGCAGTCTGCACAGCCAAAGGTCAGTGCATCCAGCAAGGCACTAGCACAATGACTGACGTAGACGGAACATGGTCATGCCAAATGCCAGGGCTGGATGGGAAGAGTGGGCAGGTGGAAACAGGTTGGCTGGGAACTTGGTGAAGTGTGAGGTATGTGAGGTTAAGGGGATTGGCTACTAGAACAGGGATGCGTACGTTTGGGAGCTCCCTGCTAGGTTCAAGCTGAGGCTAGACCCATTGGCAGATGGACCCTCACTGTCACTTTCCATCATGAAGCAAGTCAAAAGTGCTGAATGGGGAAGAAAATGGCTGTGACCATGCTTGGAGTGGACATGATAAGCGAGAGAGGGGGCTGCAGCATCCACACATGATAGAGCTTTTGAAGGATGAGGGCACAGATCACAGGCCCATGTGGTGGAGGGCTCTCATGAAGGATGTTGAATGAAGAGAAATGAAGGTGCCCCCAGAGACCAATGCCAGGTGTACCCATGGATCCTCCTGAGTGCAGTAGGCTGTCAGTGCCAACCTCTGTCCATGGAGCCTTGTGAATGGCCATGCAGGTGGTGCGAAGATACATTTAGAACCTCCACAGAGAGGTGAAAGTTAACATCAGGAACATTTAGAGCAGAAACGGAGTGATATGCAAGCCCTTAGCACTGGTGCAGCTGAAGTGCCTTTAAAATGTGTTCTTCTTTCTCTCCCTTTTACTTCGCCCACATGAAGACCCTGGTTCCACAGCTGGAGGAAGCCTGTTTGGTCCTGGAGGTTTAGTCAGGTGACCCCCGGTGAGCTTGGATCTGGATGGGCCAGTCATGCCAAGGGACTTCATTCCAGGGGCATGTTGACCCTCCTCAGCTGGAACTTCCAAGGGTTGAAGGAGGACAGTCAGGGTGGAGGTGGAGGTTACGGCCAGTTTTCAACCTCCTGAGTGGGTGCCTCCAGCTGAGTGCCTCATAGCACTGCCCTGTGTCCTGTGGGGAGGGCATACAGAGACTGGGGTTAATAATTTCAGTCTCCCACCCCACCATCTCTGTACCTTTGGTCTTGGGAACCAATGGATGGGATGATGGAGAGCAGTATATGTGCATCTCCAGCAGACCTGGAGGGTACTGGACCTGGCCATCCATGACAGCCGCTCACATGATTCATTGCAGTGCTACAGCTTCTGGGCATTGGGGGTTATTGTGTCACTCATTCCTGTCTGTCTCTGCTGCTTCTCTGTGTGATTTTCCCAATTGCAGGAGCACAGGGTCATCTCCTACCTAGTACTGAGCAGGTACCTAGTATTTGCTGGTCCTTTGAGTGCCATCGGCTTGGCCGGTTTCTTCCAGCAACATTCTCCAACCAACAATAAGATGAATTTTATGCATTGGTGTAATGAGCAACAGATGCCAGATTAGCTAGATTCAATCTCCAGTCCTGGTGTTTGTACTCTCACTGACACACAAAGAGCAAGTGAGGCTGCAACCCTTTCAGTTGTTGGGACGGGATACAAAGAGGTGATAAAATTGGAACAAAAATCATGTTTCCTTAGGAGAGTGAGGTGTAAAAAATTCCCTCAAAATGCTAAAAGAATGAGCATTCCCATATTTATAAAATCAAATATGTCGATGCAAATCTCAGTTCTTACTACAGTATTTCCCCATGATCAAAAATGTATATTTTCCCAACTACTAAAATACATTTTTGCTGCTTTAGTTCATCCTGAAGTCTGTTCAATTCTAAATAGTCAGTTCACCCAGAACGGTTACGAGGTGTAGAGGAAAAGGTGCAGACATTTAATTAAAATTGAGCAGTCTTCACTAAAGGGCCACATTGATCTTTGTACAAAGATTCAGGGTCTTTTAAATTTCTTTAAATTGTATCCCGATCAATGAATCCCATTTTACTAAAGTTGGAGCTCACAAATGACAAATACAGATTTCCTTAAAAAGTGTGTTTCTGCAATGTTGATTTCAATAATAAAATTTTTATACAACAGTTTTCCAATTGTATTTGCAATTACATTCACTGTTTCACACAGAAAATACATTGTGTAAATTCTAAAATTTAGTTTTGAATAGGATGAGCAACTCCAAGAAAGAAATTTTTAAAATCATGGCAATCAACTTATTGAGAACAGCAAACAGGATCTGGCAGGCCTCATCTGTGCAATAGTGTGTTTACCTTACTCTACGAAAAGATATTTCTCCTGCTGTTACACATAATCCTGTGAGCTGCAATTTTCAGAAAATAAGCTCACGTTTTGAAAAAGGTCATTCGGTTTTGTTCTGATTGAAAAGAGATTGCAAGAAAATTGTGGTGATGTTCTGCCTGCAATATAGTTCCTATGACACCCTGTGCTATTACTTGGGATTAGGTAAAAGATATAACTTCAGAACAGAACAACAGAGAAACTAGTTAACTAAAAAAAAAGGCAGTGCTTATTAAATATATTTATTAGTGTTGCACTATATTTGAAACATTGGTGTGGCTGAAACCATCAAAGATATTGACGGTTTGTCCACACTGAATCCTCCTTCTCACAGTCCACTTTCCCATATCCCATAATTTCGACTGCATTTCAAGATGAAGGTAGTGCAAGATCACATTTCTTGCTACGCTGCCCAGAGCTCCTCCTTCACTCGATACAACCCCACCCTTTTACCTTATCCTTTCAGCTACTCAAGGACTGCAATCTGCCCAGAGAGTACTGGCAGAGAATGAGATAGAAACCCAGTCGCTTTCTCTCACTCCCGGTCACCTCACTCAAATACTGACACTGGGCCTACTTTGGATGCCAGTTTCAAGGTAGGATCTGCACTTGGTGAGATTGTGGCAGCAGACAGGGCAAGGAACAAGGGCAGCCCAGGCTCCAGGCGATTGAAGGGTGAAGTGTGATGAGTTGTGTCACTGAGGTCTTTGAGGGGTAGGCTGCCGAAAGAAGGAGTATACACTGAAATACAGGGCATTTGCAGACATGTCAGAAAACTTGCAGCCAACAACAAAGGCACAAGCCCTGGTTTGGAACAGGTTCCACACACAGCTTGACGCCCATTCGTCCATTATGGAAATGGTGACCAACACTTTCGCACACATCTGGGCCCAACCATAATGCAGCAGCGCATGGCCAATGGTGCAACAAAAACAGGCTGCCCATTTTTGCCAACTTGCTGTCGTGCCAGTCCAGTTTTCGCCCGTGCTGTCAGCATGGCTGCTGATGCCAGTGTCGAGAGAAGCTTTCGGGGTGTCACAGCAATCCCAACAATCGATCCTCTAGCAGCTGCCACTCAGTAGAATGGATTTGATCTGCACAGCACAAACCCACTGTTCTATCCAGCAACTGCTACTCCTCTAGCGCCAGTTATTCTGCCACTGTGTAGAGATCATGAAGTCTGAATCCTATCCTGTTGGGATCTGTCCCAGGCCATCCTTTGAGTTTGAGTTTTAGGCTGGGAGTTATTTCACTGGAGGCAAAATAGTCCTCATAATACCCAAAGAAGGGAGGCTAGAGGAGCCAAATTTCATGGCCAACATTTCTTTAAATAAAAGTGTATTTTTCACCCAGTTTTTCTTTTTTTCCACATCAACATTTTTTTCAAATATTGGCCATTTTAGCACAGCTTTACAGATTGTGTGTGCATAAAAGTGGGTATTTTAATTTATCACAGTTTTTAGATTCCTGATATTGTCCCTTTGGAACCCTTCCCAACCAGACAGGTCATCTGGAAATACAGAGACAGCAAAGTGGTATGGTTACTGTGGAATAAAAATCAGGACGATGTAGCTTTCTGCGGCTGGGAAATTATTATTTTAAGGAACCCAACCAGGTGCATTGAAATTAACCTCTCAAGGGAATAGAACTTTGCAAAATCTGACTGGAGCACTCCATCATTAAATACTGGATTAGCATGTAGAAAATAAACGTCGACATACATATCTATTTAATAGCTGGTGATACGGGGAACAGAGTAAAAACTAGTTCAAGAAACTGGACTTGAAGGCTTTTAGCTGTCAGAAATGTTCAAATTCATTTTTTAAAAACTCCATCTGATATTGCACAAGGATTGTAAATCTAGTGATTCGTCTGCATTAAAACAAGAAATGCATTGTTATGAATATGTAATAATGTATAAAATCAGGATTTCTTTAGACAGAATGTCAGCTATTTGGCTCACAAGAATGTGTTTACTGATGCAGAGATCTCAAACATAACGACACATCTCTTGAAAGGATGTAACATGGGAATAAGAATTTAACTCTTACCCGATCAGATACTTAAGGTTTTTCTTATTTATTATTCCAATGGGAACGTATTCTGTTGAGAGATCAATTAAGAGAAATGGAAACCTGATTTGACAGTTATGGGATGATTTAGAGTTATTCAATAACATGGAAGGATGCCAAATCTATTTGAACTTGACAGCATTGGTGATTCAATGGCTTCTCCCTGCACTACAATGGAAAACGATTGGTCCTCAATGTGTTCTACAGGCTGGACATTAGCAGAGTTCATTAGTCACAGACTTAAACTGCATTGATGGCACATCCATTTTGCAATGAGAGCACTAACAGTTTTCAGAAAGTGATTATATTCTCCTCCAACTCTATAATAATCACAAGACTCATGTCCATCACTCATTAACCCTAACCTTAATGCCACCAAGATCTTACTGTCACTCACACAACACTGAAATTCTTGCTGTCTGTCCCAGTAGAGGTAAATGTGCAGGGAGTATCCTGAAGGTTGTCATCCTTTCTTTAAAAAGATGAATGCAATTTAGATAGAGAACCAAAGAGACAGCATCCAGATTTCACAGGATTATGTAAACACGCATAACTTGTAAAATTAATTTGCAGTACAATTAAAAGGAATAGAACTGATGGAAGAATATATTAGAAGTATGTTAGTCAGTATTTCAAAATAATTAAGACATTGTTTGGTGGAATTGTTAGTAGAGTGTAAACAGCTGCAGTTAAAACATATCAATCTCACAAACAACTTAGATGAAAGAGATTACCAGCAGATACTTAAACTGCCGCTATTTGCTTCATATTTAAAACCAAAGAAATGCAGAATCTGAAAGCGAAGAACAAAACAGATATTGCTGGAAAAAAAACAGCAGGTCTTCAGCAGTTGTGGAGAGAAATCAGTGCAGGTCCCAGAAGAAGTGTCACTGGACCTGAAACGGTAACTCTATTTTCTCGCCACAGATGCTGCCAGACCCACTGAGTTCTTGCAGCAATTTGCTTCATAATTACGTATTACAGATCATCTCCTAATGGCTCTGAGAAATATTCTGTCATATTCTTCTAGGGATCTAGGCTAGATGTCAGACAAATTTTTCCACAGTGGGTAAATGGCCATTGTAATAGGCTGCTGACTCATGCAGATTGTGTTCATGGAATCCCTACAGTGTGGAAGCAGGTTATTCAGCCCATCAAGTACACAGTGACCCTCCAAAGAGCATCCCACCATCACCCAGCCCCTCTACCCTATCCCTGTAACCCTGCTGTTTCCATGACTAACCCATCTAGCCTTCACATCCCTGGACACAATGGACAATTTAACATGGTCAATCCACATAATGTGCACATCTTTGGAGGAAATTGGAGCACCCAGAGGAAACCCACGCAGACACGGGGAGAATGTGCAAACTCCACACAGACAGTCACTTAAGGGTTGAGTTGAACCCAGGTCCCTGGTGCTATGAGGCAGCATTGCTAACCACTGAGCCATCATTCAGTGATAAATTGGTGGCTCATGCAGATTGTGACAAGTTGCTGATTCTTGTAGATTGTAATATGTTGCTGATTTGCAATCAGTATTCAAAAGGGAGTTGGATAACCACCTGGAGGAGCTTGATGTCATTACATACAAAAGGAAGGTGCTAAACTGGTGATGGATTTCTTGGCCATAGTAATCTCCAAGAACTGATTTTTGATCACCTTCAGAGATTCTTTGTTGAATTAGCCTGAAGCATTTTAAAAGAGTCCCTTTCGAATAAGACATTCCTGATGGATGAGCAGATGCTTATCTATCTGTCTTTGTCATTTGCTCCAACTCACACTCAGAATGTTTATTTTGGTTTTGTATTGCAGATGCATTGGTTGGTGCTCTAATTGGCATTATTTTTGCCTACCTTGCCTACAGACAACACTATCCATCACTGAATCACACTGAATGTCACAAGCCACATGTCTGCCTCATGGTTCAGGTATCAGCTCAACAGGAAGACGCCTCCACTCCAGACAAAGCTGTCAACCTGGCTTTAGAGGGTCTAACTGAAGGCCCTGTATGACTGCTACATTTCTAACTCGGACAATTATCCCTTCTAACATTCCACGTGGATCAAAACAAAATCTGTTGAAAGAAACAAATGTTAAAATCCATTCTATATCTCTATCGTGTATTTTTGTCCTTCATGTGTCCATTTGAAAGTAAACTTTGAAAGTAAAATAGGTTGCTACAAAAGTGACATGCATGTATGTCATCTGAGATAAGAAATCCATTTTCAAAAGGTTATCAGATATTAAACAACGGCAAAGTGCATTAAATGCATAGCAAATCAGAAAAATGGTTTTCAATGAAAAGTAATTACAGTGTGAGATTGATGTAGCAGAATAGTTTTTACACAATATTGAAAAGAATACGCTTTAATTAAATATAATTACAATATGGACTGTATGAAGAGATCATGTATAAGGAGTTGATTAAAACGTAATTAAAATCTTTGATGGATGCGGTGAAATTAATATTGTGAAATGATGATAAAAAGTAGCATTAGCAATGCGATTGCAAATGACAGGAAGTGAGCTACAACTGCTAGTCTGAATAAATGTATTGAAATTTCATTTTCTAGGCTGGAGTTATGTGGTATTATTCATTAGACCTGAAATTGTACAAAAAGATGTTTCTCGCATAGATTGTTCCACTGTTGGTTGATCAAAGCTATAATAATATTCCGTCTTTAATGTTAAACTTGGTTTAAGTATTTTTATGACTTTCTGTTTCATGTAATTGTCCTGCGTGACCTGATGCATGTATTGTTAACGCTTTTACCTTTGCAAACAGTATGCAAATATTGTGAATTACTTTTGATTCTCTATTTAACTATTTAGATTTCAGCTCTATGATCAGCCTTCAACTCTTCGACAGGGTGGGGGGGTGTGGGGTAAATTCGATAAATCTCAAAAGTGGGCACAGACATCATGATGGGTGATTAAGCTACTTCCCATTCATTGCAACATAGGCAGAACATCAGCTTTTCACTGCCTGTTCTTTCGAATGATCTCTGTCTCCTACAGCTGTAAATGGATACATCAGTAGAGAAGTGACATTAGAGCCAACCTGCAAAACCCTTCAAGGGAAGGTATACTGTGGCTGGAGCAGATGCTTGAAGTTGTGGTTGAAGATAATCTAACGAGGGAAAGGTTGAGGAATGGCATAACAGGTAAGAGAAGATTTTCAGAAACCCCACTAGAGGCCGTGGTAGATGTCCTGTACCCACATCAGAGGAAGATCCCCTCCAGACACATCCCACTAAGTGCAATGTTATCTTCTGTCAATGCTCAATGCACCATACCCCTTCACTCTACTACCAACAATCTCTTCCAATCAGAACTCATTACCTGACACTGGTAACTTTACTGCACACTCACAGACTTAACATTGCTGTAGCATCACCCCCAAATCTCTCAGCTTGCACACAACAGCTTAACCATGGCAACCACATCAACCTGTCACGTGACATCCACTGACATACTTTCCTCTTTCCTCCAGGGCAGGGTTGTTGAATGAGTAATCTGCATCACTATGTTATGAGCCAGGCTGCATCATTTATTGGTCAGAGTATTGAGTACAGGAGTTGGGAGGTCATGTTGCGGCTGTACAGGACATTGCTTAGGCCACTGTTGAAATATTGCATGCAATTCTGGTCTCCTTCCTATCGGAAAGATGCTGCAAAACTTGAAAGGATTCAATAAAGATTTACAAGAATATTGCCAGGGTTGTAGGATTTGAGCTATAGGGAGAGGCTGAACAGGCTGGGGGTGGTACGTGTATGGAATGAGCTGCCAGAGGGTGTGGTGGAGGCTGGTACAATTGCAACATTTAAGAGGCATTTGGATGGGTATATGAATAGGGAGGGTTTGGAGGGATATGGGTTGGGTGCTGGCAGGTGGGAGTAGATTGGATTGGGATATCTGGTTGGCATGGACGGGTTGGACCGAAGGGTCTGTTTCCATGCTGTACATCTCTATGACTCTTTGACTCTATTACTTACCATGGGGTAGGACTGGTGCCACCATCCTCTTTTAGGGTAGGGATTTGCAGGGCCAGCTTGGTCAAATGTTGCAGAAGATAACTCTGGGTTGTCGAATGAGGCAAGGCTCCTATCTGAAACAAGATGTAGATTATTGCATGTTAGCAAATAGGTACAAGTTACACTGATACGATAGACATTGTTACAGAGACGGTGAGGATGGCACAGATGGTGCCACTCTTTCAAGTCACTAATCTATGTCCATCCAAGTCTGTATGACATTGCTGCGAGTGGTGCTAAGGCACTCCTTGGTATGAACATTTTCAGATCCTGAAGGCGATACATAATGAAAGTGGGAGCCAACCGAAGGGAACCAGGGCTTCTGCATGTCTTTATCCAAGGGAGGGAACAGTGCTGGCCATTGCTGAGGCCATGTTTTGCAGGAGAGAGCTAAAAACATCAAAGATTATGATCTTCTCATACTTCATCCTCCTTCTCAAGTCTCAATTCCACTCATCCCACAAACTTTTCTGACTGGTAAGGCACAAATAGTTAAACATCCACCTCTTTACTTCCCCCTCCATTCCCAATACCACCTGACCCTTTTGTCTTTCTGGTTCAGATGCCCAGAGGTGCAGCCCAGTTGGTCAGTGGAGGGACACGAAAATGATGACGATGAAGATATAGCAATGTTACTTGGTCTTATGACAGCTCCCACTCAGTCACACTGCATGTACCTCAGAGGTTTGGTTAGAAGCAGGATCTATATGACACCAGTCTGACAGGGCAACAGCTCATCAGACAGAAAGGTCATACATTGAAGATCTCACTGGGGTAGTCTACAGGAAAGAAAATGATGAGTGGGCACAATGAAATGCTTGGTGCATCGGAAGCCTGCTGAGAGGCTGGAAATACTGTCAAGCAGCAGAGAGGAGTTCAGCACCAATCTCCAAGGGGTTTTGCACATCATTCACAAGTGGACGTGGTAAGCAATTCCATTCACGGTTTTGTAGATTTTACCAAGGTCAGAGTGTCTGAGGGCCAGTGCCTTAGCTTCCACTGCTGAATAATGAGCATTTAGCCAATATCAGCCATGAAGTTGACAGCCTGTTTGGTGTCATGAGGATTACAGTAGTTCATTGTGTATGTATTGACTACTCAAAGGAACAATTCACCTGGTACGACACTCGCCTCTTGACATAACACTGCATTTAAGATAACAATTCTCTCCTGAACCTCTCAGTTGAACCTGCCTCCATCACAAGCTCAGACAACGTTTTCGAGATCCTAACCACTTGCTGTATGAAACTGTCTCTTCTCTTGATGGTATTGCTTCTTTGGCCAATGACAGTAAGTCATGCCCCCTCAATCCTTCCATTAATTGGAACAAATCTTCTCCATCTACTCGGCCTGACTTCTCATAATTTTGAATACTTCTATCAGATGTTCTCTCAACTGCCTCTGATCCAGTAGAATAATGTCAACTTCTTCAATCTAACCACGTAACTGAAGTTCCTCATCCTTGAACAATTCTGGGGAATCTTTTCTGCAGTCTCACTATTCAGCACAGTTTAGCACTGCTGCCTCACAGCACCAAGGAATTGAACCATTGGGCGACTATGTGGAGTTTATACATTCTCCCCATGTCTGCGTGGGTTTCTTCTGGGTGCTCCAGTTTCCTCTCCAGTCCAAACATGTGTAGGGTAGATGGATTGGCCATGCTAAATTGTCCATAGTGTCCAGGGATGAGTAGGTTAGGTGGAAATGGGAAATGCAGGGTTACAGGGATAGGGTGGGGGGAGGGGTGTCTGGATGGGATGCTCTTCAGAGGGTCAATGTGGAGTTGATGGGCTGAATAGCCCGCTTCAACATTCTAGTGATTCTATCATTCTATCCTCCTATCTTCAATTGCTCATGCAAATATACAAAAATGTCCCTCTGATCCTGTACAGTCTTAGAATTGTACCCTTTAGTTTATATTGTCTTTCCATGTTGGTTCCACCAAAATGAATTATTTCCCTACATTAAATTGTATCTGCATTTGTCTGCCATTTTTCCAACCTGTCAAAGCCTTTCTTACGCTCCTCATAGTTCACAAGCCTTTCAAGCTTTATATTCTTTGCAAATTTTGATATGATGCTCTGAATGCCAATGTTTACTTCGTTAATGTATTTCAGGAAGAGCAGGTCTGAAAAATAACCATTTACCATTCTTAGTTTCTTGTTGCTCAGCCAATTTCACACCTTGCTACAGCAACATATCCAATTGTCATCTTTGTATATTACCCCCACTGATGTATTGTCAGTACTTACCATGCGTATATATACCAGTTAGTACCTGCCTTCATAAATACACACGTACTGTTTCTTTGCAGTCTGTGTTGTTACAAAGAGATTGTCAAAAGGCCAAGCCAAATTACATCTAAGTTGTTCCCTGCAACTGAGAAATTGCTGCATATTATCTCACCATTTCATTCAGATTTAAGTGTATTTCAAAAGGAGAAAGTCATGCAAGTTAACTTCTTGATTTACTGATATTTGATCAGATTAATAAAAAAGGGGGAGCTTTCAAAGCAAACTGGTCAAACTTAATAAAAAATTAAATCAAGTGTTGTGCCACTAGCATTCATCACTGAAATGAAGCAGAGTACTGAATTTGCAAGTTCATTACTTGATAAAATGATTTTTTTAAATTGCCTGATCTCTAACTTTGTTCAGGTCCATTCAAATCAAACGTCCTTTGTGAGAACATGTACACAACCTTCAGCCCATCATGACCCTTATCAACCCTCACTATTACCTCATCAAAAACATCCAACAAGCTTGTTAAATATAATTTACCCTCTAGCAAATGTGTTAATTAACCAACATTTTCTCACTTGTTGCATAACTTTGTCTTTAACTGTAGCTTCTAGAAGATTTCCACCTCTGATTCTAGCCTCAATTGAACAAAGATATAATGTTTGCATTTCTCCAGTCCTCTGGCACTAGCCCTGAGGGATTGAGGTGATTACACTGGATGCCATGTTGGTGTGCCCTGGGTGTGGTCATAGTAAATATTTATTGGAAGTACATGGAACAGGAAAATCATGACAACTACTAGCACACTACACCTCAGGCTGATATCAATGGTGTCATTTTGGAGTCCACGCTCGAGACACTAACCTATATTAACCTTACACTGCTCAGCATATGTGTGGCAACATCTACCCTAATCTTGTGTAATTTAAATGGAGGTCTTAACTATTTACAGTTTAGTCACTGGGTGATTTCTTTTGGCATGATTCCACAAGGCTTTAGTTCTTTCTGCACTTGTTACAAGTTGCAAGGAAGTGATGCAGCAGGAACTGAAGAGGTTTTCGATTTCCTCAAGGTTTCTGCAGAACCCAATTGTTCTTAGCCATGTTCACACCCACAGATGGCAGATCTAAGGGTGCATGGAGCACCCACAGAACAGCTGAGAATTCACTCTTTTTCTGAGTTTACCAATTTCACTGGAACCATCTCCAAAATTTTCAGAAAACTTTCCAATCTCCCTGACTAATTGCTGAGGAGATTCACCAGGATGTTACCTGAACTGGAGTGATTCTCCCTCAAAGAGATTTGAGATGGGCTGGGGTTATTTTCCTTAGAGCAGAGAAGACTGAAGAGGGGCCTGATCAAGGCATACAAAATTATGAGGGCATAGGTAGGGTGTAGTTTTAGAAGAGGGTTCTATAACAAGGGAGCGCAGATTTAAGGTAAACAGTATATGTTTAGAAGGGATTCGAGGAAAAATGTTTCACCCAGAGGGTGGTGGGTATCTGGAACTCACTGACTAATGGGATGGTAGATGCAGAAACCATCAAGTCACTTAAGAATTATTTAACTAAGCCCTTGAAAGACCATAGTATACAAGATTATGGGAAAAGTAGGATTAAAAAAGATAATTTAGGATAGATCTGAACAGAGTGCAAACCGGCTAGAGTATAAAGGCAATCCAGATGGATTGTCATCAGGGAATGGTAAAGTGTAACCTGATTAGATTGTGCATGAGACGGAGTGCAGTGTAAAACTGGGGAGAATTTATATCAGGAATAAGGTTAATTGGGCCGATTGGAAATCAGGCAAACAATAGACTGTCCTGATGAAGAGTCACCAGATGCAAAATATCAACTCTGCTTTCTTCCCAGAGATGCTGCCAGACCTGAGTTTCTCCAGCAATTACCGTTCCTATTTCAGATCTCCTGTATCCGCAGTTCTTTGTTTCATATAAAGAGTAAACCAAGTAGATTGTAAACCAGGTGGCGTATCATCAAGTCAAACCAGGTAGGAGTAACGTTTTTCCAATTTGAAACAGACCTGGGCTCAGTCCTGTGATCTCCTTAGACTATGCATCTAGTGCCATCTCAGGTTTTAATTTATCCATCAACATCCATTGATATCGTAATGGCTAATCAACTGATTTTTAAGCTCAAACTATTTCTCCACTGCAGAATACTCATTCATCTGCACAAGCAGTTGTGCATCTTATAATTTTATAGGGTAAGCACTTTCTCTGAAAGAATGCAGCAGTTGGAACATTTAAGTGACAACAGTCATAATTATATAGACTGGCAGCCTGATATAAAATCTTGACCAAATCAGCAGTAGATCTCCTCAGTAAAGTTGAATCTGACTTTATTGCTGGGTAAACCTTATTGATGGTTCCACCATTAGACTACCCAATCCAACAAACAATTCAAGTGAGATATATAACTATTCAATTTCTCCAGAAACCTAAAAGGCAAATCAGAAGAGATATAAAAGATATTTTTTAAAACGTTACTGCAGATATTGAAAGCATTCATGGGAATTTATCTGGAATAATGAGTTCATCTCTGGTTGTCCCAATATCAATTTTATAGAATGCCCAATGATGCTGCTGAAAAATAACACGAGGGTTGGCAAGACTGAGCTATGTTGATGCACTGAGTAAACTTCAATTACTCCATAAAAACTGTGCTGAATTGAACTCTGGCAGGACCTTTTAGACTAAATGGAGGGCTAATCTCCCTAGGGAGAGAATACAAAACAAAGGGATGATGGTACATTTTGAAAGGAGCCTGGTAAAAGCGAATCCTGGAAGAATACAAAGCATTATGTAGCTACAGAATCAGACAGCCATTGGGATGAAATCATTTGTCATGACTTAACTGGGAGGAGTATAGGCAGATGCTGGAGATTAGAGTCAAGATTAGAGTGGTGTTGGAAAAGCACAACAGGTCAGGCAGCATCCAAGGAGCAGGAAAATTGGCAAAAGCCCTTGATCAGGAATGCGAGGAGTATGTCAATAATTTTGTCCCACTTTTCCCCAAGCAATCATAAAATGTATAAAATTCCAAAACATTCAACCTGCCTGGCAGACTGCCAGTGTTCCCTCTAATTTCTTTTCTTCTGCACAGAACTCAAGTCCATGCACAACAGCAACTTCCAGAACTAGATGCCAATGCTGTGATTCACATCAGCACTCCAATGATTGAGCACTGAACACTGGAGTGGCTGTGTGTGTGTGTGCAGCCGCATAGCTTAGAGGGAACATTGTTCAATGCTATTCTGGAGAAATTTAGAACAAGTTTCATCAATAATAGAAAGTAACTTGTTATTGTAGCTCACTTAACGTTAAAAAATGGCAGAGAAATGAAAGGGTTTCTAATACACTATTAGTTGACCGAAACCACACCCCTTTAAAAACTCCAAATGCACAACATTCACTTACAATTAAAAAAGACAAAAAAAGTTTGACACAGATGTTATAGTGGAAGTAATATAGTCAGGAAACAAACTTCTGAAGATTTAAAGTCCCGATCTCATGAATAGGTTAAATGGTCTCTCACGGTTCCTCTGACATTAGCAATGGTGACCTGCTGTTGTCTGTAAGTCAGTGGTTGTTTCTCACTCTGATTGTTGATCTTCTGGACCTGAGTATTTCATTTTATTATTCCATCTGTTAAGCGTTTGCTTTGTCTTTTTGAAGTGTGCCATCACTGGAGTTTTTGGACTGTTCTGATTTATCGCAAACTGCAATTTGATCAATCAGAGGAAACGATTGGTTATCTCAAACAACTGGACAGCTGGTTTGTGATGCAGAGTGATGCCAACAGCACGGGTTCAATTTCCACTTGAAGTCACCATGCAGGTCCTGCCTTCTCAACCTCTCCCATCACCTGGTGACCCTCAGGTTAAACTCACCACCACCTCTCCCGCTCTCTCTCTTAATGAGAGAGCAGTCCTCTGGGATTATGGCTATTTTACTCTTTTCCTTAAAACGCAAACTCCCAGTGCTGCTCAGTCTCAAAGTTTCCCCCCCTCACTGCTTTGAAAAGCAATAATGTCTTGCACAGCTAACAATGTGATTGGTTTTCCAATTTGCAGAACTCCCCTGATATTTCAGCTTTATAGCAATGTCTGACTTCCATTCTAGTTTACAGTCAAAATAGGACAAGCTATTCGGCCACTGACACATCAAAATGCTTGAAAAAGGGATTAGGAAAGAACAGGTAATAATGATTGTGGAGGAAAGACAGCAAGCTCAGACTGCAAAGAGAAAGGCTGCTTCGACTAACCAAATGATTCAATAGCATCAATGGATCAAATGACCCACTCCTGTTCCTCTGAGAAACTATGATAGTTTGGCTGAATCACATTTAAGTGACAGAAACCACTGTACTTAGAATGGCATTCACTTCTTTAAAATAGTATCACTGATTCCTTGAAAGTAAGAGACTTTTTGAGTTCCAACTTTCTTCCCCAATCCAATTTTGTAAAGCCTTCTTACAAGGATATTTTCCTAAACTTCATTCCTGAGACGTGGACATCACCGACATTGTCCTTGAAAAGGTGTGGGTGAGCCACCTTAGTTATACAGAACATTGGTGGGGCCCCTTTTGGAGAAGTGTGTACAGTTCTAGTCACCCTGCTATAGGAAGGTTATTATTAAATTGCAGAGGGCACAGAAAACATTGCCCTGATGTCACTGGGACCACAGGGCTTGAGTTATAAGGAGTGGTTGATCACCTTTTTCACTGGAGCGTAGGAGGCTTAAGGATAACCTTACAGAAGTTTATAAAATCATGAGGGGCTTGGATAGGATAAATAGCCAAGGTCTTTTCCCCTGGGGTAGGGGAGTTCAGAACTAGAGGGCATAGGTTTAAGGTGAGAGGAGAAAAATTTAAAATGGTCCTGAGGGGCAACATTTTCCATACAGAGGTTGGTGCATATATGGAATGAACTGCTAGAGGAAGTGATAGAGACAGGTACAGTTACAAGACTTCAAAGACTTTTGGACAAGTACACGAATAGGAAAAATTTACAGGGATATGAGTCAAACGCAGACAAATAGGATTAGTTTAGTTTGCAAAATCTGGTCGGCATGTACAAGTTGAACCAAAGGGTCTGTTTCCATGCTGTATGGCTCTATGTCATAGCAGTTTGGTGTTGGCTAAATGGTTTGTGAGGCAATTTCAGAAGATAGTTAAGTGTCAACCACATTGCTGCAATCACATGCTTGCTAGACTGGGCAAGGATGGTAAGATGCCTTTGCAAAATGACTTCAGTGAGCCAGATGGAGTTTTTCCAACAATCTGGTTGGTATGTGATCAATGCTACTGATACTAGCACTTCATTCCAGATTTACTAAATGAAATGAATCCTAACACTCTGGCTGCCATGGTGAGATATGCCCAGCCCTCTGGATGAATAGTCCAGTAACATAACCACTGTGCTATTGTGCCCACCATCTGCTTGGCAGCATACTTCCTATCAATGTGATTTGTGCTTGGAATAGGGTTTGTAATGTACCAGTTTGTCACAGAACCTTCAGATAAGAAGCAATTAAAATATCCAGCATTTACATTTGCCACCATATTTATCAAAATAATTTGGAACTAAGGTGACACAACAGAAAACACATTCAGAACCAAAAAGGAAGTTGAAAAAGCTCTACAATTTTCCCAGTCTGAGTAGATTTACTTCTAGAAAGTATAGTACATGATGTTATCTTATGGTGAGTTATTGAGATTCACTCTTCAGATAAATTGCATAGCATTCTAAGCATTCCTGCTTTAAAGCTTGACAAATGTGGAAATGATGCATTTTTAATGTGAAGGGGAGAAGGTTCTAAGGGAGATAATCCCACCTTCCTGTTAATTTATCAGCAACTGGTTTAGGAGCAGATTTATGTAACGTTTCATGAATCATTAATACATTTAAAATTTATTCAAGGTTATTGCTGACATACATTTACCAGTTGAAAAAGCCTGCATTCCTGATCCATAATCCATTCACAGAAAATGCACCATCCCAATGAATTTTCTTTACAAACAAAACTTTATTGATAAGGACCTCCCTCCACCATCAGGTCTCAACTTTTGGCAGCAGCAGGAAGTTAGGGTGCACTGAGCAACACGACTGGGAGAAGTTGATACATTGGAATGAGATTGACAACCACAAAATGTAGCATTGTACCAAGGATAGCAACGGTGCCTTTTAAAGGGCTGTAGCTGATCCACATGCAGGAAATACATATTCCTATTGTTGAGCAAAGAATACACCCTCCGAGCTACTCACCATTCTGACTTGGAAATATGTTACTTTTCCTTCAGGGTCATTGCATCAAAATCCTGGAATTCTTTCCCAGCATCATTATAGGTCTATGTATAACACATGGACTGCAGCGGTTCAAGAAGGCAGTATCACCACTACTCGCCACTACCCTCTCAAGGGTAACTTGTTATTCCTTCACATTGGACAGAATATTTAAAAAATAACAAAGAATTACAAAAAGATTAATAAAGAGGAAAAAAAAATAGAGTACAAGCAAAATCTAACCAAAATAGAAAACAGATAGGAAAGGTTTCTTCAGATATTTGAAAAAGAATAGAGGCAACTGACTGTGTGGAGTTTGCACATTCTCCCCGTGTCTGCGTGGGTTTCCTCCAGGTGCTCCGGTTTCCTCCCACAGTCCAAAGATGTGCAGGTCAGGTGAATTGGCCATGCTAAATTTCCCGTAGTGTTCGATGAAGAGGTAAATGTAGGGGTATGGGTGGGTTGCGCTTCGGCGGGTCGGTGTGGACTTGTTGGGCCGAAGGGCCTGTTTCCACATTGTAAGTAATCTAATCTATCAAAGTAAGTGTTGGTCCAATCAAAATTGGATATGGGTAATTGGTAATAAGGGACGGAGTAACTCAAGAAAATTGTAATTACAAGGGAAATAGTAATGATTAAATTGTTGAAACTGTAAGTTGACAAGTCCCCAGGTTCTGATGGACTTCATTTCTGGGTTTTAAAATAAGTCACTAATGAAATAATTGACGCATTGATTTTAATTTTCCAATATTACCTGGGGATGGGTCCCTCAGACTTGAAAATAGTTAAAGTAACACCTGCAGTCAAAAAGGTAGCAAGGCAAAAAGGAGGAAAGTACAGAAAATATTAGAAGCTAGTACTAAAACATTATAACAGGGTATTTTGATAAGCTCAAGGCAACACAGTTTTGTCAAGGGGAAATCAGGTTTAACTAATCTATTGGAGTTCTTTGAAAAAGCAATTTGCGCTGTAGCTAAAGGGGAATCTGTGGATTTATTTTACTTTGATTTAAAAGAAGACATTTGATAAGAAGACTGGTTGGCTGATAGGAAGCAAAGAGTACAGATAAATGGGTCTTTTTCAAGTCAATAGGATATGACTAGTAGTGTCCCATAGGGACCTGTACTGGGATCTCAGCTCTTTACCATCTATATAAATGGCTTGGATGAAGGCACCAAAGATATTGAATTAATACCTGGAAGGAGTGGATTGCCTAATGAGGAAAGGCTCTATCCTGATTTGAAAATATATTGCCTGTTTCTTCACTGCTGCTGGGTCAAAGTCCTGGAATTCCCTCCCTAAGAATGTTGTGGGTCTATCTAAAGCACATAAACTGCAGCAGTTCAAGAGGGCAGCTCATCAGCACGTTCTCAAGGGCAACTAGGGATAGGTAGTAAATGCTGGCCTGCTAGTGGTGTCCCCATCCCAGGAGTAAATAAATCTCTTGTTCCTTGTTTGTAACTAAAAGTGGTCCAGCCAACCAGGCCGACATCTCATGTATGAACTAAAAAAAGTCAATGAAAGATTGAGCAGGTTGGTATAGCATTCACTGCAATTTAAGATTAGATTAGATAGATTAGATTAGATTACATTACAGCGTGGAAACAGGCCCTTCGGCCTAACAAGTCCACACCGCCCCGCCGAAGCGCAATCCACCTATACCCCTACATTTACCCTTTACCTAACACTACGGGCAATTTAACATGGCCAATTCACCTGACCTGCACATCTTTTGGACTGTGGGAGGAAACCGGAGATAAACTTGTTAAAATTAGTATGATTCAGAGAGAGTGGGTACTGATTGGTTCCCCTGTCATAAACACTGGTCCTTATAAGACAGTTATGTTTTCGAGTGTCTCTTTTAATTCAAGGTAAAATAGAGTAGTATAGAGAAGGTGAGAAAATGTGCAAGTGTCAACATGGAGACAAGCTATGCTTTATATCTGCACAGAAACAAGCCTATGTGACCTGCTTATTATGGAAACAAAACTCAAGTCATAAATTATATTAAGGTGTAATTTTTAACACACCAACAGGAAAATTGGAAGCAGGCAATGTTCCCTCCAAGCTGCCCGCCTGGAAAACTCTGCACACGTCAGTCACATGCTATTTCTATAAGCTTCCATGCAGCTTAGTCCCTGGTTCTAGCCTGACTGCAGTCCTTCTCTCACTGTTGCAATATACAGCGGTACAAATAGTATTTAGCAGGTGGGTCAGGTAAAGTGTTTTGAAAAAGTGCAGCAGTCACTTTAACAGTCCTTCATTTACAAATATTCCTTTTTTCAAATCAATCCTCAATCTAAGACAGAAAAGTTACAAAAAAAGTCTTTCCAACATTTCACCTGAACATTGATGGAATGGAATCCTCTTCAGTTGATGACCTTTTCAGATTGATGACATGGCATTGTCAAAGTAATGTGGGTGCCAATAGCATTTGGCATCTCGGGAAGACAGAGATGGTGAAGAATCTCACAGTCTGAGTTGTTTATCTCTCCTCATAGCAGCAATAGGATATAAAGAGCTAAGCTATGGAGAAAATGGCACCAGTAACATTGCAAATACAATTATGCATTGAAGATAGAGAGATTAAAATGAGCCACTGGCATAAATATTGGAAATGTAACCTGGCGTTGTTAGATTTTTAACTTTGTCCACCCTGTCTAACACCGGCACCTCCACATCATAAACATTCATGACAGCTGTGATCTTGATGGCCACCAGGTCAGGATTATCACCCAGTGCTTCTGATTCCAAGTCCTGCTCTAGCAGATAATATAGTTTGACAGTGAGGGACTAGGAAATCCTAAATCAACCAGTGCATTGTCTTTCAGACAATTGAAAACAATGATACTGAGGCCTGTAGATGTGGGTGCTGACATTCTCCTCTGCTTCCTGGATCGATCTTTAGTTGCTGACTGTCACCCTGGAGGCTATGCAGTATGATTTGTTTTTCCTGGGTATGCTGAAAAAGCTGTAATCATCGTCTCATTCTACGTTGTCAATATAGCAACACCTCGCTGCTTTTATACTCTATTTCGCTTACAGTAAACATCAATGTTCCATTTGCCTCCTAATCAATTACTGACTGCACCTGATGGTATTATGATTTTCTAAACATCTTATTATCTGCTCAATAATAGATTCCATCTTTTTTCCCCTGAGAAAGATGTTAAATTATAATTTTTTTTGCTTTCTGTTTCTCTCCTTCCTCAACCATAATTGCTATATTTGCAGTTTTCAAATCTGCTTGAACCTTTCCAGAATCTGGGGAGTTTTGGAAGATTACAACCAACACATTAACTTTCCCTGAAGCCATTTCTTTGTGGACTCTATAATGCAAGCCACCTGATCCAAGGACCCTTTAGCCTTTAGTTATAATAGATTTCCCAGTAACTTTTCCAAGATGCTTGTGATTGTTTTAAGTTCATCTTTCTCCGACCACTTGATTTTCAAATATTCTTGGGATCCTTTTTGTGTTTTTAATAGTGAAGAAAGGTGTGAAAACCTGTTCAACACTTGTATACTTTCTGTTTTTAAGAAAACATTATTAATACTCTAGTCTCATCTACTTAGGGGAACAATGTTCACATTAGTTTATTTTTTCTTTTAAAATTCTTGTAGAAAATCTTACTATCTGTTTTTATATTTCTTGCTTTCTCCCATACTCTACATTCTTCCTCACTTTTCCATTTTTTTTGTCAGTTTCTAAAATCTAATAATCTTTGCATCTACCACTATTTTTGTATATTTTCCATTTCAATTTGATGCTAGCCTCAAATTCTTTTGTTAAGATAGGACGGTCCAATGTTTACATAGTGTTCTTTATCAATGAACTATCCCTTTACTGAGAATTATGAAATACCTTTTTTAAATGTGTGCTATCACTTCTGCCCGTTAGCTAATTGTGGTCATAAATTTAATTAGAGCCATTTAAAGGAACACTCACCCTCAAATTTAATGATATCACTGCTTTCTTTAAGGTCTTTAATATTAGGTCATTCATTAACTCTCTCTCATTACACATTCCAAAGTCCAAAAGAACTTGCGTCGCATTTCACATTTAGAGTCATAGATAGAGTCATAGAGATGTACAGCACGGAAACAGACCCTTTGGTCCAACCCGTCAATGCCGACCAGATATCCCAACCCAATCTAGTCCCACCTGCCAGCACCCTTTATCCTATCCATGCCCCTCATAATTTTGTAAACCTCTATAAGGTCACCCCCTCAGCCTCCGATGCTCTAGGGAAAACTTACTGCTTTAAGAAATGCTTCTAGATTTACTCAAAGAATTCAACTCCCAGGTGATCGTTGTCAATCTGATTTGTCCAATCTGTAATAAGCGTAAAATCACTCATGATTATTGTATTATCTTCCTCAGAAGCCCCTTTTCTTCTTGCATACTCTGTCCAACTGTCTAGCTAATACAAGGGGCCTTAGAAAGTACTCTCACAATTGACTTCCTATCTTTGCTATTTCATATCTTTACCTAACCAATCCTCTGTCTTGATCTTCTGAACTATGTTGAGCTCTCACTACTACTGAATGTCATAGTTAATTAACAGATCTATTCCAGTACCTTTTCCTAGATTATTGACTTTCTGAAATGTCAAACACCCTTGAATATCTAGATCCCAGGCTTGGTCACTTAGCAACCATGTCTCTGAAACGGCCATCAGGTCAGAAATATTTATTTCTATTTGTGCTATCAATTCATTTATTTTGATATGTATGTTAGTTGTCTGTATTCAGATTCAGAGCCTTTAATTGGTCTTTTTAACCATTATTGCAATCTCTGGTCTTATTCACTGATCCACTCTTGAGCTTATACATGCTAACCTTTCCCACCAGACTCTGGTTCGTATTACTCCTTTGATTACTATGCTCTATTGCAATGCCCTTTCTTTTAACTTAAAATTTCCCTTCACGTTATCTCCATTCCCCCCGATCATCTTCTCTACTGCCCTATCATTAAGGATTCACCAGAACACTTGGATCTAGTAGAAATAAACTGTTCTAACAGTATAGCGCCCACTTTGTCCATTTCTGGCCCCAATGTACTCAACACAAAGGAAGGCACAGATGCTCTTGCTGTATAAAACTCTTGGGACAGAATCGATGGTGAGTTTGGTGATGGAATATATTCAGGAAGGTGGCAGCTGCAGATCCTGCTGCTTTTCCATTTCTGCCCCAGTTCAGTCTGTGGTAGGACCATGGATAACAGCCTTCTCACTTGGCTGCTTGCTTCCTACTCACCTAAGGGTCCCAACTAATATCCACTGAATAGCCTCAACCAGCAGGAGATTGGGGTAATTACTATGCAGGAAGACTGAAAAGCAAACACTATGGGGTTTATAACCAGGTGGAAAGAAATCAAATTCTGGTTTAAGTGGAAGAAATCATTTGCCTTAAAGTCATGTTTACACTTGGATCTCCAAGCTCCTCTATTGACCCTCAGCATCTATTTCCCTTCTGCAAAAGTTTTTGGGATATTTACTGAATTAAAACATTACATAAAAGCAAGGATATGGCTTGTCTCATCAATTAATGTTAACAATCCTCATGCTTTTCACTTGCTCCCTTAACCAAATATCAAATTAAAATACTCAAGTTATCAATTAAAATTCCTGTAGCCTCCTGTACCATTTAACTTTAACAATTACAAGTAATAATAAATATCTATCATTTGAGCATTAGCACTTTCAACCCTTACTGTAAACAATTAAAAATCTATCCCTTCACAATAAGACTGAAATTAAACTTTGCATTTTAGTTTAGAGACATCATAATTGCTTTCCTCATTTAGTCTTAGTGCAACACAATCCCTGCTCCCACAGTGCTATACCCACCAAACGTTCCTTCTGGTTTTCCATGTTAGCTGATACTGTTAAAAGTCTACCCACTTTATCAAACTGCCATCATTCCATCTCAAAAAAAATCCTAGACCTCTGCCTTTGTAAATTACCTTCCTGTTGCCAAGCTTCCTTTCCTATCCAATGTTTTGAATAAGTCATTTCCCAAATATATTCCCATCTTTGTATACCCACTTTATCAAACTGCCATCATTCCATCTCAAAAAAAATCCTCGACCTCTGCCTTTGTAAATTACCTTCCTGTTGCCAAACTTCCTTTCCTATCCAATGTATTGAATAAGTCACTTCCCAAATATATTCCCATCTTTGTACAATTCCATAGTCTTGTTTGTCCTCGAGTGCATTACCTCATACATTTCCTGGTTGAATTCCTTTTGCCATTATTCTCCCCATCCAAATTGCAAATTCTAAAATTGAGCCATTTATGCTTTCAAATCCTTCCATAAGGTTGTCCCTCTCTACCTTTGCAACACATACTAACCAAGTCTCTCTTTGGGTTGTAGACACACATTCTGTTGTAACACTTGCTAAGTTATCAAGTGTTAAGAAGATTTGTAGCTCAGGTTGAGTACTCGATGACTAGAGTAATCCTTCCAAAGGTCTTGTGTACTGCATTTTAAAAATAAACATTTTATCATTGTACGCCACTCCTTTAGATGCTTTGACTCCAACCTCTGGAATTCCCGCCTCATACCTCTTTCTTCCTAAATAATCCAGAAAGCACAAACTAAAATTCAACAGTCATGGTGTGAAAGCTTGAGTTATCTTTAAAAAAAACATATGAAATTGGAGCAAACCTAAAACTACCCTGGCCAGACCACACTAATTTGATGATCAGAACTAGACAGAAGTGGGTACTGCAGATGCTGGAGATTAGAGTCAAGATTACAGTGGTGCTGGAAAAGCACAGCAGGTCAGGCAGCATCCGAGGAGCAGGAAAATCCTGCTTCTCGGATGCTGCCTGACCTGCTGTGTTTTTCCAGCATCACTCTAATCCTGATGATCAGAACTGCCAAGCACTATCAAATGAGATGGTGGCATAGTGGTAATGTCACTGGAGAAGCGTAGTCTAATGAGCCTGGTTAATGTTGTGCGACACAGATTCAAATTCCACCATGGCAGTTACTACAATTCAATTGCAACTCATAATATCTGGAAAATTAAAGCTGGTCAGTGATGATGACTATGAAAATGATCAATTGTTGTAAAATAAAATAATCTTGTTCACCAATGACATTTAGGAACAAAACTCTCTTTTCCTGGTCTGGCCAAGTGGAATTCCAAGCCCTCAGAAATACAGAGGAGTTTTAACTGTCCTATGAATGGCCAGCAAGCCACTCATTCAAGGGCAATTTGTGATGAGCAACAAATGCCTTCCCAGTGAAGCCTGTATCCCATGAGAATTTGGTGGATAAAAAAGAACTATAAAATGGAAAAAGTGAAAATTAAACTTACAAGGTTTGTACCAGAATTGAAGAATTGCAGCTCAGAAAGATTGAACAGATTGCAATTTCTTTTCAACTCACTGAATTTAGCTTCCGGACGTATCCACTTCTTTTCGAACCATCCCATATTAGCTCAAATTCTTTGGTACTCTATTCAGAGTCTTTGCCCTCTTTTGTTGCCTTTAAAGTCCTTCTGAAAATCCCTCATTTAAACTAAACATTGATTGAATCACTATTCCCAATTGGGATACTTTTGTACATCAGTATACGCTCAGGTTTTAAATAGCTCTTTTACTTTCTGCTAATTATAACCTTCAATAGCATTTTTATTCTTCCATAGGATATAGGCATTACTGACAAAACCAGCATTCACTGCCCCAAATTGCTTTAAATTAAATGGCTTGATGAGCCATTTCAAAGAGCAGAAAAGAGTCAATCACATGACTGTGATTTGGCTTCACACATAGGCTGATCTGGTGAGGACAGCATCTTTCCTCCCTTAGTGAACCCAATGGAGTTTTTATGACAATTGATAATAGTTTCATAGTCACCATTACTGAGACTAGTGTTAATTTTCAGATTTCATCAATAGAACCCATATCCCCAGAGCAAAAACCTGGGCCTTTGGACAATCCACACAGTGGCATTGCTACCATCTCTCCTTTTGTGTGTTTAAACAACACTAGGAACATTAATTTAGACACATCAGGGTTGAATTCTACGTTCAGACAGCAGTGCTCAATCTTTACTTTCTAGGCTTTTCTTGAATGAAAAATAAAGTTTGCCTACTTGGGGTAAAATGTGCACAGCATGTTAATAAGGCTGAAATTTTCAGGATTATACAGATTTGAACTTTCAAGTTACATGAATTATATATTTTTATTTGAAAAGAAAGCTCTTTCATACAAGCACTGGCAGTCTTACATAGGGAAGTGGGTGACTGAATTCCTTCCATCAATGTCAATCTTTGAATTACTTATGATTTGTGAATGTGTTCTCCGAATCTCCCTCAACAGTTGAAAGCAAAGGTGCCCTGCTCCAATTGAAAGATGTTCGCCAAAATGAGAGATGTTGGAAATGCTCTGCAAATTAATCAGCTTCCATTCGAGAAGGAACGCTTAGGAATTTGAGCCTGATCCCCAACCAAAACCTTCACTGTTTCTTTCTTGTCAGATGCTGTTGGGCCTATTATACATTCTCTCTATTTTTGTTTTTCTTTCAAGGTTTTCAGGATTCTAATTTTTTTTAAAAGCCTATCCTCCTATGCCGGCAAACAAAGGTGAGGTCCATTAATGATTCCAAAACTGAAATATATACTAAAGAACGACAACTGCAGACCCTTTTCAATGTTCAAGTGTTGATGAAAATTGACTCTTGAAGTCATTAGGAAACCATTTTCTAAGCACAGAAGACAGCAAAGAATCTATATTTATTTTACAATTGCAATAAATTACATCAGAGGCTGGTTAACAGACGTTACTGCAGTTTCAACGTTGTTTCAGCAGTATCTGCACTTATAATCTTTGAAAGTTGTCAAGATCGGCACACACTTCCTTTCCCATGTTTATTTATACTTCAATCTCATGCTCAGGCCTTCTCAAAGTTGACCATTCTTTTTTTATTTTAAGTAAAGGGGATGTCTGGGTTAGACAGGGCATACAATGTCTTGGCCTAAGCAAAGTCACAGCAAGTAAATTCACTTCCTTTTCATTAATTATCTTGTACTACATAATGTTGCCAAGAACACTGCATCTTTGAAATTAGCTTGAAGTAATCAGATAACTTTCATTTCTTGACAATCACAAATAAAAAAGTTGCTTGTCGTGACAAGCTTGAAACTTATGATTTTTCTTAAAAGTCTGAATAAAGCCAATCAGTTGGCATTTAGTAGTAAAGGTTTTGTGAGAGAAAAGGTAGACAAGACAAACTTGAGAAATGGGCTTGGAGCTTCTTTTGAAAAAAAGATATGAATACAAACAGAGGAACCCATGTACCAGGTCCAGCGATTAAGTCACAATTAATTCAATGGTACAATCAAATAGTCTACTTTTAGGGAAAGAGGGGTAAGGTTCTCCTGTGAAATCTCTGTAAATCTGTGGTTATTGATTTGATTCTTTAGTGCTGTCTTACTAGAATGAAGAGTAAAAATCAAAAAGAGAAAAGTAGAGTGGGTTAAGCTTTGAATTCTGATAGCAACTTTGCAGTGAATACCCTTAGGCAGTGAAAATATAGAAGCACAATGTAATGAGAAAGTAGAGCTGCTGTATAGGAGAATTCTTATTTATTTTTTTTTACCAGTTTGTTTTCCAAAACTCTGAGCAAAGAACTGATTGCCACCTTAATATGGAATATTCTTGCAGAAGTCCAGTAAAACACTTCAAGTTGCTCTACCTCCAGAGAGCACGGTCTTAATAGCTCAATAAGCAAAACACAGGACCTGAATACCAAACAGGCAAAAGAAATTCACAGAGGAATTCTCCTAAGCTTTGATATGTCACATTCTAAATTGAGAGCTGTTCTATCATTATGAATCCAGTCAAAAGATTATCCAAGTTCCACAAATGGTGATCGCTGTCATTTATATTTGCAGCTGTCATTTATCCTTGCAGGTTGGAGACTGTAACAGGATTCTTGGCATTGAAGTAGGAATTATGAATCAGTTCAATGGTGAATGCTAAGAAAATAATTTGTTCCTACAATGCTGACAGATGGTGTACATTTAAATTTACTCAATGCTCACCTGAGACAAGAAAATCATCAATTGGAGTTATTTACAATTTGGCCAAAACTAAAAATATGCTTCCTGTTGTATAAGAATCTCATTATTTAGGCAAATTGCTACATTTTCAGCAAGGCTGTCTTCATTTTTTCAAATGAGGTTTTGTTCTCTATAACAAATACACCAGGGTCATCACAAACAAAGGTTTAAATAACATTTCCAGCAGAAATCATGCAGTTCTTATTTTCTCATTACTTGGCACAATCACTTCGAATGGCAAAACAGTACAGGATAATCTGAGACACAATATGGTCAAATATCCTGAATACAAAGTTTTACAGCTTTACTTGTTTCCCTTTCTCTTCCTTAATAAATGATGCAGTATTGACAAAGTAAAATAAAAACGATACCAGTTTATGCCAGTTGCATGCCAAGTTTATGTGACCTTCAACTTGCAGGATGTGGTAAGTGCAACATAATCCTATATACATACACAAAACCTAACAACAACAATGTCCAGATAGCTGTCTCATGTTTGACTCCTGGAGAGAGAAGGGACTGACATGTGCAGGGAAATTTAGAAGCAGTGTGCTACCAAAGTAAGGGGCTGGTGTTTGCATGTTTCGAGCCATACTTTCTTCCCCAGGATCTTTCATGTTCTATACTAACTTGAAATGTATCAACATAAGGTAAAGCTTTACTCAACAGAACACATTTAGCACCAAATACACTGATTGATTGTCTGAAGAAATATTTACCTGCATCTCTCAAGAGTTTAGCAAACAAAATCTGCATTCAACATTTTGAAATCATCTGGATATAACACTGCCAAGGGTTTTGTTTCACATCCGGCAAGTGACTGGCATAGCAAGAGGGGAAAAGGAGGCTAGTCAAAGCTTGGTAAAAGAGAAGACAAGGGTGACTTAAAGGTCTCTTCATAGCCCTGATATTAAATTTCCCAGTTGATTAGTTATATTATCCATACTGTAAAACAAAATGACCAGTAAGCTTAACTACATAACTAACGAGCAGTATATTCTGTCTAATTAGGTCCAATGACAAAATTCCATCAGTGATTTTCAAAGCATTGATCACAATGCAAGTTCTTTATTTCATTACAACTCTCTGCATTTGATACCATTGGAAAAATCCAATACCTTAACAGAGAACACCGTCAAAGCTTATAAAACCCAAAAACATCTCATATATGGCAGCATCAACACCATGGCTTGAAGCAGCTATTACTTGGATTTTATGGAAAATTGAAAGTCAATAAAGTCCACCTGAAAGTTTTCAATGGTGTGTTGAAACTGCACAAATCAGTTTGATACATTGGTGTACTGCATTCCAAAAAATCTTACTGTCATTACACTGTGGTGGATCTTAAAAAAAAAAGAACAGATGGTCTCTTGGAAGGGTATAGAGCTCCAACAAACATTATAGTTAGACAAGTTGTAAATTAATTTTGTAACTAAAGTGTTAATTTTTGCAGCTGAGGAGTGCCGTACATTCAAAGGATGCCTCTTGAATTCACAGTGTGCAATCATTGTTGACGTCAGAATATTTACTGAGTACATGAGCCAGTAAACAATTAATAAAAACTAATATTTTGCAAGTTAATAAATGAAATATATATTTAAAAATGCATAACATTTGGCAGGAGCATGGTTGGCCTCATTCATGGTACAACCGTGTAAACCCTAATTATTCACTTGTCTGAAGCAAGCCACTGCAGATTAAGGAAATTAATTCTATGAATGGAATGAGTTAACAGATCAGGAGAGAATAATTCATATTTCATCAGCTCAACCAGGCAAGCAAGTACCCTGAAAACAATATTTAAGTGATCTTAGGAGACTAATGAATAGTTTAGTTAGCAAATAAATCAGAACAGAAGCTTTCTCAAAGGATCAGTTTCACTGCTTCATTAATTTAACACAAGATACTTCTGAACTAGTGACAATCAAACAGAGTTACAGTTTTTCAAAGCAAGATTTTTTTTCCTTTAGAGTCAGTTGCTTGTATTGTCGAATAATTGCAGACTGTATAAATACTGTCATCCCAGGAGGAAGATCAGATACAACTACTGGTCTCATTCACAGGTCTAAATTTGTTGTTTCAACAGAGCTGATGATGTATCAGATGATCTGCCAAACAAAAAAAAAAGCAGCATATTAAAAGAAGTCAACTTGTCCGTAAAATAGTGCACAGTTAATGTTTTATACCAGGCAGGAATGCATAAACTAACAAATGATTCCTACTTTAGTCAGTAGTGCAGTATTGCAATTGCTGGTTGAGAATTCCACAATTAAACCATTTATGCCATTAGATTGTAATCTCCCATAACCAGTCAAATTTATAAGACTGAGAAAATAAGCAAAGACATCAAGACAATTCTTGCATTAAAATTATCAGCTCCCAATTGCATAACTAGATAATTTTAATCATAGCTAAATCATGAACTAAAACCATTAAAAACAAATTTACATCATGCTATGGCACTTGTACTTTGGAAATTATGTTTCCAAGTGTGTTAAACTGGGCAGGGTCCAGTGCAATCACTGGTCTTATAATGTTTCCTTGAGCTTCTCAGATATCTATAGTTAAAAATGTTATCAAAGCTATATTACAAGAATCCTTTGTACCAACACAATGGAGGATGATTTCTAAGTGGCGATGTTCTTGAAGACATCTAGAAACAGCTGAGTACACACAATGCAAGTACCAATTAAATCCTTAAATTGAAGGATGTCACTAAACATGGTTATGTTGCAAGGTGAAAAGATCATCTCCCAAAGATGAATTTGGTTCCTGCTTGCTCCTACCAAGGTTTTTAGATGGGTTTGTTGGGGCAAATAATAACTGGGCTCCCAGAATATGGCAGTTTTGTCCAGGTATTCATTAAGTTATCCATATTCTGGTCAATATCTATTCCTCAATCAATATCATAAGACAGATTATCTGGTGGTCATGATCAATCACAGTCAGGTTGTTGGCTTCATTAATTCAAAATAGTGCTGGAGATATTAGCCTGTGATGCCAACACAGCACAATGGTTTCACGGAATAAGACCAGTGATTGCACTGGACCCTGCCCAGTTTAACACACTTGGAAATATAATTTCCAAAGTACAAATGCCAAAGCATGATGTAAATTTGTTTTTAATGGATTTAGTTCAAAACTGCCAAATAGGTGCCAATCTTGGCATTTTGCAATAAGGCAGACAACCGAATGGCTTGTTGATCATTCAGGGCACCTCTTTAAATTGTTCCGAAATTAAATCAGCAGTCCCAAGCATGTCGTATGAATTATCGCATACACTCACAACACAATGGTGTTAACTATCAACATTAATTTAAACCAAGAAAGATTTGTTCATCAACTTTCCAAACTCAAAAAGCAGATTTGCAAGTAGTTCTCTTTCAGTTAGTTGACTTGAAATGGGTGAACATAAAAGAAGAATATTGAAGCTTTCCAAGGAGGTAACTAATGTATGGAAACAGAAAACTCACAACAAGCAGCGTCCTACCAGTAGTTTTGAGGATGATAATTACCTGAATTTCTTTGGCACTGGCTCAATTTATTCACTCTAGATAGAGAGAAGGGGGACAATTTCTCCCATGTTTGTCCTTTAGATGCCTTGTAACTTTGGTACAAACAATGCACAAAGTCTTTCGCTCTGATCCAGGCTGGAGAAAACTTCAAAGGCTCTGAGCCACAACCTGGTAGTCAGTCATTTCATTACAAACAAGCTTTAAGTTGTAAGCGCTTCGAGCTTGCAACAACCCAAGAAGATTTTCCAATGCGTTAAGTGCTCCCTTTCACCTGGAAGACTGTTTTAGCTTATCAACAGACTTTAGTTACAATTGGAAAGTGTGGATGATGTATTTCTCAAAAATAATAGGATATTAAAGTCACCTCTAATTCGCAACTGTCATTTGTGGTTGAGTTCAACTGATCCCAACTGAGGCTCAGAACCTAACCTGGATGCTTCGGGATCTGCTTGGCTTACCTAATCAACAACTTGTTGATTTACATTATTGACATGAGCATGCTGTAGCCCCATAACTATCAAATATTTCTTCTGGTACTCTGACATTTGGAGATCCCTGCAACATGGGGTCTTTACTAATGTAGTGCATGTACTATAGGTTTTGACAATTGTAGAAGTTCTACCTCAGTTTGTCACAATCTCTGTAGGAACTAACAGTTTAAACAGAAATTTGAATTTTCAGTTATTTTCTGAAAGGAAGACACTTCAAGATTTCACATTATGAGAGACCTTCTACTCTATCAATGACTAAAGAAAGAAATCACTCATTAAACAATCTTCATTTTGTATGCAACATACACTTCAAACCACCTGGCAGATTTGCCCCTTTCTAATTGTACTGACAACCCCAACTGTTTAATGTTGCTCAGTCTCCTTATTAGACCCACCACTTTTAGAATCAATTCAAAGAGTTTTACAGTTCCCATTAGCCTATTTCTGTTTCTTCCTTCCCAAATACTGTACTGTCATTCACCCAGTATATTTTAGTTGTGCAGGCTCTCTAAGTTCAGCTGGGTGAAACCTCAAATTGTGTGTTAACTCCTCACAAATAATGTTGTTAGTCTAGGTTTGAGCTTCCATCATCATTCTGGATGGTGAACGATACAGTCAACATTTTCTCAAGGTGCAGACCTGGCCAATGTTTATACTTCTGCTTTCCCTCGACCAGTCGGCTTGCAGAGGACTATTTGTAATTTTGGATCACTTCAGACCGAAACTACAAACGGCTCTCTGCAATCTCTCTGGTTTTAGTAGAAGCTGACCTTAGAACAGTTGCCTCTATACTCCTCAGCATGACAAAAGGAACTAGTTTTTTATCCACGTAAAAATGGTAATCAAGTATCGCTAATTATCAATTTTTAGGAAGAAAATGACTAGATGCTGATAAAATGTTTTTAATGTTGTCCCCCAGATGTTAACATCTGCTGTCTAACCTTTCAATAATGCAAATTAATTCCCCTTTGGTCCATCCACTAAACCATCAGGTTTACGGTCATACAGACTTAAGCCCAGGATTCCTTTCATTTGAACTACATTTGAAAATACAGCCTAAAACCATGATAACCTCCTAAAGCAAAAGATATATCTTCAAAGGACAGGTTTGAGCAACAAATGGACAAGAATGGGGCAGGTTGTCAGGTAGACAAGGGGCTTGTGGGCAAGTTATAAGATGGCAATGCAGCAGTTAGGCAAGTGGAGAATAGTGCTAGATAGCTGAAGGCAGCGAAGCGGGCAAGTGTTTCGAGTGGGTTGAAAGATCAGTGGGGAACATTGTCGGTTTGGGTGGAGTGGTTGAGGGGATGGGCCTTGGGTCTCTGGGTGGACGGTGGGGATGCTGTCAGTTGCATTGTGTCAGGTCTGGCAGGGGTGGGGTGGGGGTTCAGGGATGGTGTGTTGCATCCAAAACATGGTTGCATCAGAGGTGCTATGAGCTCTGGGATTGCAGTGTGTGGTGCTGCAGGTTTTGGGGTGCACAGGGTCTGTGGAGAGGAAGTTGAGGAGAATCAGTGTTGAGGTGGGTTTCAGCTTAATAGTTACCCAGGACATGGAGCAGGTTTTAATCCTCTAACGTTTTCTGGGTAGTTATCAAGTGTGTCAAACCACAAAAATCTCAACTCTAACCGGAAATGGGAACTTTGTGGACCGTTTCCGACACCAAGTAATTTCCTAAAGAAATTCCAACTTCCTGGGCAATTTCCACATGATTCCAATTTACAATTCCAATTTCAAATTCTGCAACACAGAATTTCTGGGCCATTATAATCAGATATCATACACCTGTAATAGATTAAGGTTTAAACATATACAAATCGAAAATAATTTAAATGTTGACGTTCACAACCTTAAGAAGCTGCAAACTGCTTTTATAGACATTGAAGTTTTTTTGAAAGTGAGATTGTTATATAAGGTAATAACCTACAGCCATTTCATCATATTTTATTTACAGAAACTGGTCAAAGCATTTCAACTTTTTAAAAGATCTGTGACTAAAATAGATCGCAAAATCTGTACAAAACAGTGAGTATTTACAAATGAAGATGCTGTTCATCAGAATTTTGGAACACTGATTGATTTATTCTGATTAACTAGAATGTCATTTACTCTGCCTGCATTGGTCAGTCAGGGTGCTAACAACATCAATTAAAATGAATTAATTGAACTTTTCTCTTGTCAAAGGTTAATACCGGTTTAGGAGTCAGCTTTGGCTTAGTGATAATATTTCTGCCTCACAGTCAGTAGGTCACGAGTTGAAGATCATTTTCTGAAACCTCAGCATGTAATGTAAACTGACAGTTCAGTGGAGTACTGAAGTTGTTGATGCATGAGATGATGTGTTAGACCAACTTCTTGTTTGACCTCTCAAGCTGATTTAGCACACATGGCATAGTTTGAAACACAGCAATTATTCTATCCTATTATTCTGGTCAAATATTTATCCATCCACTAACCCTAACAAATTATCTGGTCGTTTATCTCATTGTTGCTTGAGGAATTGTACCGGATTGGCTAAATTGGTTGTAGCATTTCCTTGCAATAGAAACTGTTCTTCCACAGTACTTTGTTTGTTGTGCTACTCAAAATCTTGAGGACAGAAAAAACCTGTTCAAATGGGAATGCCTTTTTAAAAAAATAACGTAATATGAATTGTCATTAAAAACTGGATTTATCAAAACATCACTTCATTAATATTCATTGCATTTTGGAATATTTCAAAACCTTCCATTGTTTTTTCATATAAAATATAATAATAGACATCCCATGGATCAATTTCAAAGAGAGGTGGAAATTCATCCCAGCTGGTTCAATCTTTCTTGGAAACTTACAACAGCACATATCATATGACAAATCCACACCCTGAATTACACAATGCATTTTGCTTCCATTGTCTACCTAGATGGTGATCCCAGGTATCAATGTATAAAGAAACACATTCTGACCAACGTTCTCTCTAAGTTGTGCGGCTGTGTGTGGGCAGTTGTGCCTAGCACCCACACCCAGGCCATGGAAATCCACATAGAAAGAAAAAATAGTAGGAACACTGAAACTGACATCAGTTCTGAACTTGCCTGGATTCTCCTCTGTACAGCAAATTTATTTTGAACTGGTCTCTTGATTAAATTTTTCTACACCAATTAATGTCTTAAATGCCTTTACATGGTTTTCTGCTTCTTTTTACATGATTTTCAGGACTTGAATTTTTTTAAAATTAATTTGTGTATGGCTGGCTAAACCAACATTTATTGTAAATGTCTGATTGCCTTGAAAAAATACTGAGTTGCCTTCTTAAACCACTCCACAGTCCATGAGAGGTAGGTTCTTAGAAAGAGGCTTTTCAAGATTTTGAGTCAGTGACATTGAAGGGACAGTAGGAGGGGAACTGCGGATGGGGATGCATCTGTTGCTATCGCCGTTCTATATGGTAGGAGTTGTGGGTTTGGAAGGGGTTGTTAAAGCAGCTTGTTTTGTTAATATAGTGTATCTTGTGGATGGTGCACACTGCTGTGCTGGTGTGAATGCTGAAGTTGAATAATTGGGTGCCAATCAAGTGTGTTGCTTTGTTCTGGATAGTGCCAAGCTTCTAGAGCTATACTTGCCTACTTAAGCGGGGAGCATTCCATTACATTTTTTGTGTGTCTTTTGGATGGTGTCAGACTTAGGAGGGGAGTTACTCTCCATAGAATTCCACAGCTCTGACCTACTCTTGTTACCAGAACCAGTCATAGAAGATGGTAGTTAAGGTACAAGGAATCCAGATGAGGAAGACAACTTCAATGTCAAGCTCTACAGCTCTGGCAGAATAATTCAGTACTTTTGAGTAAATAAACAATTGCAGACTGCAATGATCAGGTTTGATAACATTCAAGAGCACTTACTGAGGATGTTAGATAAATCCGTGAAATTGGATTTTGATCACCTTACACAAGAAAGGATATATTTGCTTTAGACATACTACTAAGGTCCATGAGATTGATTGCTAAGATGTGGGATATCTCCACGAGGAGAGACAGAGTTTGACCAGGTCTGTTTCTCCTACAGTAAGACTGTTAAACATGATTTCACTGAACTATGCAATTCTGGTTTGATAAGGTGAACCCTTAGAGGGCGCTGCACCTTGCTAAGTGATCAAATACAAGATCAAAGACTCAGAATAAGGGATTACCCCTTCAGGACTGAGGTAAAGAGAAAGTAAAATTCAGAGAATCTCTGGAATTCTCCACCCAAGAGAGCTGTGGACACTCAGTGGTGAGCACATTCAAAACAAACTCCAACAGGTTTCCAACACAAAATGATTCAAGGGATACAGAAATCAAGTGGGAAATTGACATTAAGGTTCAAAGCAGCCACATTTTACTGTATGGTGGAACAGGCTGAATGCCAAATTCCTTATGCTCATTTTTATTTATTCTTTCATGGGTTGATGGCATCATTGGCAATGCTTACATTTGCTACCCCATTCCAATTGCTCTTTGAGAATAGTGAAGGGTCACAAATAGGATAGACCAGGTAAGGATTACTGATTTATTTCCCGTAAAAACATTAATGAACCAGATGGATTTTTATGAAAAACTGATAGTGGTGTCATGGCCATTGTTAGTGTAACTTGATTTCACTTTTATTTTGATTAATTAGTTTAGCTTGTTAATTAAATTTCATCAGTTGCCATAGTAGGGTTTCAACCTGTTCATCCAGTGGATTAGCCTGGGCCTCTGGATTACTATTCCAGTGAGATTCCCGCTACACCATATCTGTGAGATCTCATCTTTATCCCAACTTTGACAAACTGTTTGTTGATATCTGAAGCAGGCACAAGATCCCATCCTCCCACTTGTTTCTTGAAAATAATATCACTTGTGATGCCGCTGGATAGATAATAGCCATAATCGAACTGCTGTGCAACTTTGAACATCGTGAAACTATGATAAAAATTCCTAAACAGCGTTGACACCACGTCAATTTTGAATTAAACTACTCTGGTAGTTTTCCAGGTGAGCACTCTTGGTAGCTTCTGGTATTTACTGCCTCTACTAGTGTGTGGTACCGATTGAGGTTGTTTGCGTTAGTTTGGGGCCACCAATCCTCCTTTTTCATTGATTTGGACCTTATAGCAACATTCACATCACATGGATGAATGAAAACAAAATGGTATACTGATAATAAAAAGATCAGGTTCAAAAAAGAATGTTAAAAAATGAGCCAAAGCTTACCAATGTTGCTGAGGTAAATACAGCACACTCTGCGGCCATCAATGCTGTGGCTGTTCAGGACTGATGTCCATTGATTTGTAAACCTCTTTAAGAAAGAGCAACGCAGTGTCTTCTGATTCCCTACGGAAATCAAATGTACAATATTAGTATGAGAATTTGACAAATTTATTTTATACAGGGTAAATACTGCATTTTAGCATAAACTGAAATGGTGTTTTCATGGTAATATGGTCTAACTTTCCCAATGATTGATTTTTCTTCATTTGTGTGATCACTGTAGACGATCATTTGAAAAAACAACAACAATTTAGGTCCCAGTTTTTAACGAAGCACAATGGGTGACAAACAATTATTCACTGCCTCTAGTGCTAAAAATGATTTACCCAGGCTTGCAGGTGCTGCAGTCAAATTGCTAAACTCATTAGAAGAGTTTACCTTACTCTTGAGATACATTTTAATTGGGCAAACTAAATTTTTGAGCACATTGCATACTTTCCAAAATCATCATCATTTCTATTGTGATTGTGCTTTCTGGGTACGCTTTCTGCTAACTTACTTATGCCAGATAAAAGGTAATCATACAAACAACTGACGTTATCACCTTCAACGATTCAGACGGTAAATGTACCAGGGCAGTGGTCCTAACTTATCTGTTACAACATCAGTGACTGCATTTCAAAAGATATTTCTAGATTTGACATATTTAACTGACTGTAAAGAACTTTTGAGATTATGAAAGGCGCTGTGTAAACTCGTTGCTTGTATTTGGAAGATTCCCATATATCCTTGAAAAGAATCCAACTTGATTTAAATCAGGCACTTGGCATCCTAGAAGGGTGTAGTCCCAGAATTCCCTTTTTAAAAAACAGTAACTGATGGTTGGAAAGTGCATACATAGACATTTGTTAGATTAGGATCACTTGCAGCCTTTGTCAAGTAGGCTACTGAAACTACATATAAGGAGAGGCCAAAAGTAAGATACTGCAGGTGCTGGTATCCTGAATAAAAACAAAAAGCTGGAAATACTAAGCAGTTTGGTAGCATCTGGAGGAAGAGAAATAAAATTAAAACTTCATATTGAGTTCGAACCTTTTAGAGTTTTGATGGAAGCTTTTATGCAGTGAAATGGAGAATGGTAGAAAAACAACCAAAATGAAGATCTGTGAAAGGGCAGATGACAGGAGCATGAACTGTCAAAAGAGTGGATGGGACAGAACTAAAGGGAGTAGTGAGCAGACTTGTACAGAAACAAAAGATGGGTCCAGAAGTGTGAATAGTAGCATAATAAACAGCTGCTGCAGTAAACAATAACAGAAAAATGAGGTAAAAGGTTGACACAAAGAAAATGAACCAAATTCGGGAGCAGAGGTTACAATCCAAAATTAACGAACCCAGTATTGAGTACAGAAGGCTGTAAAGTGCCTAATCAGACACTGAGATTCTGTTTTTGGTGCCTGTGTTGAGCTTTTTTGGAATCAGAGGTTTTAGTGTGAAAGCTAGGTAGAAAATTAAAACAGCTGGTCACTGAAAGCTTGGGTCATCTTTTGGGACCAGATGGACATACTCTGCAAAGTAGTCATGTAAAGCATGTTTGACTTCTTCTATGTAGACAAGAGCACATATATGAGCAGTAAATAGAGTGCACTAGTTTGAAAGGAACACATGAAAATTGCTGTTCAACTGAAGGAGTGTTTGTGGCTTTGGATGATGATGATGATAGAGGAGATAAAGAGATAGGTCTTACAACTCTTGTGATCGCATGGCAAGGTGCCTGGGGAAATACATCAGTGGTGTTATTACATGGATCACGATGTCACAAAGGTAAATGTCATTCCAGAAAGTGGAAATAGTAGGAGGGGAAGATGTGTTTGTTGATGGCAATGCTTTGGAAGTGACAGAAAGATTAGAGCCATTGACCTTGTAGTCAATGGATCACCCTCCACCACTGCCTTAATTTAAAAAGGGTAAACATGCTTAAGGCTAACATTTCTACTACAGAAATTAGTGCTCATATCACATTCAGTTGGTTTGGTGTTTTATAGTACTATAAATATTATTTCATGTGGATCTTTGATGGTCATTTATGACAAGTACTCCTTTGCTCACGCAATCTAATGTTCTGACAATGAGACCTGATTATAATCACAATACCAGATACATTACTGATTACTCATACAAACAGCTTGATGTTCCATTTCTTGTCCATGCAATGTCGCCATCAAAAAGATGTGCTCCAAAACTGACTTTTAATGGCATAAAACAGCAGCGTTTGGTCTAGCTAATTTATGTCCAACCTTATCACACTGGCATTAGTCAATGGATTTCCCCACAAATTGCATCTATGCTTGGCCACCACAAGTATGTGCAAACCTCTATATGTGAATATTAAAATTTAAATAAAGATGCACATGGAAGCAATACCAATCCATATACAGCAATTACTGTATAAAATGAAATTTGCCTAGTCTTGCTTAGATATTGGTACAGTAATACCATTGTAGGATAAATCAAACACTTAATGCAAGTATTAGTAAGAGCACAGGGAGAAAGTGAGGACTGCAGTTGCTGGAGATCAGAGTCGAGAGTGTGGTGCTGGAAAAACATAGCAGGTCAGGTAGCATCCAAGGAGCAGGAAAATTGAAGTTTCGGGCATAAGCCCTTCATCAGGAAGGGCTTATAGGTCAATTCTTCTGCTCCTCGGATGCTGGCTGACCTGCTGTGCTCTTCCAGCACCACACTCTAGACATGAGTAAGAGCACACCAATCTTTGCTAAAATATTACTCTATGCTAAAGGACTTCAGTTCCCCAAGTATGTATATATCCTGTTCTGGCAGACTTCATATAATTTAACCCAGAACTGTTTCATTATGATAGACGAGAATGGTGAAAGATATACAGGCTTACTTTCACAATCCTCTAACACTATTTATGCTGCAGTGTCTTTTGAACGGCATGTTCACACTGAGTTTTTCTGTTTCAACTGTACACTCTGTATATAAACAGCAACTACATGTACTATTGATGCAAATATCCAAAGGAGGAAAGAAGAAGACATAATAATTAGAATAGAAAGAAAATCACTAATCTGAAGGAGAATATGCAAAATGAAGAAAAAAAACGCAGAATGAAAATTAGGCAAAGAATAAATACACAGACAACAAATATTTTAAAATGATGCAACGGCCTCAGTTTATCAACATATAAACCCCATTAAAGTATAGAATACAAAGTAATATTTGACTATTGTTTAGATAATTGCTTGGTACATAGATTTCAAACCCATGTGCAGTTTTCTCCACTAACAGAATGCTGTCATCATGCCAAAAAGATGCTTTGGTGACCTCACATATGCATAATGTATTGTATGATTCTCAGTGCTGGTGATTCCAGGTACACAGGCCATACATCTTAATGGCTGCCAGACCATATCAAATAACACAACTTGTTCACCATGTGCAGTGGGCAGTTTGCCAGTTTTGCTCAATCGGCCAGCAATTGTAAGCCTCAGAAAAACATGCCCATCATTAGATCTGATTCTGTTATTAGACATCATTTACTAAATAATCCAGATTGTGCTAACAATTACATCAGAAACCAATTCAAGATCACTGGTGGGCTTGCAATGTGATGTATGTGCACTCCTGAAAACTTCATATTATCACATAGGACTTTGTTTTACACAGGCAAAAAGAATTTATACATTACAGTAACCAGCATCTACTTGCCTAGTCTGAGAACTATGACTGACAGTTAACTGCTCTTGCTGCATCTCAATGTCATCAATGGCCAAACTAATCAGTATCCTTTTCTTATGCTATATAATCAGTACCACCTATCCCAAACAAAGGGTCACAGGACCCAAAATGTTAATTCTGATTTCTCTTCACAGATGCTGCCAGACTTGTTGAGGTTTTCCAGCAATTTCTGTTTTTGTTTCTGATTTACAGCATCCGCAGTTCTTTCTGTTTTTATCCTTTATCCCATGCCTGCTTTTGTCTGCATCTTAGTCCAGATGAGTACAAGATGAAGAGCTTTGACTTCTATTCTCATTTTAGCAATATTTGAATTGTTTCATTCTTCTTGTAGTAATTAGTGGCTTAATTCTGAAGTCTTTGAAATCGGATGTTTTGATTATTATGTTATATGCCCATTTTTCTTGTGGATAGAAATAAAGTGAAAAAAAAAAGAACTACCTAATCGAAGAAAATCATTTAGCAGTGAATTATATTTTGAATGGTTAGTCATTTATTTTATATAATTTAGCTTATGAGTTCCTCTTTACACTTCTAGCTTCCCAAATAATTTTTTGCACATCAAACACATATCAGCTCTTCTACGCTAATCCTACAAAGAGAAGAGAGAACTTCCAAATAAACCAAAGAGGTTTTCCTTATGTGGCTTCAAGCTGTTCCAATATTTATTATGGCTGGTAAATGATATTTTCAATTATGCTTCCACCAGAATAGGCCAGAATAATGTCACATATAAAGCAAACTGGGCAAATATTGTTTGAGTACAAGAGGAGCACATTTCCAAAGGATCAGCTTCCTTAAATCTGGATTGAGCACAATGAGAAGGTTTTGGAGGAAGAAAGTACAAACCATAAAATTCAATGGAAAAAAAATTACACAGAACAAATCATTTCTCTCCTCCGTACCTTTCTTTTCATGTAATAAATTATATTTATTTATATTTATACCCATTATATTCATATTACAGAGAGATTAAATGAATAAGAACATTGATTAGTCAAGTGAAAAGGTTCACCAGGACGATTACTAGATATTTTCACACACATTATAACTGGATACTCCATTGTTACCCTGGATGTATTCTCTCTGCACAAACTGAAAATATCATTTTCTTTCAGCCATAGAACTCCTTGTATTTTGAAAAATATGTTGCAAAACATTTAACTTCAAAGTAACACCAGATACCATTTGAGCCGAGCTTTACAATGCACAGCATCCGCAATCAGGAAAATAAATAAAATTAGTTGAGGTGAAAACTATTTTAATGAAAATCATTTTTGAGAAATCTTGCTCCATCCTCCCAACCACAGTAAAATCTGACTACCTTTACTGGCCCAATATTTTTTATACTTGATAATTAAAAAGAAACCACTGTAATGGAAGAAAAACACCATTGCTTCTATAGTTTGATTCCTTTCACTACTAGTGACTGTGCTATTTGGAACTATTCTACAATTAGGAGGTAATGATTATCTAATCTTGCTTTATACAGCAAGTCAGTTAATGTGAAGAAGTGCAATACATTGATTAACCTTCGGGGGAATAAACAAGTAACTGCCTTGTCTCATTATTTATTTATATTTAGTAGGACAAAATTTATTGCAATGTTTTGCAAGATGGGCACACACTTCAGTCTGGGAATTTTTAATGAAAATGCTTTGAATTATTCATTTTTAAATTAGGCCATGAAACATAAATTGCAGAACACATGGACTGACGACTGCTCTGTAATGCAAAGGTATCATGAAATAAGCACTACAGCTCACTGAAATAATCTCCTGATTATTTCCAATTTAAAAATTTTAGTGACAATATCTGATGTGTTAATTTGAAAGAAATTTAGGCAAATTAAACCAATTCCACAAAGGAAGTGAGCATAAATATCTCGAGTGGTTACGCCATATTTCATTGCTCGTTATTACACTTTACTCTTTGGACGTTTAGCCACTCTCAGAAAGATTAAGTACTAATATCTGTTCATCTTTTGCAAACCTGTTACGTGGAAAATTAAACTATTTAATCAATTCTGTGGTTAAAGATTCACTAGAAAAAGTGTTCTGCTTCTTAACAAATCCAGCCAAGTTCTGTCTACTTATGAACCAGGATCTTGTCTGACAACTGCTGGACTTTAACTACAAAATCACTATCTACAGTACAGACTTTACTCATCATTATCAAAGGTATTGTAACCAATGGCAAAGGCTAAAATTAATTTAACACGGCATTGTATTTTTCAGTTACTTACATATTTTGAAGTTGACTCACTAACCATTTCTGAAGTTAGCCCTTGAGTACAATTGAAATCATTAGTAAACATATTGTTGAAGTACCTCAAATTCTATTCATTAGAAATTATTACTTGAATATTTATATACATGAGGTATAATAATTCAATATTGGAAGTGTTCTTTCACTTCTTTCCAGAATATACCAGCAAAACTATTTTTTACTCTTCTGTTGAAATTTTTAAAAATATTAATGCCTTTTAATTCTTCACTGATTATCAATGCCTTACCAGCATCTGAAAGGTAAGGAACGAAACATTTCTCTAAAGCTGGTCTCTCAGTTTCAGGAAGCAAATATTCTTACATTAATTTCATCATTGCTCCTCGTGTCTGACAAGCTATTTGCTAAAGCTCATTTCCACAGCTACATCACATACTTCAGTGAACGCATCTGGCTCACATTCAGCACACATGGATTCCAACACAAGTTTCTGTGTTTTGAATCCACCCAGGATCGTAGTATCTCAGTGATATTCAATGTTCCACAGACTGCTGCTCTCACCACATCCTGAAATCCACACTCAGTACCATGTGTACTCTCGACCACTCCCTCCAACAGCACCACCTCACACTGGATCAAAGCTGCACTGCTCCCTAGTTCCATTTCTTCCTCCAGCTCATTCAACGTGCTAGCAAGAAACACTTTCTTTTCCTTTCAGACATGAATTCAGACATCACTACCATGGCCCTCCAGAGCCTTTGACGCCTTCTGTCTGACCCTATCCCCTCTCTCAAATGCCACCTCCTGCCATGCATTTACTATCCTGCCTGACCTATCGTTCTCAGATGCTGAACATTCTGTACTCAACAAAGGTCTCCGTTTTATCCCTCTTTGTCCCCTAGCATAATGAATTTTGGGCTTGAGATGACTTTGAACTCTTTCCCCAAGCCTGGTGACAAGTATAGTGCTATAGTGCTACTGACCTCTAAATTGCAGAGGCTGGGTGCCAACTCTCAGCTCCTCCTACTTTCCCTGGATTATGACCCCACCATCAAGCCATTGTGTCCACTACTGTCATCAATCTCATTTTATCTGGTAATTGTCCCCCTCTACTACCTCCAAGTTCAATCTCCAATTCCATACAGCTTGCTTCTACCTCCTTCCCAAAATCCACAAATAGGAGTGCCCAGGCAAACCCATTGTTTTTGCCTACTCTTTCCTCACACAACTCATCTCTTCATACCTCAACTTGATTTTTTTCTCCCCTTATCCAGTTCCTTCCCATTTACATCCACAATTCCTCTGACACTTTACTTCAGTTTCAGAATTTCTAGTTTGCGGGCTCCAGCTGCCCCCTCTTTACCATGAACGGGCAATCCCCTTATACATCCATCTCCCAGCAGGATGGTCTCAGGGTTCACTGCCTCTTCCTGGAACAAACGCCTGAACCATCCCCTTCCACCGCCACCCTCCTCCACCTGACTGAACTCATCTTCACCCTGAACAACGTCTCGTTTAACACCAGCTATGCCTGTCTCCGTGGAGTACTTGGCACATCCCTTGTTCCAGACCTATTCTGGCCTCACCTACAACTCTTTCTCCAATATATGATGATATCATTGTGCTGCTTCCCTCTCCCATCCAAATTGGAAATGTTTATTAATTTCGCTTCCAATTTCCACCCCGGTCTCACCTTCACCTGGTCCATCACTGATTCTTCCTTTCCCTTCCTCAACATCTCGTTTCCATTTCTGGAAATAGATTGGCCACCAATATCCAATACAAACTAACCACCTTCCATAGTTACCTTGACTGTATATTCCCACACTGTGCTCTCTGTAAAGACTCTACTCCAGTCTCCCAGTTTCTCCATCTTTGTTGCATCAGTTCTGATGATGCCAACTTTGATAAGGGGCCTGCAAAATATCCATCTTTTTTCTCAACAGTGAATTCCCCAGCATAGTAGTTGACAAGGCCCTCAGCTGGATCTAATCCACTTCCTGCACTTCTGTCCTCACCACCTCTCTTCACTCCCAGAGTGATAGGGGTCTCCCTTGTCCTCACCTATCATCCCACCAACATCCATATCCAGAGGATCATTAACTGCCATTTCCACCACCTCCACTGAGATGCCACCAACAGATGGATATTCCCCTCCCCCTGTCAGCTTTCCACAATCACTGTTCCCTCCAGGACACCCTAGTCCACTCCTCCTCCACTCCCAAAGACCCACCCCTACAGCCCCATGGGACCTTTCCCTGCAACCATAGAATATGTAACACCTGCCTGTTTATTTCTTCCCTCCTCACTATTCAAGGGCCCAAACATACTTCATTCGCTGATAACTATGTAGCTTCCTCTAAATTGGAGAAACAAAGCATTGACTGGATGAGCAGTTCACAGAACATCTAGTTTGGTCCGTAAAAAAAAGACCCTGAGCTTCCAGTTGCCTGTCACTTCAACACACCATCTTGTTCCCTGGCTAACATCTCTGTCTCAGGCTTATTGGAGAACTCCAGCAAAGCTCAGTGCAAGCTTCAAGAACAGCAACTTATTTTCCGCTCTGGAAATCTACTGCCTTCTGGACACAATATCAATTTTGTTTTAAGGACTTGAGGCATCTTCTCCCAGGTCCTTATCCCAAAACACTCACACCAGGCCTTGTTATCATATGGTAAAAACAAGAACTGCAGATGCTGGAAACCAGAGTCTAGATCAGAGTGGTGCTGGAAAAGCACAGCAGGTCAGGCAGCATCCGAGGAACAGGAAAATTGACGTTTCGGGCAAAAGCCCTTCATCAGGAATACAGGCAGAGTGCCTGAAGGGTGGAGAGATGAATGAGAGGAGGGTGGGGGTGGGGAGAAAGTAGCATAGAGTGCAGTGAGAGAGAGACTCACGGAGATTCTTGTAGAGAGAGGAGGAAAATTTCTTCAATGCAGGCACCCTTGCAAGAGGATTCACAGTAGGGTTAAAATCAACTAGGTAAAAACAAGGACTGCAGATGCTGGAAACCAGGGTCTAGATCAGAGTGGTGCTGGAAAAGCACAGCAGGTCAGGCAGTATCCGAGGAGACAGGCTGCTGCCTGACCTGCTGTGCTTTTCCAGCACCACTCTGATCTAGACTCTTATCATCATATGGCCTGCTATTACTCGTAATCCATTGTTAGCCACTAATAATCTCCTTTAGTAGCTATTCATGTCCTAGGATAATCGTTATCCACTCCTTTGTCTGTCCAACTGTCCTCTCTCCTTGGACTCCATTTCCACCTATTGTATACTCCTTATTCCCTCTTCTTCTCCCCCCCCCCCCCCCCCATTTGAATGCATATGAAGTTGAGTCTACCTTTAAAAGCAGGATTGCCATGTAAAGTCCATGAAGTTGTGAAAAGGTGAAAGATGCAATAGAGAGTTTCCTTACAATGCTTGCTATGTGCTTTTCAACAGGGAGAGGAAATCAGATGAAGAGTCACTCTGTTTGTTTTGCATTTCTGCTGATCAGTTGATATAGTCATTAACCCATCATTTCACCTGCAGTCCATTCCAAACCACAAAGTTTAATTAGGGAGAAAACACAGAATAATGTTTTCACTTGTTTAAAATTCAGAACATCAGATACTAAATTGAACAGATCAAAGATCACATTAAAATATCTAACACAGCACAGATAATGAGATGGTTTTGGACCCAATTTGCAAACATAAAGTCAAGGAAAGCTATGCGCGTGCTTGGAATACACTTGGATTTTCCAAAATATCTACCAGCAGATCTAATATGTATTTTAATAGGTTTCATAAACCTGAGCCAATTGAATGCATTCATCCATTCATGAAAGTAGCTCGACCATCCATTAAATTTTCACAATCAGTATGGCCAAACATTTCAAAAATTCTCTTGGCAAGCATTAGAACATTTTTGTTTTGACTTACATGATTTCACTGAATAGGTTTCAATGAGAGGAGACAGCTGAGGCATATCCCAGTGGTCAGTTATACTGTTTGGAAAAACCTCACAACCCCTTCAAACTTCGGTACCCTACCTCCAAGCTGAACATTTTAAAAATTTATCTAAAATTATTTAAGGACAAGCATTTGAAATCATTCACGTTTATAAATACTGCAGGATGCAGCAGCCACAGTGAAATGCTTAGGTGGCAGGCCAAACCAGCTGATGGGAGCTTTGAGTCTCCCATCATCAGCAACTTCGGAAGTTTTCTATTGTGGCATGCAAAGACTGATTCAGACAAACAGGGAGGATGAGAATAATGTAAGGTTCAACTGTCTTGAAGGGGGTTTAACACCATGCTGTGGAACTAAATTTAACATAACTATAACCAGACAACAGAGTTTTCAAATAAGGAACCTCTAATTTAAGCTGGAGATGAGATTTTTAAAAATTCATCTTAGAGAATTATTAGGCGATGGAATTGTCTTTCTGGAAAGCAATGGAGTTGGTGTCATTGAAGATCTTTAAAGTTGAGTTCTTGATGGACAAAGGAACCAAATGGAAGAGAGCTGAGAAAGAGGAGAGACCTTTGGGCCATAACCAAATCAGCCATGATCTTAGCTAATAGTGGAGCAGGTTTGAGTGGCCAAATGATGTATTTCTGTTCCTTATTTCAATGTTCAAATTTCTACAATCACTAACTGCATCCAGATCCATCTCGAGCCATCTAGACTGGTCTGACAGCTGAATAAAGATAAGAGACTTGAAGCTGATGTTGTGAAGCCCTCCCATCGTATAACCCAACATGGCGGCTGCCACGTTCCACACATTTCCATCATCAACACCACAATGAAACACCTGTGACACTTTGTTCCAAAAGCAGTGTTGCAAGCTCCAGTAGCCTGACCCTCGTTAAGTTTGATGAAACCTTAAACCAGACTTTATAACCAAAAGAAATGACGAGTGGCATTCTTTAATCAGATGCAAAGGAGTAAGGTGGCCTTTTGACTTTTCTCTTACACTGCTATTTTGGCACCAAGTTATAATAGGATTACAATCAAAGAATAAAAGGTTACACTGAGGGCCTGTATTAATTGGTACTCTAGGGAAGAATGGGCAGATTCCTGGGATGGCAGATCATACCTCAAGCAGATCTTTATGCTCAGAAGCCATTTGTCATCAATTCCATTCACAGAATTCAGGAGCGGTGCACTGACATCTTCAAATCCTCAGACCATGACTCCTGTTGCTGCGTCAAAACTGCAATCTAATGACATATCTTTTAAACTGCATTCTCTCTAATTTATCCTGCCACTGCACAGACCTCAGAGGTCCATGCATGGAAGCGGCTTCTGGAATCAGAAATCAATGTAACCACATGCCACGGGTGGCTGTGCAGCTTGTAGGGAACATTTCCCTAAATGTTGTTTGACACCTTATTTCAGGTAGCTCTGCTTTCATGCCTTCATAATTGCCTATCTTTAAGTTTAAAATACTAGTTCTGGGCCCACTCTCCTACTCCTCAAACTGAATGTAAACTTGATCGTATAATGGCCGCTGCTACCAAGGTGTGTTCTCATAATGGAATTATTAACTAACCCTACCTCATTGCACAAGACAGGGTGTATGATAGTTTGGTCTCTTGTTCGCTCCAGAAGGGGTTTTCCTCAGAAAATACCCCAAAAGCCCTTTATGAACTCTTCATCTAGTTACCTTTGGCCATCTGATTCTTTTTTCAGTCTACACATCAGTTAAAATCCCCCACGATTATCGCTGTTTTTTTTTGATAAGTTCCCATTATCGCTCCCTCTATACACCATCTAGTGCGTAATTACTGTTAGGGAGGCTGCAAACCACTCCCAATAATGATTCCCTGCCTTTATCGTTTCTCCTCTCTAACCAAAGCACTTTGACATCTTGGTTTTCTGAACTGAGTCATCCCTCCTTACTGGGTTAATACCATCTTTTATTAACATTCATATTTTCTTACCTTCCTGTCTTTCCGAAGAGTGAAGTACCCTTCATAGATTATCTAAGTTGTAATGTAGCTATGTCTGTGTAAAGCTTATTTCTATTTGCACCTTCAGTTCATCTATTTTGTTTTGGTTGCTATATACATTCAGATACAGAGTCCTTAGTTTTGTCTTTTCAGTCTTTTAATTTTTGTCTTTGCACACATTAAGGGCATCCAATACCATCACTTTGGCTATGAAGCTCTGACTGCACATGCTCATTGCAGTACTAACTGTAATCTACGCTACTGAAGGCATTTCTCTTGAACTGCCTATTAAATTCACAGGTAAACTGACCCACTAACCATTGTAACCCTTCCTTCCTGTTGTTATGCTGGAATGATACTAAGTAGATTCATAACGGAGCAAGGTTCTCAAAATTGGGTAAACTTATTTGGATGCTGTTAGCAGTAGAACTATATGTAATCACAATCTGCAACATCGCTACCCAGCATATTCCTCACTACCATTGGCAAAAAATTAGGGTACCAACCCTGGTTTAATGAGATGTGCAGGAAGGTTTGGTAGAAATAGTAGCAAGCATATCTGAACTCAAGGTGCCAACTCATGAAGGTACAACAGAGAACTAACCATATGCATGCTAAACAGCAGAGGCAGTACGTTAGACGCAGAGATAGGTGATCACACAAAGAACAGATCAAATCCAGAAGCTCTGTAATCCTACCAATTGAATAATTGTGGAGTGTGTCTGTGTGGAGTTTGCACATTCTCCCAGTGTCTGCCCGGGTTTCCTCTCACAATCCAAAGATGCGCAGGCCATGCTAAATTGCCCATAGTGTAGGTTATTAGTCAGCGGTAAATATAGGTTAGGGGAATGGGTCTGGGTGGGTTGGTCTTCAGAGGGTCAGTGTGGACTTGTTGGACCAAAGGGCCTGTTTCAACACTTTAGGGATTCTAATTCTAATCTTAATTAATTCCAAAGCTAGACAACAATATGGATAATTGGCCAGATATCCAATAGGTACAAAGCAGAGCAAATTCAAACCAACCTGTTACCACCCAACTGATCTCCTATTTAAGTAATGGAAGTTGTCAACAGTGCAATCAGACAGCACTTACTCAGAAATTTTCACAATTTGACAACCATATATGGCATGTGATGGCATATTCTCCACTTGCCTGGATTAATGTTGTTCCAGTAACATTCAAAAAGCCATCATCCAAGGCAAAACAGCCCTCTTGATTAGCGCCCTATCAACCACCTTAACAATTCATTTCTTCCACCACTAATGCATAGTGACAGCAGTGTGAGAAATCTATAGGATTCACTGTACTGATAGCATGTTCAAAACCCATGACCGCTACCCTCTTAAAGAGTAAGGGCAACTAATGCGTGTAGGCACCATCACAAATCCCCTTCCAAGTCATGCACTGTTGGGACTTGAAACCATATTAAGGTCCTTTACAGTCACTAGGTGAAAATCTTGGGATTCCCTTCCCAGTAGCACTACATACACCCAAACTGTGGGAATACTGACCCTAAAGAAATTGGCTGAATGCCATTTTCTCAGGACTAATGTGAGTTACAGGGAAGTAGGGAGAGAATAAGGATAGCAAATCTGCTCGCTAACAAACTGTAAGTTAATTGTTGTATTTAAAGCATGGGATTTGTTTGCACAATTCCAGTGATGGCCTTTATTTATGCACTGTGTGTCGGTAGGCCATCACCTAGAAATGCGTAAATGCTTTACTTCAAAGTTGCGGTCATGTGTAAAGGGTCAGACGAAAGATTTCTTAATCCCAGAGGAGGTATTGAATTGATTCAGTGATTTCAATTTTGTTCAGCTACACTGGGGGGGCAGGATCAGGATTTGTAGGTATCCTTTTATCTTCAAACCCATGGCTCACAAATCAAGGTGAATCACAAGTCTTTTTTTGTAAATTTTGTAACTTGTTAGTAACTTTATTCTGTTGCCTACAGTTTGCAATAAATTTATTCTTACATGGATTTAATGTTTTGTTATATAGCTAAATGTTAATATCAAGCACTAATTAATTTATATTATATCCATGCCAATGTATTTCAGTTAAAGAAAAAGACTGAAAAAAGAAATTCCACTGTTTTATTTTAATAATTCAGCAGTTTGCATCACTTAAATTCAATATCAATTCTCTTAACTGTCAAACCTGTATCAGCTTTGCTTCCAGATAAACTTCGCAGTAATCTAATTTTAACTACAATCTGGAAAGTTGAGGTTTTTCATCTCTCTTTCTCTCTGCTTTATATTTCTACACAGCAGCATGGCATAGTTTAAAAATTCAGTTGCTTAGGGCATCAAATATGCTTTCCTCTCCTAGAGATGGATGGCCATGTGTTAAGCTGCCAAGGTACTTCCCAGTTTCAATTTTTAAAATCAAGTTAAAAAAAGAATTATACTTTTCATACCAGAATGCCATACAGCAATATTATTTTAAAAGATGTTGGCTGGGCAGCATTTATTGCCATTCCTTAATAGTTCTGAAGAAGATGGTGATGAGTGCTCTCTTGACCCTCTGAAGTCCAAATAATTGAGGTACACTTACAGTGCATTTAGAAGGCCGTTCTAAGACTTTGACCCAGCAATGGTGAAGGAATTACTATGTTGTTCAAGTTGCTGCTCCTTTCCTTCTAGGTGGTATGAATTGCAGGTTTGGAAATGTATCCTTGTTAAATTGCTGCATTGCATGTTGAAGATGTTACACACTGCTGTGACTGTGTTTGGAAGGTAAAGGGGGTGCCATCCAAGTAGGCTGCTTTGTTCTGGATAGTGCTGGAGGTTTTTGAGCATTGTTGGACCGATATCAGTGGAGGTAAGTGAAGAGTATTCCAACACGTGGGTCTTGCAGATAGTGACAGGCATTGGGGAGATGAGTTATGTGCTGAAGAATTTTTGATCTATGACCTGTTCTGGTAGCAAATGCTTTAAACGGAAGATCCAGTTTCTGGTGGGTGGCAACTGCCAGGATGTGACTCATTGACGATTCAATAATGGTAACACCAGTGAAAGTCAAGGACAGATGGTTAGATTCAGCCTTTTCTGGAAATAATCTTCCCCTGGCACTTTAGTGGCACAAACATTACTTGTGATTTATCAGTCTAAGCCTGGACTCTTGACCAGATCTACCAGAACCACTAGAATAAACAGCATGGGTGTGCCAGCTCTTAGATTCAGATTTCTGGGTTTTGGTTTTAGCAGTAGCATAAGAAGCCTTTGGGGTCTCAAAAGAGTTGGAAGCTTCAGTGAATGTCTCCGAGCTGCTACTTTCTCTGAATTTTCTCTTGATTTTTTTTTCCACCTGGATTGGTGAACTCCCTGAGAGAATCTGTGTCTGAATTTGCCTTTTTACCAAAGCGTGCTTATTGGAAGTTACTATACGGAACAGTTCATTAGTAACAGGTACTGTATTTACTATTCAGTTAGGTTTTCCAAGAATTAAGTTACTCTAAATTTGTATTTCTTTTGTTTGCATTTTAACTACAATGTTTAAATAAATTGTGTTTTGCTTAACATCAACTTTTTTATCCAGTTGCATCACACCTGGAACGCGGCACTTCACATCTACCTTTAAAATAAGAAAAAGTTAGGGTCTAGGCTACCTTCTTAAAATATTTTGAGGTGGTCAGGTCTGGTCCATGATACAAAGAATCTGCAATCACCCCCATTTGACTTCATGTTGGAGCTCAGGTCAATGCTGAAGCAGCTGAAAATGGTGGGCTATAGACACTACCCTCAGGAACTTCTTCAGCTATATACCAGGACTGAGATGATGGACCTTCAATGACCACAATCATCTTCCTTTGTGCTAGGTAGGACTTCAAACAAAGGAGTCAGCTTCTTTACTAAAATTCCCATTAACTCAATTTTTCTAGCGCTCCCTGAAGTCATAAACAGTCAAATGCAGCCTTTATGTGAAGGGCAAACATTCTCACTGGACTGCTGGAGTTCAGCTCTCGTCCATAATTGGACTAGGGCTGTAATAAGGTGAAGAACTAAATAGTCCTGGCAGAACTCAAACTGAACAGTGAGTAAGTTCTTGAGCCAGAGCCACTGATAGCAATATCGATGATAACTTTCATCACTTTGCTAACGATTAAAAGTAGACCAATAGGAAACTAATTGTTGTGTCGAACTGCCTGGGCAATTTTTCATTTTGCTGAGTAGATGCCAGTGTTGTTGCTGCACTGGGATAGTTTGTCAAGGGGTGTGCGTAGTTTGGGAGAATAGGTCTTCACTACTATTGTTGGAATGCTGTCAGGGCCTACAAGTGTGTCTTGATATCACTTGGTGTGAATCAAATTGGCTGAAGACTGGCATCTGTGATGTTGAGATAATCAGGAAGCTGAGATGTATCATTCATACAGCACTTCTGAAAATGGTTGCAAATGCTTCAATTGTGTCTTTTGCACTGATGGACTTTGCTCCCTCATTGCTGAGAATAGGGTTCTCACCAGAGTATTTTACTTCAATTAGTTTTTTTAATTGACAGCCACCAACATGATTGGATGCGGCAGGAATGAAGAACTTGGATCTGTTTCTTTAGTTATGCAATCATTTAGTTCTGTCTATCACAGGTTAAATACTAGAAGCAGCATGCACATAGTCTTTGTTATTTAGGACAACTCGTTTTTGGGTATGCCTTGCATTGCTTCTGTCTTGTGTCCTACATTCTTCACTAAACTTGGCGAGATTGCACTTAGATTGTCAAATGCTAGGAAAATGCATCAAACATTTTTGAAGTGCACACACTTGTAGTACAAGAGCCAGCAGGATAAATTCTGCTTAACCTTCACCTAGAAATGGAGAAATACAAAGTAATCTGTTTGTTCAAACTGCCACTACAGCTGATAAACCCCCTGCTCACCATGAAGGGCAATGAGTCTGACCAATGTGATGACTAATATATAGAATCTTCCTTCCACATCTCATTCTGAGGCAAACATATTTTCAATAATGAATGGTCCAAACTTGACTTCAGCAGTGGACAGTAATATTATGTGAACTGTTCACTTGAAAGTATGAGAAAAATTAAAGATGGTAAAGGGAAAATATTTAAGACTATACAGGTGCAAAATAATAAATACACATATCTATGCATTTTCAAACTCCTGTAGTTGCTATACTGACAACAAATGTAGGAGAAAGTGAGGACTGTAGATGCTGGAGATCAGAGCTGAAAAATGTGTTGCTGGAAATGTGTTGCAGAAGAAGGGCTTATGCCCGAAACGTCGATTCTCCTGCTCCTTGGATGCTGCCTGACCTGCTGCGCTTTTCCAGCAACACACTTTTCAACTCTGTCAACAAATGTAATAAATGTATTTGCCATAATTAAATGCCAGGAAACTGCAAGACTTTAAATGCATTAAATTACATGACTATTAACTCTTCAACATCATAAATCTCTCAGGGCTACTACGAGAGGTACCAAGTGTTTGGTCATTTGTAGTCCTATATCCAGTCACACAAGGGGACTTTTTTTATAAATCAAAATATTGCACCCATATTAAAGGTTACCCTTAAAGTATAAACCATGAAGATTTAAAGTTTACACTTCAAGTGTGCTGAGATAGTCCCTTCTAGTAATCCTAGCAATCCCCTTTAACAATTCATTCAGCAACAGGCAATTTTCAAGAACTGGTTAAAGAAACTAATAGCAACATAAGTATATTTTGGAGTGATAAAGCTACAATTCAAATCAGTGGGATTAAACACGGTTACAAACTAAACAACAAGTTTGAACAATTTACAATTGTACAGCTTGATATTGATTGCCAAAAACCTGGGTTATTAATTGTCAAAAACTTGGTAGGACAAGGGAAAGTAGTTTATCTCTGGCCTTTGGGAAACTCCCCATTCACAGAAGACTTGGAGTAGGTAACGGAGAAAAATGGAGAAGATAATTGGCTTTAGCTTGACTGAAGAAATTGTGTAGAGGAGGAGTAATATGAACATTGAGAATTCAATATTGGTAGCCCATAGTTTTAAAATTTAGATTGAGTTGTGTGAAGAAACGGAGGAAAACTTGGGAATACGTGAAAGCAACCTTCACCTAATACGCCCTGGTGATAATCTATGATTCCAATTTCACGTCCACTTTATAACCTGCTCAATATTACTTTTCACTGACTAAAGGTTAAATTATTCCTAAGATTTTTCTAGCACTTAATACACTGCAATATTACTCAAAATTGTCAACTTGTTTGCCATTAAGACCTGAAACAATGTAGATTAAACTGTTAATTTGTTTCCTTAAAAACTGTCTCAGTGCTTACCAGTAACATAAGTGACTCTGAAGAGCAAACAAATATTCGTTGAAGCTCTCAATTGGTTTTTCCTGTAGAACATAATCAATGCGATGTCCGCCATTCAGCATTCCAATCTTCACTGCTGAATCCTCATCCTTAGGTGATTCTGGACTTTCCACCAACTTTTGTTCTAGGATTTAATTGACTACAGTTTAATCATGTAATTTCATGGTATTGTACAAAATAAAAGAGATACCTAAAGCATTATGCTGGTTTATAAAGATTGAATGCCTGCTCCCAACACATTCAAGATAGTGGCCAAAACCAACTCTAAAAGCACAACTTCGTGGGTTTGCACAAAACGACCTCTACAACACAGTGATGATTTTCCTACCGAAGAACACTAACTTATATAACATTTGTTTAGCTACAAACTGTCTGTAACTGCAAGGTGGGATGACTCCAGGAGTGCAACTTGCTTCATCCATGTGGCGTTGCCTAGTGCATACCTTGGTATTTGTGCAAGGAGCCCAGCGATACCCATCAATCCAAACTGTATCTGCAGCCCATGGCTTATGACAGGACTGTAATGTTTAATACTTCAACTTCTTTTTATTTTTATACTTTTATGCTAAAATGACCTAGTGCTGAACTTTTTAAACTTATTTCTTTATTTTTCTATTTCTGTAACTAAGGTTTTGTACTGAGCTACTTTGTACCCAGGATGGGACAGTGTGTGGCAACACTATACAGAGGAACTGCGATTATTCGGCATTTGATTAACTGAATTTTGGATTATCTGAACAAGATCACAAGGTCCTGACACTTGGCCATCTACGATTTCAAGCATTTGATTAACTGAATGAAATACTCCCCGCCCATGTCCTTTGGATAATCAAGGTTACTCTGTACACTTTTCACTGTACTCTTGTGCCCTGTACTGAGAGACAAGGAAACCTCAATCTAAATTGAGCAAGTCTACCTTTTAAGGCAGAGATTATCTAAGAAAACGTGTCATGCATTATGCTGGGTTATTGCTGAGGGGCTGTTTAATCCATAAGTTTTTTTGGTATTTTCTAATCCTATCCCCCTTTTCTAGGTGGATTCTGGGTAATCCAAGATGGAGGACAGGAAAAATTTCTGGCTGTAAGAGCTGCTCCTTTTTTTGAGGTATTTTAGGTGTAGGAGGTGATTTCCTTGAATTCCAGGAGCAGCAATTACTGTTTTACATGCTATTGCATTGTTTTGGAACTTTGGGGAAAAAAAAGGCAAAACAACAGCAGTTTAAAAGGGAGAAGAGCAGGTAAAGGAAGCACATGGTGAGGACAGTGTGTGTGAGAAAGAGAGAGAGAGAGAGAGAAAAAAAAACCTGCACAGGTACCACCTTTGCTGTTTGAATTCATGTATCGCTGGACATCGGAGTGCGACTGAGAAAATTAACAAACAGTGAAATTCTCAACTAATCTTGGAGGAACAGTTGGGTGAGGTTCACAGCACAGAATCAGATAAGTTAATCGTTCTTTTAAGTCTGTCCAAGAGAAAGGCTGCAGTAGTGAGTATAGTGGATTCTTTCTTTATTATATGTTTTTGGAGATAAGTCTCTTGATTAAACTTAAAATATAAGCCATAGCTATTAATTTAACCTGGGGCAGTGTTTGAGCCAGTCTCAAAAATAACACCGTCTTATTGATATTTTCTGGGTCTGTAGATTGTGAAGGAGCAAAAATGGCCTTTGCAGTGATATGTACTTCTTGTCACATGTGGGAGTTTAAAGAGAGTTTAAGGGTTACTGCGGATTATATCTGCCATAAATGCTGTTGGATGAGAATCTTACCAGATCGAGTGGATCGGTTGGAGAAACAGATAGAAGCGATGAGGAATTTGCAACAGCAACAGTGTGTGATGGATGGCAGTTATAGGAAGGGGAGAAAGTCTCAGACACAGTCACATAGATGGGTTAACTCCAGGAAGGATGAGAGAGGTCGGCACCTAGGGCAGGAGTCTTTTGTGGATATACCCATTTCAAACAGATATACTGTTTTGGAAAATGTAGGGGGTGATGGATTCTCAGGGGAACGTAGCAC
>NC_057731.1:32966252-32994580 GCF_004010195.1 Chiloscyllium plagiosum
GGCCACTGTTGGAATATTGCGTGCAATTCTGGTCTCCTTCCTATTGGAAAGATGATGTGAAACTTGAAAGGGTTCAGAAAAGATTTACAAGGATGTTGCCAGGGTTGGAGGATCTGAGCTACAGGGGGAGGCTGAACAGGCTAGGGCTGTTTTTCCTGGAGCGTTGGAGGCTGAGGGGTGACCTTATAGAAGTTTACAAAATTATGAGGGGCATGGATAGGATAAATAGACAAAGTCTTTTTCCTGGGGTCGGGAAGTCCAGAACTAGAGGGCATAGTTTGAGGGTGAAAGGGGAAAGATATAAAAGAGACCTAAGGGGCAACTTTTTCACGCAGAGGGTGGTACGTGCATGGAATGAGCTGCCAAATGATGTGGTGGAGGCTGGTACAATTGCAATTTTTAAATGAGGCATTTGGATGGGTATATGAATAGGAAGCATTTGGAGGGATATGGGCCAGGTGCTGGCAGGTGGGACTAGATTGGGTTGGGATATCTGGTCAGCATGGACGGGTTGGACCGAAGGTTCTGTTTCCATGCTGCACATCTCTATGACTGTGACTCCTGCATCTATCTCGTAAGTCAAAACAAATGTAGTGATTTGGAGCATGCGCATGTGGTACTCCACCTAGTGGTATTGTTGGCTGCAAACACAGCCTCATTACAGAGGTCTCATGTCGTATCTATTATCCTTACTAATTCTGAACAACCTCATGCATTACATGGTTCAAGAAGGCAGGCTTAGCCTATGACGCCCATATTCCAAGAGCAAAAATAAAAACTTTGCCTAGTAGCAATACTCCGATTAAAATGTAGAAAGTCTCAGTTGCACAAGGTAATAATATCAGATCACCGAGATCCCAATTCTAATTTAAATCAAATAAATGAATGAATGAACTTTCTTCCAAACAAAATACAGTCCAATTATCATTCTTCCTATCTTTGTAAGAGGCAAACTGTATTTTTATCCTTCTCTGATCATAAAAACCAGGTCTTCAGAGAAAGGAAAAACATATTTTTAATTCTGGTGAGGTCAATAACTTTGTATCTGGTGCAGTGAGACATAATACGAATCAATATGAAAATAAAATAAGTGACTAAATAAAGCACATTAGAAAAAGTGAAGGCAAAATCAAATCTTGCAGTTTTAAAACTATATTTGTAAAAGATAGTCAGTAAGGCATTCTATCATTTGACCGTTTCATTTGATACAACATGTCAGATTATAGTTGTATGAAATGGAAGACAAATTAACATGGTATGGTGTTTAGCACATCTGCGGGCTGTGATGTGCTGAGGCAGCATTAGCAGAGAGTCTATTTTCTCTACCTCACATATATACAAAGCATTGATGGTAGATTAAAATTAAATGAGACTGATTACTATCAGCATCAGTACCATCTTTCTGTCCATTTCCTGAAACTTGAATCTACTGATGCCAAAGCTTTACTTTTCGTTCTCACATCCCCATTCCTTTCAAGATACCTCTTCACCTGTCAACTTGCTTAATCATATACATGCACACAGTCACTCCAATGTTCAGTGCAGCACTATGGTATATCAATTGCGGCATAAAGCGTGCAGCCGGAAAGAAAATTATGGGCAATGTGTCTTAACATTCACCCTTCAATGTTCATATTCTGAATAAACGTTACTGGCATCTCTCCATCTTACTTCAAACCCAAGTACAAGAAGCTTAAATTTATCCAGCAACAAGTTCAGAGACTGTCTAGGCAGCTGCATTTTTAAATCAAACCTTTTGCCTTACTACTCGGAGACTAGATATTTTGTCCCTTAACCACTTTCATCTTGAACCCGTTACTTCCTTTTTTAAAAAACTATCCTCTCTTACTGTCTCCAAGTTCATCTCAGCTATAAGAACCATCTGTCGCTTACTTGATTTCTTTTGCATTTCTGTCTCAGGCAACCTCCAAACATACAATCCCAATTACGGCATGGTTAACTGCTCTCCATTCTCACATATTATGCATCTACCATTGAACAATGTAATTAACATTCCACACCTGTGAAATTAAGAACTTATCTTTTCAATAATGCCTGATATCTTCAGTCTCTTTTCCTTCAGCATATTGTCAACTCTCAACTGCATACCCACCATTTCTATAATTTCTTGCTCCAATCTCTCCAGTTCAGCTTTCAAACTGTTCAAAGTGTGAAACAAACCAAAATCATGAAAGATGTGCTCTGCAATTGTGATGCATTATATTTCCTTTTCCTCTTCAAGCTTCCTACAGCAAGATCGATGAAAACATCTTCCCCTTCCTCTGATGCCAGACTTCTTCATCCTACTCTGCAACACTATCCTTGCACGATTTCATTACACTTATTGAAAAAATACATGGACCATCATCAGCAATGGCTTCTTCCTTATTTTCCTGATGTGCCAAGAATCTCTCTCTAAGATGTGGACAATGTAAACACATTCATAAACATACCACTGCGTTGGATGAGGTTAAAAATGCATTGCTGGAAAAGCGCAGCAGGTCAGGCAGCATCAAAGGAGAAGGAGAATCGGCATTTCGGGCATAAGCCCTTCTTCAGGCTGAATCCTGAAGAAGGGCTTATGCCCGAAATGCCGATTCTCCTTTGATGCTGCCTGACCTGCGGTGCTTTTCCAGCAACGCATTTTTAAGCTCTGATCTCCAGCATCTGCAGTCCTCACTTTCTCCTACTGCGTGGATGAACAGAGTACTAAAGGAATTCAGTAATCCTTGTGTAAATAAATGCATCCTTCCATATGTACTACAATTTTAAAATTGTTTGAAAGTGCTGGACAACATTTACCTTCCTCCACATGCTTTTCTTCCTCCTCTTTAATTTGGTTAGCCACTTTCTCTAGCTCAGCTTGCAGCTGGGTTGAAGAGGTGTGAGCACGTGCAAATTCATTCAGTGTCTGCCAGGCATTCTTCAGAGAACTAATGAAGCCTTGTTTCAAATCTGAGCCCATGCGAGACAGACTTTCCTTCAACTCTGGAAGAGAAAAGCAAGTAAATTAATGTCTTATCCATATGGGAGTAAAATCAACTGCATCATCGTAGTCCTTTCACTAAGCAATATCAAATGAAAATCTGACAAACTTAGCTCGGCTTTGAGAAGAACAATCAAATATTAAAAGGCAGCAGTAAATACCGTCCTTGAGATGAGGCAAGATGTAATCCCCTTTCCTCTACTTGTGTTTAGAAGAATGATAAGTGATCCAAGTGGAATAATTGATTAATACTTCAGATTTGGTTCATATAACATAAACTTAAAGGAACGTTTACGGGATCAGTGTACATTAGAAATGGGTCATTTTGTAAGAGAAACTGAACTCTTAAAAAATAGAACATGTTACAAGGTGGTCAGTTTCATTCTCTCTCTCACATATATACATACAGTTTTTACTTTAATTTCACAGAAGTACACTAAGGCATGCACCAATTCTCACAGCAGCAGCGTAGGTCACAAGTGAGGATGAGAGTGAAGAATACAGTGGAAAATTCAATGAGTTAGAATTTGGACTTCTAGTTGCTAGTAAATACAAATTCTTATTGTATTATCACCCATCAAATTCACTCAGATACACAGTCACTGATGTTCCCAAATATGCTGACAAAGTCACTGTAAAATTGAAAAGCACGCACTTTTATTTTCAAAAGGATAGGTCACATTGCTTGATGTGTCAGAAAAATAACCATATATTATGGAAAGCTAAAATATTCTCTCCAACCCAGCAAATATTCCAGATTTGCAGCAATGTTCAGAGTTAGCATTGATTTAGAGAATTTGTTTTGGAGTAAAAACGTCCAAAATGTCCAGTTAAAGTAATGGAGATATTAGAAACATTAGTTGCATTTTTGTTTTGGTGGCTAAATTGAGAATGGTTGAATTCTGTCATCCAAAGCTTCTCAAGGGGACAAAATATGCATGAATTCATAAAAATGTTGGATTACTTATTAAATGAGAAACATTTGTCAGTGGTTATCAAAGAAAATCTTCCAGATAAAAGAGCCAGAGATAAAGTTTCACATTCAATAATGGTTTGCAAGAACAGAGCCAAAGGAAAGTATTTTTTGAAAGAAGCATGGGAGCACAGGTTTGAAAGGGACACAGACATTGAGAGAGAATCATTTAGACAGTGTTTTAAAATTCAGTCATGGGATGTGGGTGTTGCTGGCTGGGCTTGCATTTATTGCCTGTCCTTAGTTGCCCTTGAGAAGATGGTGGTGAGCTGCAGTCCACGTGCTGTAGGTAAACCCACATAGATGGGAACTTGCAGGTGGTAATGTTCCCCATGTATTGAGTATGAGGTGGATGAAAGGAATTTTGTTTGCTGGAATGAGGGCCATAAAGCAGGAGGCCGATCTCATGAACAGTTTGTTCTTGAAAGGAAATGAGGAAGATGATAGATAAGAGAAAGAGATAGGTTTTGGGTTAGGTTTGCACGGGAAGTGTTCGAAGGAGAGAGGGGAAAAGCAGACAAGGCACATTAGCATATGGCTTATAACGCAGTACCAATGAAGTTGTGAGGTACTGGCAATAGTTGGAGATAAGCTCAAAAATGGTAGGGAGAGGAGTTCAAGTAGACATCTATTAGCACAAAAGCATAAGGTTATTTTTGCTGTTCAGAATAATCCCAAAGCAGTATGTCATTTTGGCAGAGCAAGGCATGATCCAATATCCATTTTTGTCAACCAACCAACCTCTTATCTGGTTAAACTCAAATGTGTGTCCTTTAGACTAAAGAAATGACTGAACAAAAGAAAACAAAGAACCGTGGATTCTGTAAATCTGAAACAAAGACAAATTTCTGGACAATCAGAAGGAGGATCAATAGACCCGAAATATTAACTCTGCTTTTTCTCCACAGATGCTGCTCGACCTGCTGAGTTACTTTAGTAAAGTTAAAGAAATGACTGGACTGGAAGCAAAACAGAGGTGAGGTGGTGTATTAAAATTAATGAAGGGCCAGTGTTGATATGGTTGGGAGTTTGAAAGTGCAGTTTGAAGTGTCTTGGAGGAAATACTTCTGAAAGAATCACAGAAGGCAAATCCACAGTCAAAACATAATCTACATCTAAGTTTGTTTTAAAATTACTTAAATTATTTACAAACTTAGGGCAGTCAAAACACTATTTTAAATTATGCTTTTAGCTGTAGCACTTTAATAAATGGGAAATTCGTGCATAAAATATTAAACTTTGATTAATGGTGTTATCTCCAAATTAATTAGTGAAGAATCATATTACTTGGTGTTTTAGAAAGCCAAAGTTGGAATGCACTCTGGCTGTCTTACAATCTTTGATCAGATAATTAATATTGCAATAGACAAGACACTAATGTATTTCAAATCACATATCTCAAATTTGCATTTGTGAAATTAGGATAATAATTGAAACCAAACAACTTTGGAGAAATGAAAGGATGAGGATAATGAAAGTAAATCCCGCTCATGGATTTACTGTTTGCATAAATTACTACCTAATAATTTTCAGAAAAATATTTAGACTGATTGCCATGTTAACATTTAAATAGATGTTAATTCAAAATAAATTCAACAGATTAAGTTTTGAAAAAGCTCACATTTGTATTATACACTTCTCAAGTACAAAATATCCTAAAGTGATTTACAACTATTAAATCACTTCGTGAAATGTAGTTTTGCTACAAAGCAAACAGCAAGTTTCCACTTGCAAAGCCCTCCGCATAGTTATGAAGTCTCCAAGTTGGTGGGGCTGGACATTTCAGCCAGAAATGTGAATCAGAACTTGAGAGGTCTGGACTAATAAAGAGAAGCTTCCCCTCACTGGCAGTGCCTTCTTGCTGCTACACCTACACTGCACAGTCTGTTGTAGCTCCTGTCCGGCTGGAGGAAGTGCCTAGGGGTCAGGGTTGTTGCTGCACCAATTGCTCCTTGCCCCCTCATCATCCAGTTTCCAGACATGAAGCAGCAGCTACCCAGAGTCTCCTGTGAACTTGTTTAATGCAAAAAGGCAAAATCCCCAGGTTGGACTGATGAAGGCAGAAGAACATAAGAAACAGGAGCAGGGTTCTGCATGACAGACTAATTAGCAAAGTTAGATCACGTGGGATTCAGAGTGAGCTTGCCAATTGGGTACAATTAGTCTGACAGTAAGAGACAGAGGGTGGTGGTGGAGGATTTTTTTTTGGACTGGAGGTCTGTGACCAGTGATGATCCACAGAAATTGGTACTGGGTTCACTTTTGTTTGTTATTTATATAACGATTTGTATCACAATATGGGAGGCATGGTTAGTAAGTTTGCAGATGACACAAAATTTGGTGATATAGTGGACAGTGAAGAAGGTTTTCTAAGATTACAAAGAGATCTTGATCAAATGGGTCAAAGGACTGAGGAGTGGCAAATGGAGTTTAATTTGGATAAATGTGAGGTATTGCATTTTGGTAAAATAAACAAGGGCAGGACTTGTGCAATTTATTGTAGGGCCCTGGGTAGTATTATAGAACAGACACCCCTCGGGGTTCAGGTACATAGTTCTTTGAAATTTATGTCACAGGCACACAGGGTGGTTAAGAAGATGTTTAGCACACTTGCCTTTGTTGTTCAGACCTTCGAGTATAGGGGTTGGGACATCATACTGAAATTGTACACATTGGTGTGGCCTCTTAGTCATAGAGTCATGCAGCCATATAGCACAAAAACAGACCCTTCGGTCCAACCAGTCCATGCTGAACATAATTCCAAACTAAATTGCCTGTTCCTGGCCCATATCGCTCCAAACATTTCCTGTTCATCTATCCATCTAAATGTCTGTGCCCCCTAGTCTTGAAATTCCCCATCCTAGGGAAAAGACAATTACCATCAACTCTATCTATACCTCATTATTTTATAAACTTCCTCTTCTGGAGTATTGTGTGCAGCTCTGGTCACCCTGCTATAGAAGGATATCATTAAATTGGAGAGAGTTCGGAAAAGACTTACTAGGATGTTGCAGGAATGGAGGGATTGAGTTATAAAAATACGTTGGCTCTTTTTTCACTGAAGCTTAGGGGGTTGAGGAGTGACCTTATTGTAAAATCATGAGTGGCATAGATAAGATGAATAGCAAGGGCACTTTCCCAGGGTGGGGGTAGTACAAGATGAGAGGAGAAAGTTTAAAAAAGGACCTGAGAGGTAACTTTGTTTTAATCTAGAAAGTGGTTCACATGGGGAATGCCAGAGGAAATGCTGGATTCAGGTACAGTTACAACATTTAAAAGACACTTGGATAAGTACATTAATAAGAAAGGCTTGGAGGGATATGGTTGGCATGACTAGTTGGACCAAAGAGTGTGTTTCCATGCTGGATGACTATGAGTAGGTTATTTAGTCTTTCAAGCTTGCCCCACCATTCAATAAGATCATGGCTGATCTGCCAGTCCTTAGCTCCTTTCATGCCAGCTCCTCATAGTTCTCAATTCCCTGATATTTCAAAAATCTGTCCACCTCATCTGTAAATAGTTTTTCTGTATGTGATGGTTGTGTTCTTGTGCAACCCCGTATTAGAGAAAAATCACGTTAAAGAAACAGCACTTAAACTGATGGCAATGTAATCAAGTTACAGCCAACATGTTTTAAGTGCTTTAGAATCAATGCCCCCAATTTGTTAATCGTGTTACAGCAAATTTCCATTAACGAAATGCGCTTCACGGTAGAACGACCTGTATTCTGAACTGGTTAACTCACGTAGACTAGAACAATGATCTAGGATCTTGGTGAAGAGAGAACAATTTCAAAGGTGCAGGTGAACCTCATTGTAAACTGTGAGGATGACTGTGTGCAACTCCAAAAGCACACTGACACATTGGTGGAGTGGGCGGGTATGTAGCAGACAATGTTCAACGCAGAGATAAGAGAGGTGATGCACTTTGATTGGAAGATCGTTAAAAGACAATATAATTTGGCAGTGGAATTCTAAAGGGATGCAGGGGCAGTGGGGCCTTGGTGCATATGTTCATAGATCATTAAAGGTGACAAGCAGGTGCAGTTAATAAAGCACACAATGGTCTTGGCTTTATTAATAGGGCGGAGTGTGCAAAAGCAAGAGGATTATTGAACTTAGACACACCACTTGTTGGAATTCAGCTGGAGTTCTGTGTACAATTTTGGACACATTGTGTTAGAGAGGGTACAGAAATGATTTACAAGATTAGCTCCAGTATGAAATAAACATTGGATTTATCTCCTTGGAGAGAAGACAGCTGAGAGGAGATTTGACAGAAGTTTTCAAAATCATTGGCAGGCTGTGTAAAGTATATATGGAGAAGCTGTTCCTGCTCGTAAGAGAAAAAAAAAATGAGTGCAGAGATTTAAAGTAACTTGCGAGAAAAGGAAGTGTGATGTCAGAAAAACCTTTTTCACACAGCAAGTAGTGGAATATAAAATGTACAGCTTGGAAATGTGGTGCAGGTCCAGCTGGGCATTCAAGAGGGTACTGGATGACATTTGGTTAGAAAAGGCATGCAGCCATATAGGAAAAAGGCAGCAGATCGGTACTAGGCAATAGAACCGGTGCAGGCACAAGCTGAATGGTCTCCTTCTGTGCTGTAACCATTTTGTGATATAAATAGTGGTCAGAAGCCACTCTGAGGCGAGTATCCTACCTAACAATTCAGCAAAACCTGTTTACAAAGTGCAAGTCAGGTATGTGACAGACTCTCTAGCTGCCTGGATGAATGCTGCTCCAACAACATTCACGCAGTTTGAGATCCTTCACGTCAAAAGCAGCCAACTTGATTGGCACTTATCCAATATCTCCATCATCAGTCCACAATAGCAGCGGTGTGTACCATCAACAAAATGCACTGAAGTAACTCACCAAGACCCTTCAGGCAACACCTTTTAAACCCATGATCACCACCATCTAGAAGGTTAAGGGCATGGGAGCAACACGCCTCAAGTCCTCCTCCAAGCCAATGCGTCATTCTGACTCAAAACTACATTACCATTCCTTCATTGTTGCTAGGTCAATACCTGGAACTAACTGCATAGCTCTCCCCCATGGACTGTAGTTCAAGAACCAGCTCAGCACCTTCCAAAGGGCAACTAGAGATGACCAATAATTACTGGACTAGCCAGTGATGACCACATCTCAGGAATTTCTTTTTAAATCAAGAGTATAAACTAGATGGGGAAATTGGAAGTAAGGTTCATGGACAGATTAATCTGAGGATTTATATACACAAATCTCTTCAAGTGGCAAGGCAAGTTGATACAACTGTTAAGGCTTTATAAATTGGATTTATATGCAGAAGCTGAGAGCAGAAAATAAACTTTGTTAGAAGCTTACAAAACATTCTTCTGATTTCAGCTGAAGAAATGTGCACCATTCTGGGCAGCTTGCTTGAGAAAGGACATCAAGGCCTTCAAGGAAACATGCAAGAGATCTATCAGTAAGATCATACAGTAAAGTTTAGAGAGATTGGGGAGACTGATATATTTTTCTTAGCTCTAAGGAAACTAAAGTTGGGATTGAACAGGGGTGTTCAACATTACCAGGCAATTTGATTGTGCAAATAGAAAAAACTGCCCCACCTGAGAGGGTTCAATAACCAGAGGATACCAATTTATATAACTGGCAGAAGAACCAGAAGGAAGAGAAGATTTTTTTAATATGATGATTGTCCACATACAGAATTTACTACCTAAAAGAAAATTATTAACAGAATCAAAAGTAACTTAACATTCATTCAGACAAATCTATTTTAATTGTTTTTATTCATTTATTGGATGTGGGCCAGACCAGCATTTATTGCCCTGAGGGCAGTTAAGAGTCAACCACATTCCTCTTAGTCTGAAGTAAAACGTAACCCAGACCAGGTGAGTTTCCTTCTTAAAGGGCAGTAGTGAACCAGATGTATTTTTCCAATAATCGAACAATAGTTTTATGATCACCATCACACTCTTATTTCCCAATTCTTAATGGATTCAAATTACATCTGCCATGGGCAGGATTGAAACCTGGGTCCCCTGAGCATTACTTTGGCCTCTGGAATAATAGTCTAATGAAAATATCACCAGGCTATCACCTCCCAGTTCAGACTAATTCAGTATTTCTTGAGCATATTTATTAACAGTCGTTGCAAGTACTATAGCTAATTAAAAAAGAAAATAAACTTGTACTGCATCAACTCACCATCAAGAGTTGGCTCTATTTGACTTTATTTGCTGAACAAATAAAGAACTCAAACATTGCTGCAAGTGATAAAGAAAATTGTTGCACTAAAAGAGCAATAACTATAAATCTGTGTATGTCAATACTCTGTTACTTAGTCAAAGCAAGAACAGCACCATCATTTAACTTCAATTACCTCAGAAACTATATTTATACTTTTACCCCATAATTTTGAAAAATACATTTGTGATTGCAGCTTCATTTTTACCATGAAGTGTGATTAATCTTAGACAAAGCTTATTTTAATTATAAGTGACAAACATAACATCTACTGATTCATTTTGCAAGATATTTACCTCCAGGTTTTGAGAAGATTTGTAGCTCAGGTCGAGGTTCTCCCTGTAGGTTTGCTCGCTGAGCTGGAAGGTTCGTTTTCAGACACTTCATCACCACACTAGGTAACATCATCAGTGAGCATCCGGTGAAGCGCTGGTATTAGTGACTCGCTTTCTATTTGTGTGTTTAGGTTTCTTTGAGTTGGAATGTTATTTGTGCTGATGTCATTTGTTGTTCTTTTTCTGAGGGTTATAAGTGGGGTCCAAGTCGATGTGTTTGTTAATAGAGTTCCAGTTGGAATGCCATGTTTCCAGGAATTCTCGTGCGTGTCTCTATTTAGCTTATCCTAGGACGGATGTGTTGTCCCAGTCGAAGTGGTGCCCTTTCTCATCTGTATGTAGGGATACTAGTGAGAGCGGGGTTTTTTTATGGCTAGTTGATGTTTATGTATTCTGCTGGCTAGTTTTCTGCCTGTTTGTCCAAAGTAGTGTTTGTTACAGTTCGTGCAAGGTATTTTGTAAATGACAATAGTTTTCTACCAACACACTAAATCAGCAGCTAATGAACTTGAAAGACCCTATACAAACAACAAGCGAAACTAATGTCATTTACAAAATACCGTGCAAGGACTGTAACAACACTACATTTGGACAAACAGGCAGAAAACTAGCCACCAGGATATATGAAAATCAACTAGCCATAAAAAAAAAATGCTCTCACTAGTATCCTTACATACAGTTGAGGAAGGACACCACTTCGACTGGGACAACACATCCAACCTAGGAGAAACCAAACAGAAGCATGGCATTCCAACCGGAACTCTATCAACAAACACTTTGACTTAGACCCCAACTACCACCCTCTGAGAAAAAGGACAGCAAATGACATCAGCACAGGAAATGACATAACCAAACCAAGGAAATCTAAACACATAAATAGAAGTGGGTCACTAACACCAGTGCTTCACTGATGATGTTACCTATTATGGTGACGAAATGTCTGAAAACTAACCTTCCAGCTCAGTGAACAAACTTATGTCCATATTTACCTCTAATTGCTTACATTCGCTCCTCTTCCTTCTTTAATTTTATTTGAGGGGAAGTGGATATCACAGTCAGACCAATACTGCCTTCCTGTGACTTCCACAAACATCCATTTTAAGCACACAAATAACTTAGCTGTTTTTGTCATCCGCAGTCCAATCATCGAAGTATCAAAAGCTCAGGATTTGAACCTAGCTGCTTCACCTAATTTGCATATCAGGCCAAATATTAAATCATTGAAGTGCTCTCCAACCACCAATGATAATCCAGCTTAATTTTTTGAGCTGTGTCTATATTACATAAAAGTTCAGACAAGTGACCTATAGTTGAACTGTGCCAATGCACTGAATGAACAAAAAAGTTGCCTGAGAAATCAAATTTTCATTTCTACTTGATTCTTCCGTAACTGTCACCTCCAGTAAAATCAACATGCTCCACTCAGGCATGCACTTAGCTAACATTAAACTATACAAAGAGATTTCAGATATAAGGCAGCATTCTACACAACAAAAATAGTGTTTGTGACAGGACCATTGTACCATGTAATCAAATACTGTCAAATAGTTGGATTGTGTTTGAAGATCAAATGTTCCTCTTGTACTTCCATCTATTTTCCCAATATTCTGTCTGCTTCATTTGCTGTTTCTTTGACTACTTTTAAAAAAAATCTCTTACACATTTATCTCACTTGTCATGTCAGCTTTACTGAATCAGACACTCCTCTAAAACACTTGGTTACATCTCATTATCTTCCCAAGTCTCTCCCTCTCCTTCTGAAAGTCACCAGTGCTTGTGCTTCAATAGGATCCAAGTGGTCAATTGTAATAGGGGGCTCTCTAGTATGGGGCACAGACATACATTTCTGTAGCTGTCAGCGAGACATCAGGATGGATTGTTGCCTCCCTGGTGCCAGGGTCAAGGATGTCTGGGAGAGGATGCAGAATATCCTAAAAGGGGAGAGTGACCAGCAGAAACTCATTGGTGCCAACGTGCACAATGACATAGGTATGGAAAGGGATGCAGTTCTGCAGAGTCAATATAGGAAACTAGGCAGGAGGTTAAAAGGTAGGTGCTCAAAAGTAGTAATATCTGGACTACTCCCAGTGCCAACAACTTGGTGGAAAACAAGAGAAGACTTACAAATGCAAATGCATTTACTTCAACGCAAGAGGCCTGATAGGTAAGGTAGATGAACACAGGGCATGGTTGGGAACATGGGACTGGAATATCATGGCTTTTACAGAAACGTGGCTCAGGAATGGACAGGACTGGTAGCTTAATGTTCCTTGTTGTAGATGCTATAAGAAACATAGAAAGGGAGACAAGAGAGGAGGAGGAGTGGCATTTTTGGCTACGGATAACATTATGCTGTAATTGGGGAGGGTACTCCTGAGAGATCGTCCAGTGAAATTACATGGGTGGAACTGAGAAATAAGAAAGGGATTATCACACTGTTGGAATTGTATTATAGGTTCCCCAAGTCAGTAAAAGATTGAGAAGCTACTATATAGGTAGATCTCAGATAATAGGGTTGGAATGGTAGGTGATTTTAATTTTCTAAACAGCATGGGACTACCATTGTGTTAGGGGCTTGGACGGGGAGGAATTTGTTAAATGTGTACAAGAAACATTTCTTCAATATGTGGATGTACCTATTAGAGAAAGAGTAACATGATCTTCTGTTGGAAATAACGCAGGGCAAGTTATGGAGGTGTCAGTGGAGGGGTTCTTTGGAGCAAGTAATCATAATTCTAATAGTTTTAAGACAGTTAGGTAAAAGAATAGAACTGGTTAAAAAATTAAAGTTCTAAATTGGAGTAAGGACAATTTTGACGGTGTTAGGAACTTCCAAAAGTTTATTGAGGGAGGTTTTTTGCAGTGAAGCTAGTTAGGAAGTGGGAGGCCTTTAAAACTGATATAACAAGAGTTCAGAGACAGTCTCTTCTTGTTAGTACGAAGGTCAAGGCTGGCAGGTGTAGGAAATGCTGGATGACAAGAGAAATTAAGGCTCTGATCAAAAAAAAAGGTGTGTATCAGATATGGACAGCTGGAATCAAGTGAATCACTAGAGGATTTTAAAGGCAGTACGATTACACTTAAGAGGCAAATCAGGAGGACAAAAAGAAGACATGAGACAGCTTTGGCAAATAGGATTAAGGAGAATCCAAAGAGATACTATAAATACATTAAGGGCAGAAGAGTAACTAGGAAGTGAATCAGGTCCCTTAAAGAAATAGAAGCTAGGGCTTTTAGGGAAATAAATAATGATGTCTTGAAAAGAGTTCATAATACAGAAGAGGTGGTGCTGGAGGTCTAAAAACATATAAAGGTAGATAAATCCCCATGACTTGATCAGGTGATTTCCAGAACTTTGCGGGAAGCTGGGGAAGAGATTACTAGGCCTCTTGTTGAGATATCATTGACAATCACAGATGAGGTGCCAGAAGACTGGAGGTTGGCTAATGTGGTGCAATTATTTAAGAAAGGCTGTAAGGAAAAGCCAGGGAATGACAGACTAGTAAGCCTTACATCAGGGATTGCCAAGTTGTTGGAGTGGATTCTGAGGGACAGAATTTACAAGCATTTGGAAAGGCATAGACTGATCAGGGATAGTCATCATGGCTTTGTGGAAAATCGTGTCTCACTAATGTAATTGAGTTTTTGGAAAAGGTGACAAAGAAGATTGAAGAAGAGAGTGGCAGATGTTGTCTATAGGGACTTCAGCAAAGCATATGGTAAGGTTCCGCATGGTGGACTGGTTAGTAAGGTTAGATCACATGGTATCCATGGGGAGCTAGCCAATTGAATACAAAATTGGCTTGAAGGTAGGGGGGGGTGGGAGATGCTTTTTGGACGAGACACCTATGACCAGCAGTGTGCCACAAGCATCAGTGCTGGTTCCACTGCTTTTCATCATTTATATAAATGATTTGGATGTGAATCTAGAAGGTATAGTTAGTAAGTTTTCAGATGACACCAAAATAGGTGGTGCAGTAGACAGTGAAGAAAGTTATCTCAGATTATAACAGGACCTTGATCAGATTGGCCAATGGGCAGAGGAATGGCAGATGAAGTTTGATGTTGATAAATGTGAGGCGTAACATTTTTTAAGACAAACCAGGGCAGGACTTACACAGTTAATGATAGGGCCCTGGGGAATGTTGCCAAAAACAATTGAGTGCAGGTGCATAGTTCCCTCAAAGTGGAGTTGTAAGTAGACAGGGGGGTGAAGAAGGTGTTCAGCATGCTTGCCTTCACTGGTCAGAACATGGATCATAGGAGTTGGGATGTCATGTTGTGGTTGTATAGGACATTGGTGAGACCACTTTTAGAATACTGCATGCAATTCTGGTCGCCCTTTTATAGGACAAAATGTTGTTAAACGTGAGAGAGTGCAGGAAAGAATTACAAGGATGTTGTCCGGTTTGAAGGGTTTGAGTTATAGGGATAGTCTGAGTAGGCTAGGGCTTTCATCCCCTGGACCGTCAGAGGCTGAGGGGTGATCTTATAGAGGTTTATTAAAGGTTTATGGACAGTCAAGAGTTAAGGCAGGATTTGGAGATTGGGTGTGGTACTGGTCGTGTCTGGAGGATTAACATTCTGGAATTGTTTGGGCAGCATTTGATGAGGTAAATGGGATATGGTAACAGACCTGTGATGTGGAATGAAGCCTGGGAGCCTGGATGATTTCATAGAATATTTGAGATAGCTTCCTACAGTTCCACATTCTGAAACCACAGAGCAGTTATACTAGACTTGATATTATCTAATGAGACAGGATTAATTAATGACCCCAGAGTTAAAAGTACCTATAAATGGCAGTCACTACAATATGGCTGAATTTTATATCTAATTTGAAGAGCAGTAGATTGAGTCAAAACTAGTATTGTCAACTTAAATAAGGGCAATTATTTGCGTCTGAACGCAGAGCTACCTGAAGCAGCATCTAAGGCTAAGGATAAATCAGTACAGAAACAGTGACAGACATTAATGGCTGAGCATTCCCAACACCTTTATGAAGATATACTTCAAGATCTGGACAATTTCTTACATTTTGGCTCTTTTTAAAATTTTTGTCTTTTTTTTTAAATTCTGGCCTTCTAACCCACAATGGCACTGGAGAATGGCAACTTTATACACTTTTCATTGCACCCATGTATTCCTGTGGATGAGTACATTCATTCTAATTCAGTTTACTCAGAATAAGTACATATCTACTGTAAAGGAAAATTCTTAAAGGGAACTCACTTTACGATTGACTAAAGAAGCGGAGGAAAGCATCAGAATAACAAAACAAACACGTAGCTGCACAAAGTTAATTGGCAAGTCAGATGATGAATCAGAATATCTAGCATGGCACTGAATGACTGAAAGGTTAATCAGGATGAATACATTTGACTATGACAGAAAAATCACGAGAAATGTAGCAACAGATAGCTAGACTTCTACAGAAACGACTAAGTAAGGAGTGTTGGCTTGCTAAATAATGAGAATGGGGCATTAATGTTAGATAAGGAGGAAAGGGAGAATAAAATAAACAAACAGTTTGCTCCTGTTTACGCTACAAAAGAAACAAAAATCATTCTGGAAATTATAATCATGAGGGTGTGCTAAGTGCTAAGAAGTGAAATTAAGCTGTAGGTTGATGAGTCCCTGGTTTAGATGGACTTCAGTCAAGGGTCCAAAACGTGGCTGCTCATGAGGTAGATGTGGTCCCACCTGGAATGAGAATGTAGTTGTACGGGAAAGCTAGAATTTAGAAGATTGAGAAGTGACTTGGTTAAATTGTATAACATCCTAAATGGGTTTGACTGGCTTGGAAAGGACATTTACTTGTGTGGGCCTTTCAGGACAGAGACGCAGAGAAACTTTTTTCTGTCAGGGTTGTAACTTGGAACTCTGTGCCTCAGGAGCGGGGTCAAGTATTATTAAGACAAAAGTTGACAGCTTCTTCTTAAGTAGGTGAAACAAAGATTATTAGGGATATACAGGAACGTGGAACTCGAAACACTTACACAGTAGCCATAATCTCACTGAGCATGCCCAAAGGGCTGAATGGTCTACATCTGCTGCTATTTCATATATTCATGTGAGAGCTTAGCAGATGGTTAGAAAGCTTGAGGGAAATGTCAGGCAGTTGTAAACTGTGGAAGATTGTCTGGACTGAAAGGATCAGTGGGGTGCAGGAATCAAAAATTGCTCAGCAAGCGTATGGAACCAATGGGGTAGGAGCACTGAAGGTGGCACTGAGTTAGTGAAATAATGAGCCTAAAGAAGCCACAAGGAAAGTCAGACAAAAGGTTCATAAACTTTAAAAATTATTTAATTGGAGAATTAATTTTGTGAAAAGCAAGGAGAAACCTGGAATTTTGTGGCCTTTTAAGATGGAGTGGCACTTCATGTGAAAATTCTTTTATATGAGTATATAGTAAATAGTTCATCGTTACTGTCAGTGAGGTGCAGAATATGAATATTAGATTATGATGGTGGCAGGAATAACTTTGAGAATTGACAGGAATAGAGAAGTAAAATGTGGGCTTTGGGGTACAAATGTGATGAGAGATCCCAGGCTTGTGTGTGTGGAGAGGGGTCATGGTTCTGTACTAAGGTGACAGGAAGCTAGTGGAGTTGCAGGACATTGGGGGAACCTTGCAGTTTAGCAACAATAGATAGGGTAGATCAATATTCATTCACTGCAGAATTTATATTAAGAAATACGGCATGAGGAAAGGGATCCTGCACTCCTACAAGAAGTTACACTGGAAAGTTCTCAATACACCTTCCACTGTAAAATCTTGAGAAGTACATTACCCTCAAATCACTCATTCCAATAAGCCCATGACAATAAAATAGAGCTTTATAGGGCAAATTTAATCATGTCATTCTGAAAGATGCAATTTTTTTTGCTTGTTATGTTGAACAAGCCAATGGGGTAATGGTAGCTGAAAATGTTTTTAAAATTATGGTGGCTCAGTGGTTAGCACTGCTGCCTCACAGCACCAGGGTCCCAGGTTCAATTCCAGCCTTGGGTGACTGTGTGTGTGGAGTTTGCACATTTTCCCTCTTTCTATGTGGGTTTCCTCCGGGTGCTCCAGTTTCCTCCCACAGTCCAAAGATGTGCAGGGCAGGTGAAGTGGCCATGATAAAATTGCCCAGAATGCTTGGTGCATTAGTCAAAGGGAAATGGGTCTGGGTGGGTTAAACTTCTGAGGGTCAATTTTGGACTTGGGCTGAAGGGCCTGTTTCCACTCTGTAGGGAATCTAATCTATAAAAAATCTAACTTTCCTTGCTATCCAATCTGCGTATATGTTAAAATGATAGATAGTTAATAAAAATTGTACACTAGTCAATTGGGTAGAAAAAAAAGAGTTCAGGTGCAATAGGTACAATTCAAATATTATCCTGTCAAACACACAGAAGTTATATGCTAGTCTCTCAATATTTTAACTTGTAGGGCCCTGTGGTAATATTCCTTGTGTGTTGGCAGTTGCATTAATCTGAAGTTTAAACAATTTAAAAAACAAAGCTCTGAAGAGATCAAATTCGAATAAGTGCTTTTTGGTGGCAAATGTAGGTGGCTTCCTCTTGTACACCTGCTTTTGAAAAGTCTTTTGCCCAAAAACATACATCATTTGCCCTCAGTCCTTGTACTACTACACTTGATCTTGTGGTCCTTAAACAGTATGACTTTACCTCCAATCGCACCCCCAAATTTGCACCCATCATTCCCACAACTTCAATTAAAATTCTGCCTCTTCCACAAAATATAAATAACCCCAAATCAAAGAGAAGATGATGTCTTCCTTGACTGTAGTATGTTATCTCTTTTGTGCCTCCCAAACACACTATATTCTGTGACACAGTTCTCTACAAATGCATAATCTCCATTGCTCAGCTCAATGTGGGACTGCATTCCTTCAATTTTCCTCTTACCTAATCAATCACAGTGACAGTAAATCTGGAAGTGACAGATTTTCTTTATTTCTGGGTACCAGTTACTCTGGTGTCCCTATGAATCTATCTTTGGTCCCTTCTTGTGGCCATTTTGAGGTGAATTTAAATGTTCAAAGATTTTGAAAGAAAACTGTGACACCTTATGGGACATAGCAAGTACGTGCACATCTTCATTAAAAAAAAACTTAGAACACCTCAAAATTCTGTTTCAAATTTAATCAAAATAATTACTGTGGTTCATAAAATTACTGATTGTCAACACACTACATTTTTCCCTCACATTCAGAGAAATCATAATGGAAACAATGCATTCAAATTTTAAGGAAGAAACTGCTAGAAAAATATTGTGATATTATTGTTTAATAAAATATAAAAACTAAAGCTTAGTTGTTATAAATAAAATGTTGATCCCCTTTTGTGTATATATCTAAAATTAACTTTCTAGAAATATGTAAATTCATTACTTTAGAATGACAATTGTGTTATATTCAGATGGGATTGCAAATTTCATGAAAAGAGTTAAATTTTATACTAGGGATTAAATTTTCAGGATCTGTGCTTACCAAGATGAAGTCTCTTTCTACCTTTATGATGTGGAACAAGAACTGGTTTAATACTCAAGTCAGGGAGAATCATAGGCTCCATTCTATATGCCACAGGATCCAACTGCAAAAGAAAATTTTTTTTTTTGAAGTTATCAAGTATACCAATTTGAAAAGTACAAATGCATCTCTCTCTACAGGGTAAATTCTCAATCAATACAATTTAAATGGATTCAATATAATTTCCAGCTGTACTTGTGAAAGAAAATGACCAGTGGTTTTGTTAGAGATCATGGAAAAAAGTGTCCCAAACTAAAACAAAATCTCTAGTCAGTGATCCACTCACCAGAATATCAAAGCTTAAATTGGAAAACACAAATGTAAAATAAAATAGGAGCAATGTACACTTATAACAAATTTCTAATCAGCAGATTGCATACAGCACATCATATAGTTTTTATTAAAAGAAAAAAATTACTTAAGCATTAGATTGAAGGCATATGGTTAACTATTGAGGTGTCGCAACTAATACCCAAACTGTGATTTGCCAATGTAGAGGAAGATGTGATCATAATAAAACTGGCTCATAAAATCTCCAGCCTCTTTCAAACATAAACAAAATAAATTGGATTTCTGAGCCTAATAATGAAAACCAAAGAAAAAAATCGTTCTTTTGAACAGAGGTGCCTCTGGACAGGCATACAAGATTGGTTAACAAGACGTAGGTGAATTACCCAGAGGAATGCAAGGTGGAAAGAAAACACTTGTAATGTGCCTTTTAGGATTTCAGTTTGTGCCATAATACTTAAAAGCTATGAAGCGTAATCTCTATTGTAATGCAGGAAACATGGCAGCTTATTTTTGCGCAGCAAGGTCTCTCAAAGAGCAATGAGAAAAGTATATACAATCCGCAAGACAAACTAACCAATTTCTAGGGGCAAAACTTACTTTGTTGATAAATTAGTGAATGCAAGGTCCTCATCTGGTAATGGAACTTATATACACCCCTCAGATTCTACACAGTCAGACTGCACAATTTTTGTCAACTCATGCTTGCTATAACCTCAACTTGTATAAATAGAAAAATTGCAAATGGATATCAAAGAGCGTGAGCAGAAAAATAACTGCTATTTGCATTCTGCTCCAATAGGTGAGATAGCACAAGTTTATTTTCATCATTATTCTTTTAAAATAAAATAGGATATTACAGCACAGTCATAAAATAATTGTTTTAATGTTTCAAAATCCAAAATTTATAAAAGGTGAACATTTTTTCGATTACAGGACCTAAACATCATTTGTATTTCCTTTGTATTTCCTTATGCCAGAAAAATGGAAACGGGAGGAAAGGAAATTACAGTAGGACACACATTTCATTTCTTTGCTCTCACAATAGATTCCATTGCTGAAAGCAACATAGTAACTGCAAATTGGAGATAAAACAAAGCTTTATGAATAGGATGGATGCCAACAGAATGATCATTAAACTAAATTACTGATAAATCAGATTAATGCAACAAGAAGGGTTTTAAAGAAATCAAGGTAGGGACTGCTGCCATTTTTTGCAGTTAGACTAGCACATTTATAAAAAATCGAAATGGATAATTATTTCAGAACTTCACCGAGCACAGAAGTCTTAATAACTGATGTGTGCATCCCTTTTTGATGCATCATTCAAATATAATGTTAAAATATTTCAAACTAGACAGCAACAGCTCGGCTAAAGTGTGGCAAAGTTATCAAAAACCAAACACTGAAGACTATTCAAATGGTTGAAGTTCTGGTTTGTGAAAAGAAAAATCCAGCTTCAAGGTTGCAAAACAAAAATGCTCCATGAGTCATAGGTGCGAGGTTACACGGCTTTCATCTTTTTCTCCTTCCTCTGTATTTGAGAAATCAATAGTGAAAGGCACAATACATGACTAAATCTTGCAAATCTACATTTTTAGACTAGTCTGGACTCTCAAAAATACCTCCTTTCAGGAAACCACCCAAAACTAGTACTGTTTCTACAGAAACAAGCACACTGATTAAATGTGTTTTCCTAATTCAGTCAGAAGGCATGTTTGACCTCTCCAGAACATTACTGTAGAACTCTGTACTCTGAAAAAATACCCAATATTTAATAATTAACCATCCCTCCTAACCTTTTCAAGAGTTGTCAGTGATAGTGCTTCGGTGGTTGAAGTAAGAGAGGATTTGTTCTTCCAAGTTTTCTCTCCTGCATTTTATTGGATCATACTTTTTTTTAAAAAACATAATGCTTCATATCCTTTCAAATGATGTTCTATCCAGCACTGGTTCTAGTCTTGCATTTCCCACCACATTAATGGTTAAACAACCTATTTTTTATGCCATGTTTCAGTCAAGCCTTTTTATGCCCAATTATACAATGGAAACATGGGCTGGACTGCTTTTAGATATTTGAGTTAATTTATTATAAGATTTCTGCATGCTCAAGTTTCTCCACCCTTCAGTGCTCTTATTCAACATGTGTACATATTCATTAGTAGTTTCCAATAGGAGAATCTACCTTCTGTATTTGGCCATCAACAATAATTTCATCAATAAATTACCATGCTCGTGCCTTATAGCGCAGAATAAAACACCAAGTTACTGTCGTTACTGCTGATCACCAAGACACTAGATACTAAGATGTTAGATTTTGTATTACCTTACAGAACACTTTTCAATTTTCATTTTTCAACTTTTTGTTTTTAACATCTTTTGGGAACAGCACAAATGCATCATTAAAATGTTCTCTGACCAAACAGAAAAGTATAAAATGTCACATTGACACAATTACACAGAAGAAAAATCAGTCCATCAGCATCTTGAAATGCCAGCACTAAACAACCGACCTACATCGTCAGCTTATACAACTTTCTACCATTTAACTTGTATGACAAAGACTGCAGCAAGTGCAAAGTATGCTGTCGAAGAAATTTTGAGTTTATTTATTGCAGGTGCATCTCAAGTCACTTGGAAAAGCAGTCACACCCTCAAAACATTAATTAATGGCAAGAGTTGAACAAAGAGTTAATGTGACATGGTTCAAGTAAACAGAATATGACTGAACCGAAATACAATTTTTTACTTCAAACATAGCAAACTAGACTTGACTACATTGCACCATTGTGGTGGAGATAAAATGCAAAAGCAAATGTGAAACTGGTTCTGTTGAATGCATGAATGGATACTGTTGGATAGTTTACAAATAAACCTGAATTATGAACTTTCAAGCTTTTAATAATTTCTCAACAAGCCACTCACATTAGCCACAACAACTAGTTGTTTTACATAACTAATTAAACTTTGTAGAAGCTTTGAAATCAATTCCAATCCTGATTTGTTTTTGCTCTTTTTTCCCCCCTTTTAAGTGTGCTGACTCCTTTTTGTGTTCATGTTTCTCAAGTGCAAATTACCTAACTGTACCTCACCCAAATGGCTAATTTGTTTGAGTGTGTTGACAAGGTAGTTTAAGTATCAACCCGAGATAGATTCTGTTCTTGCCCAACAATCTTGCACATGTGCCAACAATTTAACTTACAGGAGGCACATTAAAAATCCCAAATTTCAATAAACTCCTCTATGCCATCTCTAATAGGAAATCTGGGAAGACTGAAGTCAGTTGTAGTGACCCTGTTCCTGCTTTTCATGGTATCAGCTAAGATAGTGGATCGTTCAGTTTTTATATTCAGGAGATAACTATATCGTCATGGAGTGTAAGAACAGCATCTGCTGTTTTTCAAATGTAATCTCGACAACATGAACTTCAAAAACTCAAAAATACATGCTGCAAAATGCTGTAGTTCAGCCATGGCCTTATTGAGTGGCAGAGCAGATTCAAAGGGCTATATTTTATATGCTTGCACACTAAGTAGGAATGATTTCCAATTCTATTGCACTGCAATATATTTCAAAACAGGACAGAATTTCCCCAGAGCAAATGTAGCATCAACTGGATATTTGCAGAAGTACCATAGGAATGTCATTTTATGACATTCAACTGACATACAGGTCAATTATTACAGATTGAATTCAAACCATCTAGATGCTTTTTTTTAATGTGAATCTATGAATGCATTTTGAAAATATAAAATCATCAGCTGATACATTTACAACCAGTTGTCAATATTTGTAGTTTATGACATAATTTGTAACTTAATAGCAGTATATCTGAATTTAATAGAAACCGGGCGCAAACACTTAAAGATTTCAGAATAATGACATTATTTATAAAAATCAAACAGCAGTAAATTTTTTAAAAATATAAAAGCAAAATACTGTTCATGCTCGAATTCAAATAACGAAAAAAAGGAAAGGATAGAAATACTCAGAGTTCAGATGGCTGCTGGGGAAAAAAAGGATGTCAGGTAGTGAACACTTCATATCTAAGACCACAAGAGAAAACCAGTGACTCACTGGCTGCACCCTTCCCCCCATCAAATCAGATGGTCAGGGTTTAAGTTTCACTCTAGCCATGAGCATGTAATATAGTATGGTATTTCAATGTGTTGCTGGGGGCATGCAGCAATGTTGGAGCTGTTGTCTTTGGTCCCTTGCTAAAATTAGGTCAGTACCTCTGATGGAAGAAAGGATATCATGCCATGAAGAGAAGCAGGGTTTCTTGGTACTTTGATGAACACCGCATAGTTTGGTCATTTCTTACTATGGCTTTAGGAACAGAAGCTATTGTTTGAGATTTAGTATTGGTTATAACATTGTTTATAAGACCTGAGACTACACTCATCAGTTGAGAAGTGTTTTGAGATGTCGGCAGATAAAGTAAGATGTGGCCCAAATGCTCGTTATTTCACCTGTTGCTAGAAACATTGCTTGTTAATATTACGTATATTTGTATTTTTTGTTTAAAAAAAGCAGTCAACTTCCTAATTCCTGTGAAGGATGGACATAGAATCGTGGGAAAGATAGGCACAAATTTGAAATGTGACAGCATCTTCAAAGGTTTTGAAAAGAAAGTATCAACCGTTGACGGATGGGACTAAGTGAGCAGGATATGGAATCACAACAAAATGAACAGTGTCTACAAGGTTAAAAATCACACAACACTAGGTTATAGTCCAACAGGTTTAATTGGAAGCACACTAGCTTTCGGAGCGACGCTCCTTCATCAGGTGATTGTCGGACCGTCGCTCCGAAAGCTAGTGTGCTTCCAATTAAACCTGTTGGACTATAACCTGGTGTTGTGATTTTTTAATTTGTACACCCCAGTCCAACACCAGCATCTCCGAATAGTGTTTACAAGAACTGAGATAACACCTAGTGAAAGACATGAGTAGGTGGCTCGCACAGCAGAGAACATTTGGGAATGTTTATCCAGCAGGGCTACAGGAAAGTAAGAGCAGCAGCTGAAAAGATGATTTCAATCTTTGCAATTTTTTATTCTTCCATGAGACATGAACACTGTGGCAAGGCCGGAATTGTTGTCAATCCCTAACTGCCTTTGCAAAAGTGATAGCAAGCTATCTTCAATTGCTAAATTCCATCTGCTCTAGATATATCCATGGTATTATTAAAAGAGGGAACACCAGGAATTTGACCAATCAACAGTGAAGAAGGTGCAAAATGCTTCCAGTCAGGATGGAGGGAGGCTTGGAAGGAATTTGCAGCTGCTAATATTCCAAGGTGTCTGCTACTCACCTCTTTCTACGTGCTAGAAGTCACAGGTTTGAAAGGAGCTGTTAAAGCAGTCTTGATGAATCACAGTGCATCTTATAGGCAGTAAACACATCCACCTGTGTTGGTGATAGATGGAATGAATCTTTAAGGTGGTGGATGGGTACTGATCAAGTAGGCTGTTTTGTCTTAGATGCCATTGAGCCACCCGAGTGTTTTTTCTGCGATGCTTATCGAGGCAAATGGACAGTATTCAACTCCTCCTCCCACTCTGCCGAGGACATGGAGGTCCTGGGCCTCCTTCACCGCAGCTCCCTCACCACCAGACGCCTGGAGGAAGGACGCCTCATCTTCCTCCTCGGAACACTTCAACCCCAGGGCATCAATGTGGACTTCAACAGCTTCCTCATTTCCCCTTCCCCCACCTCATCCTAGTTTCAAACTTCCAGTTCAGCACTGTTCCCATGGCTTGTCCGGACTTGTCCGACCTGCCTATCTCTTTTTCCACCTATCTATTCCACCCTCTCCTCCCTGACCTATCACCTTCATCTCCTCCCCCACTCACCCATTGTACTCTATGCTACTCTCTCCCCACCCCCACCCTCCTCTAGCTTATCTCTTCACGCTTCAGACTCACTGCCTTTATTCCTGATGAAGGGCTTTTGCCCGAAACGTCAATTTCAAAGCTCCTTGGATGCTGCCTGAACTGCTGTGCTCTTCCAGCACCACTAATCCAGAATCCAGTATTCCATCACACCTCTAACTTGGACTTGAGAAACAGTTAGACAGGCTTTGGAAATTTAGGTGGTTAGAATATGGAGGCAGGGGAGACTTTATTTAGAGGATGATTTGTACTGGAGAAAAGTAGGCAAAACAGACCCACACGTTGCACTGTAACCTCTTGGTCTGTGGTATTCAGCACACATATGCTGCATTTATCCATATAGCCATTAGGGACTATTTAATAATTTATAGGTTAGTGTCAGGTTGGGAACTAAGAGTGGTTAACTTTGCAACCACATCAATGTAGACTTGGGAGCATCTTATTGGAAGTAATGCAATCAATAATGTGAATCAATCTGGAAGTGGAATTAAGGCACATTAACAAACTAGTTTCAGTCATTCTACTGGAAAGACAAGGGGCACAAAACTGTTGATAGAATTCCAGCTGTGGTCTGAAAGCCTTGTATAGCTTTTAGCAAAACCTCCCTGCTCTTACACTTCATTTGATTTGAAATAAAGGCCAATATTCCATTTGCCTTCCCTATTACCCACTAATTTTTGCTCATTTTTTTTGAAATTCATAGATGAGGACATCCACATAACTCCATTCTGTAGTTTTCTGCTATATTTAGCCATTTAAATAATATTCAGCTCCTCCATTCTTCTTGCCAAAGAGCATAACCTCATATTTTTCTAAATTGTATTCCTTCTCCAAAGTTGTTTCTCCACTCGCTTAGCCCATTTATATCCCTCTGCAGATTCTATGTCATCTTCACCACTTGCCTTCCTACCTATTTTTGTGTCATCCACAGACTTGGTTATGCTACACTTTCCTCATTCAACTCATTAATACACACTGTAAGTAACTGGCCTCAGCACTTAAACCTTTGGCACTCCACAAGTTAGAAGATGCTGTCCTGAAAATGCCCCGTTTTGCCGAACTCTTAGAAATAGTTAGCCAACCATCAATCCTTGCCAACATACTACTTCCAACACCATGAGGTCTTACATTATTAAATAGCTTAATGGTGTGGTACCTTATGAAAATCTAAATAAGTCACATCCACTGCTTCTGCTTTATCGATCTTGCTTGCTACCACCTCAGAAAATTCTAGTACATTTTTCAGACATGTTGACATTGCTTGATCATATTATGTATTTCCAAATGCTCTACTATTACATCCTTTATAACAGAGCTGAAAATGTGTTGCTGGAAAAGCGCAGGTCAGGCAGCATCCAGGGAACAGGAGAATCGATGTTTCGGGCATAAGCCCTTCTTCATTCCTGAAGAAGGGCTTATGCCCGAAACGTCGATTCTCCTGTTCCCTGGATGCTGCCTGACCTGCTGCGCTTTTCCAGCAACACATTTTCAGCTCTGATCTCCAGCATCTGCAGACCTCACTTTCTCCCCATCCTTTATAACAGTCTAACATTTTCTCCTAACTGGCCTATAGTACTTTTTTTTAAACCTCCTTTCCTATTAAAATAAAAATGCACCATTAGTAGTTTTCCAAACCTCTGGGACTTAGCTAGAGAAGACAAGGATGACATCAAATTGAAAGAAATATATACAATGTGGCAAACATCAATAGCAAACCAATAGAAGGCGATCAAAAAAAAAAGAGACAAAATACGCTGAGGATAAGCTTGCAAGTAATATCTAACATGACAGAGAACTTTGTTAAATAAATATAGAGAAGCCAAAGTGAGCACAGGCCCCTTGGAGAATGAGGCTCAGGAAATAATAATGGGGAACCAGAAAATGGCAGAGAAATCTCAGGATTCTTGGAAGATAAATACCAGTGCATCTATTATCTCAGTAGCTACTTCCTTTAATATCTTGGCATGCATCCCATCTGGTCTAAAGGACCTACCAGTCTTTGGCCATATTAGTTTCCCTAGCAATTTTTCTTTACTGATAGTTTTTTTTCCGCTTTCCTCTTTTCACCCCTCAAATATTTAGCTGTTTTACAATGTTATTAGTGTCTTCTACTGTGGGGGCTGATGTAATGTTTTTCTTCAACTCCTCTATCATTACTTGGTTCCATAGCCTTATTCCCCAAAAAGGTTATGTTCATGTTGGCTTCTCTCTTCCTTTTTATATATTTAACAAAACTCTCACGGTCGGTCTAGATATTACATGCAAATTTATCCTTAAAGCTTATTGTGTCTTTTTTTGTCATCATTTGCTAGTTTTTAAAAAATTTCCCAACACTTTGATTTACTATGAATGTTTGCCACATGTCATTCCTTAATTTCCCTGACTTTTTATATATACAACTGCGTAATATTTAGAAATGGTACTGCATGATTACTTTTGTAGAATTACAATCTTAAATTGTACTAAAAAAACTAAAGACTAAATTTCACTTAATATTTTAGGAAATTAGCTGATTTAAAGTGTATGAAAAGCAAGCATAGTCACACATGTATTTCTTCAGTTAATGCAATACTTCGCTTTTTGCTGAATTGCTAAATAAAATAGATGTCTTGTTTAAGGAAGACAATAAAAAATTTGATTTGTATTGCATTTTGTTAATATATATTTATTCTGTCGAGAAAATTGGTAGGGTTATCTTTACTGCTGCACAAAAACTTTGGAATTACATTCAAGCATTTACATGTAACAAGACTAAGAGGATTAGGCCATTTGACCCCTCCAGCCTGCTCCAGCATTCAATAAAATTGTGGCCCATCCAATTGCAGCCTCAGCTTCCCTTTCCTGTCTGGAATCGTTGGCTGTTTCTGTGCTGTAACTATGCCTGCCCCAGCTATGCCTGCCTCTTCGTAGGATATGTGGAACAATCCATCTTCCGCAACTACACTGGCCCCACCCCCCACCTTTTCCTCCGCTACATCGATGACTGTATCGGCGCCGCCTCGTGCTCCCACGAGGAGGTTGAACAGTTCATCCACTTCACCAACACCTTCCACCCCGACCTCAAATCCACCTGGAC
>NC_057731.1:32995445-33019380 GCF_004010195.1 Chiloscyllium plagiosum
TCCCCCAAGTCCCTCCTCCCTATCTTTTATCTTAGCCTGCTGGACCAACTTTCCTCATTCCTGAAGAAGGGCTAATGCCCGAAACGTCAATTCTCCTGTTCCCTAGATGCTGCCTGACCTGCTGCGCTTTTCCAGCAACACATTTCCATCTCTGATCTCCAGCATCTGCAGACCTCACTTTCTCCTCTGTGCTGTAACTAGCTAGTAATACTTATGTTATTCCTCACAAATATATTAATGCACTTTTTAGTACCCATGCAGGATGGCATTTTGAGAACAATTCAACCTGTATTCCTCTCACCTTTTAGCTAAAATTTGTCCAAATGTATCTTATCTATGCTCTTGCAAAAGTGGAAGAACATTTTTTGTGCACTCGGATTAACTGAAACTCTTGACGAAGACAGAATATTATTCAATTCTGACTCAATTTACTAGCACAGTTTGAAAATATTGTTGAACAAAGCACCAATGAATGAAGTGAAAATGATTCATGAAGTAATCATGAATGTTGCATCGATTTCTGATTCAAAAGTGAATGGGGTTCAGTCAAGAAAACATTAGGAAATTACATCAACAACCTTACAGTTACATAAAAACCACCCCAAGTCACTTTACAAGCATGTGATCACTTGATAGCCCGAGGTGTGAAACAATATTCACAGTTAAAGAGTTCCAGGATTTTGATCAGTGACACCGAAGGGACAGTGATATATTGCCAAGTTAGGATGGTGTTTGACTTGGGGATGTGCAGATAGTCATGTTCCTACACATCTGTTGCCTTTCTACTTCGAGGAGGTAGAGGTTTTGGGTTTGAAAGGTGCTGCCTGTGGAGCCTCGGTGAATGAGTGCCCTTATCTAATAGATGCACACACACTGCTGCCACTGTGCATCACTGGTAAAGAGAGTAAATGTTAATGAGGTGCCAAATAATGAATTGCTTTATGCTAGATGATGTCAAGGTTCTTGATTGTTGCATAGACTGTATGAGTGTTACACACTGCAGAATTCTCAGCTTCTGATCAGTTTTCGTAATCAAAGTATTTGATTGGTCCAGTTGAGATTCTGGTCAACAGTAACACCCTGGATGTTGTTGGTGGGTAAATTCAGCAATGGTTACGCCACTGGATGTAAAGAAGGGATGGTTAGATTCTATTTTATTGGAGATGGTCACTGCCTGGACTTCTGTGTCATGACCATTACTTGCCACTTAATTCAAGCCTGGATGTTGTCAAGTATTGCTCCATATAAACACAGATTCTTTGTATTCTAGACTGTTTCAAATTATGTTGAACATCATGCAGTCATCAGCAAACATCCTCCCTTCTCATCTTATGATAGTGGGTAAGTCATCGATGAAACAGTTGAAAATGGTTGGGCTTAGGTCACTACCCTGAGCAATTCCTGCAGAGATACATAGAAACAAAGAAGATAGGAACAGGAGTACGGTATTTCTCAGGGCCCAATCATTTTCTTTGGTGCTTGGTAAACATTAGCAAACAAGGGGGCTGGAAAAGGCAAGGTAGTTGAGAAGTAGATAGAATAAAAGAAACAATTGTTTCCAGAAGTTGGCAGTAGATTAAATTTGAGAACTGCAAGAATAGTTATGTAATGCTATACTGCAGCCAAGTAAAAATTAGCAGTTTTTTTTTTATTGAAACCCCACATCGAGTCATCTTCTTGTACCCTACCTGCATGTAGATTTCAGAAAATTTTTTTTGATGACCTTTTGATTTTTCTGCTCTTTTGTTTACTTTGTCAAGATTGGGCTTACAGTTTACTGCGTAACTTGTGCAGCAAGCTGCTTCTAGCATTTAGTGGAAAAAGAATACATTAATGTTATATTTAAATTTTAGTAGAAGGACCAATATTTTATGATTTTTATAGATAAGTTTGTGGGGATGAATATAAAGCAATTATCAATTGGAGGCAAGTGTTCATTATGATGCTGTAAACTCCCAACTTTGAAAGGTTTTTTCTTGCTTTTACATATCTGCATCAAAAAAAAAACAAGAGTTGTGAAATGCGCCATTAAAAACAGAAGCAATTTTCACACATGGATATTTGAAGCAACACTTTATTAAGATGAATCATTTGTCATTTGTCTACTGTTCAGGGTTTAGGCGGTGATTAAATCCGGAATTATCCCTTTAACTAAAATGAGTCTAAATGACAATAATTCTGTCATGCACCATTGATGATTTATTGTTCTCCTTCCATCACTCTCAGGTAAGACTCAAAACCTTATCTTTTGGTACTATGCTTCCAACTGCAAGATAAAGTTTTAAAACAAAAAGCTGCAAGGTGAGATGAGCCAGGTGAGAATAAGCTTCTTTCCTCTCTAGATATGGAGCACATGCAATAGATTTCACTAAAAGCAGCTTATGCATCAATTAATTCCTCCCAAAAGGAATCAATACTCCTGTGTGAGCCATGAAGATAAGGAAATGTAAGACAGAAAATTTCATTGCCTCAGATTTAAATATAAATTCATCCTGATCTCTAATGTAATTAAATAGAAAAATGAAAATACTTTCAGATTTATACTGCACCTTTCATACCATCCAGGTATTGAAAAGTATTTCACAGTGGAAAAAAAACTTTTAAAACCAATATCATTGTTGTAGCCAAAAATCTTCATTACATTGATTCACACTCACAATGGGGAGACCAAATGTAAACGAGGTGACCACTTTGTATAACACACATGTTATTTGTAAACATGACTTCCAAGCTCACTCATCATTTGCATTTGTTACCTTGCTCCTAAGCAGACATCCCAATCCACGTCTGACAGCAACACGTCTGACAGCTTGGTGCAAGCTCTGGGATCACCACCCTAACTTTTGACTCAGCATTTTACAGCTTTCCAGATTCAACTCTGAAGTTTAACTGCTTTAGATCATAACTTCTGTCTCCACTGTGTTCTGTATACTTTGTTCCCCTTCATTTTTGTCAGATTAGTCTTCTTCATTTTTTCATCATCTCTTAATTTGCTTCCAGGTGGCATTTATGTAGCAACTAATGTAACATCATTTGGACGCACCCTTTGTTTCTTCACTTTCTCTATTATTGCCTTTTTGGCTGTTGCACCATGAAATCCAATGTTACTTAAATCTCTTCTTGGCCTCCACCCTATCATAGGCATTCCCCATTGTTCTTCCTGCCCCTTGCCCACTTCCACATTTCTATTTTCTGTCAGTTCTGTTGAAATATCATTGGCCTGAAACATTAACTCTATTTCTTTCTGCAGATCTACTGAATCTCTCCAGATTTGTTTACCTCATTTCCATGATTACATTTGGCCTATTATTTCTTCACTTACTACAACATTTTCTCTACATGAGTTTATTCATATCAATTTTCACTTACAATCCTTATGACCTTCAATTTCACTCCCAACTAAATATTTCTCTAGCTCTATTTTTTAAATCCAAGTATGTTACACATCCACTAGATAGCCCTTCTATTAAGTCCTCAAAGATTGTCAGCAGCTTAATCTATTTATTCAAGTCCATGAAAACAAATTACTTCTACAACTTCAACACATGTACTTCAAGCAGAATGACTTGATGCAAACAGCACCCTTTCACTGAGAAACACGGAACCAAAGAAACAGTTATTAGGAGATTTTGCCCAGAAATAGGTTTGAATCAATCTTTAAGGAGATGGCACATCAGAGGGATTTAGGGAGGGATAGGACAAAAGAACAAGAAGGAAATCCACAATAGAACAGTGACAGAACAGTTGAGAGAATTCTGTTGGTGAGCGAAGGTGGGGGTGGAGGAAATGATTAAAATAAGGCGGGGTGGAGGAAATGATTAAAATAAGGCAGGGTGTGATCACAAAAGTATTTCAACACAGAGATGGACATCGTGTAGGACTGGAAGTCAAACAAAGATAGCAAAGATACGATTGCAGATAGTCAGCTTGTGTTTAATGGAAATAAATTCTACAGAAGAGGAGTATCGCAGATTGGTCAGGACAGCATTGGAATGGTTGAGTCAGAGAGTAAGAGTGAACTTCAGCAGTAGATAGACTAAGGTAGGGAGCATCCAAGTGCTTGTGTGTGTGTTTTTTTAAGGTGAAAGAACCTCACGCCGGCTTTTGAATATTTCATGTCCACAGCAAAGGGTTCACCAGCCATTTTCAACATAAAGGGATCACATCATTAAACTTGCAAAGTATTTGAGAACAGAAGGTAAAGTTATATTTGAAAGCAGATCACACAATATTCAAAATTTAATACTTAATATTCTCCAAACTCATAACTTAGCCATCTTCAGGATCTTATTGCTGTAAATAGAGACACCATGTGGCCTTACAAGACTAGGATGTATACTTCCTCACCTTATATTGTGAGATATCGTGTACCTGTTCTGAGAACCAGTGTTTCTCAAGGTTGAATCAGCTCCTTGCAATATGTGTTAGCTTTTGCAAAACTTTTGAGCATGACTAAATACAAACATGTATCAATATTAAAAAAAGGTTAAATTTATACAACACCCATCAGGGTATGACAAAAGGTTTTATAATCAATGAATTGCTTTCAAAATGTTGTCACTGTTGTAGTTGAACAAAAAACACAGCCCCCAGGCAAAATCTGATTTGGTCCTTTGAGCTGGTCACTGTTTTTCTACTTTTTACTAATTCACAATCTTGCCAGGTCAGCATTTCCTGCCCATCCTTACTTGCTCTGGACAATGTGCTGGGGAATTCCATTCTTGAATACATTTGAGGGGTTTGCTCAGCCACTCAAGCGGTAGGTTAGACTTAACTATAATGCTGCGGGTCTAATGTCAAATACTTATAAAACTGGGTAATTATTCCTTAAAGGAACATTTGATTCATTATGGCAATCTGGCAGATTCATGGTAACCATTACTGAAACTAGATTTTGTTTCATTAACAGATACATATTAACAGTTAATATATTTAGTTAACAAAAGGATTTGACACAAAACTCTAATCCACTAAACAGGCCCATGGAATGCTAGTCAAATAAATGATGACTATGCTACCATTGCGTACAGTCTATAGTCTACTCTTCAACAACATGCTTTGGATTTACACATTAAGATATTCAATTTTTTAAAAAGTTTAAACATAATTTTAAAATAATTAATCAGTTATTCACAATATTGCATAGAGTCATACAACATGGAAACAGACCCTTGAATCTAATAAGTCCATGCTGATCATAAGCCCAAACTAAACTCGTCCTACCTGCCTGCTCCTGGCCCATATTCCTCCAAACCTTTCCTATTCATGTATCTGTTCAAATGTCTTTTAAACGTTGTATTTGTTCTCTCACCTAGCACTTCTTTAGGAAATTCATTCCATACTCGAACTACCCTCTGTGTAAAAAAATTGCCTCTTGACTTTCTAAAATCTCTCACCTCATTTAAAAATATGGCCCCAACTCTTGAAATCTCCCATTCCAGAGAAAGAACAACCACTATTAACTCTATCTATATTTCTTATTATTTTCTGAACTGCTATCAATTGCTTCAGTATTCATGCTCACCTTTGTTCAAATGTTTGAAATACAAGGATCAGTGCAGGGCCCTCTACTTTTTGTCATTTACATAAGTGATTTGGATGTGAGCGTAAGAGGTACAGATAGTAAGTTTGCAGATGACACCAAAGTTGGAGGTGCAGTGGACAGCGAAGAGGGTTACCTCAGATTACAACAGGATCTGGACCAGATGGGCCAATGGGCTGAGAAGTGGCAGATGGAGTTTAATTCAGATAAATGCGAGGAGCTGCATTTTGGGAAAGCAAATCTTAGCAGGACTTATACACTTAATGGTAAGGTCCTAGGGAGTGTTGCTGAACAAAGGTTCATAGCTTCTTGAAAGTGGAGTCGCAGGCAGATAGGATAGTGAAGTAGGTGTTTGGTATGCTTTCCTTTATTGGTCAGAGTATTGAGTACAGGAGTTGGGAGGTCATGTTGCGGCTGTACAGGACATTGGTTAGGCCACTGTTGGAATATTGCATGCAATTCTGGTCTCGTTCCTATCGGAAAGATGTTTGTGAAACTTGAAAAGGTTCAGAAAAGATTTACAAGGATGTTGCCAGGGTTGGAGGATCTGAGCTACAGGGAGAGGCTGAACAGGCTGGGGCTGTTTTCCCTGGAGCGTCGGAGACTGAGGGTGACCTTATAGAGGTTTACAAGGTTTACAAGGGCATGAATAGAATAAATAGGCAAAGTCTTTTCCCTGGGGTTGGGGAGTCCAGAACTAGAGGGCATAGGTTTAGGGTGAGAGGAGAAAGATGTAAAAGAGACCTAAGGGGCAACTTTTTCACGCAGAGTGGGGTACGGGTATGGAATGAGCTGCCAGAGGATGTGGTGGAGGCTGGTACAATTGCAACATTTAAGAGGCATTTGGATGGGTATATGAATAGGAAGGATTTGGAGGGATATGGGCCGGGTGCTGGCAGGTGGGACTAGATTGGGTTAGGATATCTGGTCTGCATGAACAGGTTGGACCAAAAGGTCTGTTTCCATGCTGTATATCTCTATGACTCTATGACAAGTGAGTACTCTAGCTTTAGAAGAAAACAAAAAGGACATTCTATGCACTGGTGCTACATGGGAAATAGGCAGTAGCTTAGCCAAAGAGTTTTTGCTTTTACACTGTTAGCATTTTCGGAAAGGTTGAAATCACCTCTTTCTCCTCACCATGAGTCCTTTTGCTCATCTAGCTCCAGGACACAGCCTAGTGCATTTTGGAGCGGTTAGCAGAACCGTTGTTGACTGTTGATGTCTTCAATGCTCACACTTATCTGTGATCGCTCAGACTGTGGGGCCTTGACAATCACTCTAATCTTGATCTCTGATTTCATCTCAGGCCTCTACAAGCAACTCATGCAGGATTTCTAACATTGTAGCTCGTATGCACTTCTTCAGGAATAACACAAGACCAAAAGTAGACTATCCAGTTGAGATTGGTCCATCCTGTAATTGGATTATGGCTGATCAGTTACCTTAATGTCACTTCTGCACTATTTCCACATTCCTTGTTGTCATTAGCCTCCAAAAATTCCAAAGAATCCCACATTCTGAGAGATGAAATTCCTCCTCATCTCTGTATTATCCTGAGATTAAGTCTCAATTCCTAATGGGAGAGGCTCTCGTCTTGTCTGATCATCCAATCATACATCAAAGATTGACTAAGGCTGGTTATATTTTGTAATCTAACTTCAGCAATACCAAACGCTGTGATCAAAAGATGTCCCAGATGAAAAAAAAACTTTTTTCTTTACGTAATCCACTTGGCTCAAAATTCCAAACTCACCCATGTTGACAAGCCAGCTTAATCCATCCACCCACACTTTGAACAGAACTACTCCTTTTGAGAATTTCTCCCAAATATTAACATTGGCTTGAGCCATTTTTTTGCTCGACATACATCACAACACAAATGTGAATTTGTGGCCAGTTTCCTTCATCAACACTTTCTAACTTTGCTCACCATATGAATGGCTGGCATGTCAGAATTCTCAAGGGAGTCTCATCCATATTCAGAATCCAGTCCAATTCATATCCATTCTTTTTAAATGGTTTGATTATATCCTGATGAAATGTGATAGGCCAGTCTGCAAGTTTTGCTGGAAGATGCTGTGAACTTTTGATCTTCTGTTGTATAAAATTGCTTCTCTTCATAAATCTGATAAACTACCCAGAGCTGGCTTTGAAATCTGATTTGCCTAATTGTCTTGCCTGTTTCAGGAGAAGTTTCAGGTATATCCTTAAGAAAGTTCATTCTGGCAATTTTCATTTATGTATTTTGCAATTTCATGTTCCGACTGTAGCCATTTGCTAGATTATCTTGTGCAGATTTATTCTTAGATGTCTGAAGTTGTGTAGAGTTTCCTCCAATTTCTAACATTCTTATCACATATTTTGAATTCTCTAGTTATGATATTAAGTTTTAACTGGGCTATGTATCTATCATTTCTTCTTAACTCCATGTTTTCATATTGGAGCGCAGGATCAGAGGGAACACTGTATGTACCAATGAAGTTTATGGATGTATTGGTGTGCTCAGTCACAAGGAACTAACAGCCACCTTCAATGGTGTGTTATTCTACAATTTCATCAAGCAGAATTGCATCAGGTTGAGTCTGACTTCATCAGTGAGCAGGTGCTAAATACAAAGCCGAAAGTGAGTACTGCAGATGCTGGAGATTAGAGAAAAGTGTGTGGTGCTGGAAAAGGACAGCAGGTCAGGCAGCATCCGAGAAGCTGGAAAACTGATGTTTCGGGCAAAAGCCCTTCATCAGGAATACAAAGGGTTTGGATCGTTTTAATTAAAAGTCAGATGTCAGCTTATATACAAGGCTATGAAAAATGATTCTTTTGTAGATTGACTTTCACACAGGAGCCACCATTACCAGAATATGTACAATTTTTATCAGTAAAATATTCATGAGTTCTCATCCTTGAGTAATTATTTTACAGTTACCCACCACATAATAGCAAGAACCCAATTCAGTCCTTCAACTTTTTTAAAATTTGGGACTCTTGAAAGAAAATCAATGTAGGACACAACAAGTACATTCTGTAGCATAATGCAGAACAAAGGATCTGGTTTTAATGTGGATTGACTGTCCAAGCTGCAGATCTTCAGCTGTTATGTGAAGAATAACAGCCAGTTGACCTTGTACACTGAAGAATCTTACATCGATGAATCTAAATTCTTGCAGGGACTTTTCAAGGTGGTTAAATTTTTCTGAACAGATGTCATTACCACACTTGACTACCAGGTAAATGAAAACGCTTACCCAATTTAAACAAATAAAACAAATTGCCATCTGTTAGGAAGCTGAATGCTGCAGGTTTCCCCATAGCTGAGAATATCACACAACTTGGCCAATAATTAATTAAATTACTTAAAAACAGAAAAGCTTGAATATTAATCTAAGCTGACATTCTAACTGCAGAATCTCAGATTTGGGAACCTAGTTCTCTCTTATAGGGTCATCAAGAAGCTTCAATGCACAAGACATCAAAAAGACAACACCAGCAAGACATCTAATTTAACAATCACACCTTATAAATCTGAACTAATGTGTATAACTAATTGATCACTTTTCCTCTCTCAATTTATCTTCCTGTCAATTACTAGCTGAATCATCAATATCTACCAAGACAACCAAGTATTTCGCTCCATGGTCATTTATCACAAGCAAATGCTCGATGTACAAAATTAATATTCATTACCAGAAAGTCAATGTTATTTTCCAAATTTAAGACTTTGCCCCTAGAGATTAGTTCTATCTTTCTGACAGGATATGCTACTCAAAATATATGGGGGAAAAAATCTGGTGAAAATGCTGATCAAAAGAAAGAAAAATACACATGAACTCATAAACAAAATGTGAAAAGAACATACTAAAATTCGTTATAAGTAGTTGTATTTGCATCTTGCTTGTATTCCAGATTTTTGCTCTAGTATTTTTTAGGCATCAGTAGAAAGCATTTTGCAATCAAACGTTGAACAATCAAGATTTATTTGACTACTCAACACATACCAATGAAGATGCATCAAACTGTTGACCGAAAGAATAACCAAAATTATACAGGTGAATACTTGAAGAATGAAGAGTCTTGTGAGTTGAAGAAACAAATAATGTTCAACTGAATATTGCAATTAACAATAGGATCCCTCAGAGAACAATTAATCCATCATTATTTTAAAAATCTGAAGGACACAAGATATCAATAATACAATGTAAACAAATATTAGAATTTAGACTACAATCTGTTATCAGGAATCAAATAAACACAAGTTACAGACTGGCACTCCAAACTGTCTCATAATAAATCAGACTTACTGGATGATAAATATTGAAAAATCTCTTGCAGGTTGGTAATTGGTAGCTTTCATCAATCTTCTCCAGCCCACGCATCGTGAGAAACATACCAATAGGAGAACCCAAGGCAAAGAAGTTATCTGGTTTGAAGTCTAGTGCTGGATAAACCACAGACACCTGAGAAATTAATGTAGTACATAACGTAAATTAAATTAAAAATGCAGGAGTCCAGCAATAGGAAAAATGCTCCGTAATGCATACACGTGATATGCAAGATTCAAAAATTACTTATAATACCACAGCATGAAATTTGAACAGTAATATCAGCAGCAATGCAAGATTTGGTCTTATTATTGTTGGTAACAAACAGTTTCAATCTTTAAAAGTCACTGACAACATTATTTTCCACTTCTGATAACACTAAATTTACGACCCACACAGTCTGAGCTGATATTTATGCCCCACGAAATGTCAAAGCCTATTTGAATATCCTTCTATTCCCTTCTCTATTAATGTATTTAAGCTATTCATTTGAACTATGTCTTGTAGTAGCAAGCTTCAGATTCTCAACACTAAGTAAAGAAACAGCCAATGAAAATCATAACACAGGAGAGGCTATTCAGCCCATTACGTCCACTTGAAGAGGTTTTCAGCCTGTTGCATTTACCTGCCCTTTACACATATCCAAACAATTTTGCTCTCTTCAGATGATTCGCAAATTCCCTTTATAAAGCCATGTTTAAACTTATCTCTACAATATTCTCAGATAATGAATTCCAGATTTTCCCCACTCATTACATATAAAGGTTTTTCCTCATCACCACTCAGTAAATCAGCTTCTTCTGGTTCTGAACTCTGTTCCTTGTGGTAGGAGTCACCTCATCTACTCTTCATGATTCTAACATTTCAGTTTGCCCCTCCCTCCTCTTTCTACTAAAATGTATAATTTTCTCACTTCTCATGAACTGAACATAGGCACCTTTCAATCAGCAGTTTATCCTGTCTAGGTGTCGTGATTTTTCATTCTAGAATAAACTTAAGAGAATTTTCTATTCTTCCTCAGGAATGGGGGCACAGCTGGCTTGCCAGCATTTGTGACCCATCGCTAATTGCTCTGGAGATTGTACTGCTGCAGTTCACATGATGCAAAGTATTCACAGTGCCATCAGGGAGGGATTTTGACTCAGTGACAACAACGGAATGGTGATATCATTTTAAGTCAGGATGGTATGTAGCTTGGAGAGGATCTTGGTCGTGATGATGTTCCAATGTATCTTTGAACTTTGTCCTTCTTGATGGCAGAAATTGGATATTTGGAAGGTGCAGTCAAAGGAAGCTGAGAGTACTGAAGTGCATCTTGCAGTTAGTATACATTTCAGCCATTGTATGTCAGTCATAGATGGGGTGCCACTCAGGATGTTCTATCCTGGAGCTTGAGGATGGTTAGATATGGATGCATCCAGGCAAGTGGAGTGCAAGTCCATCAGCTTATGACAAGTGCCTTGCAGATAGTGGACGGGCTTGGGAAATCAAATGGTGAGTTATTCACTGCATAAATCCAAGCCTCTGGCCTGCTCTTGTATCTATAGTATTTATGCAGCCGGTTCTATTCAATTTCTTGGAGAGTAAATAATAAGTTAAATTTCAAAATTGTAAAATGTGAAGTGCACGTTTTGGAGAAAGAAATAAAAATACCATATATGCTTTGTGAAATAAGTCTGAACTGGGTAGAGGAATGATTGAATCAAGAGATTTAGATTGACATATCAATAAAAGCAGGAAGGTATGTTAACATTATGAAGAGGACTTAGAAACACTAATGAAAGTACCTACTCAGCCATAATAAATTATGCAACAGATTGTAGAGGTCTGGGACTCTTCTCTTGGGTAAAGCGAAGGTTGAGCAATGATCCCAAGAGATGTCTTCTAATATTACAAAAAAAATGGTTTTAGTCGTGTTGACAGAGATGGTGGTTTCACTTGTGGAAGGAAATCATGTTATGTGCCCTAAAACTAATAGATCCAATAAGAAATTCAAGAGTAACTTCTTTACCAAACAGTTGTTAGAACTTGTTGTACCATACACAAAAGCACTTTCAGTTAAGGCTTAACATGTGCCAACCTAACTCAAAACGATTAGCAGATGCTGGAGGTCAGAGCTGAAAAATGTGTTGCTGGAAAAGCGCTTTTCCAGCAACACATTTTTCAGCTCTTTAACTCAAAACAATTCCTACTCCCAGACAATTACACAATCTCTCATTTGAAGAATGTACTCAGCATGCATTTTTTTAAAATACGTCCAAACTGAAGGTTTAAAGTGGCACTTACCTGGCCAGCACCTGCTTCAAAATGGTCGTAATGTACAGTGACAGATGAAATAGTAGTCCCAGTGTACGACAGCATCTTCTTCAAACCCAGCTGTTTTTCTGCTGTTAATGAGTTCATTTGATCAATTCCATCCTTAGATTTTTGCATTTCTTCTTGCTGAGCTTTCTTCAGAGCTTCCAAAACTGTCTTCCTCTCTTTTGCAGCTTTCTTCTTTGTCTGTCGTATGGAAAAAATAAAACCATCCCATTTCATGATGTGGCAGTGCCTATATTGGGCTAGGGTGGACAAAGGTAAAAAATCACACAACACCAGTTTAGAGTCCAATAGGTTTATTTGGAAATGCTAGCTTTCAGCGGTGCTCCTTCATCAGGTAGCTGTGGAGCAGGACCATAAGAGACAGAATTCTGTGCCTTATGATCCTGCTCCACAGCTACCTAATGAAGGAGCAGTGCACCGAAAACTAGTACTTCCACATAAACCTGTTGGACTATAACCTGGCATTGAGATTTTTAAACTTTATCCAATTTTATGTCATGCATTTCAAAAAAGTCAATATTTTCATAATGACTTTGATCATCCACAATTTTACTACCACATGAGAAAAGTTCATAACTTGAAACAGGTTCATCAATAGAGGAAAGCTCTTAAACAAAAATATTAAAAATCTTAATGAAAGGCTGGCGAAAACACATTCTATCCTATAAAAATTTAGCTGGTCGTTTTGTTTGGGAATGGTTGTAGAGAGCATTCCACATGCCAACCACCTCTGGGTGTAACAAAAGTTTCCTCAAATGCTCTCAACCTCTTGCCTTTCACCTCAAAATTACATCCCCTTGTTATCAATGCTCCAATAGGGGGAAAAACTGCTTTCTACTCACCCTGTTCACATCCCTCTTAATCTTATATGCCTCCATCAGGTCGAACCTTCAACCTTCTCTGCTCCAAAGAAACCAACCCAAGTTTATCCAGTCTTTCTTCCTAGCTAAATTCTTAATCCCAGACAACAGCATCCCTATAGTGCAGTGACCAGAACTGTATACAGTACTCAGTTGTGGCTTAGCATAACAAAGAATATAGCATAACCATTTTCTGGTAAGATTAGCATGATGTCATCTGGGGGGGATGGGGTATGGGGAGCTATTAACATCAGTAAAATTATATTCAACTACAATTACCATCTGGCTGGGAGATTAACCCCAGTTCAGTTTACAAAATTATGAGAGGCATGGATAGGGTAAATAGGCAAAGTCTTTTCCCTGGGGTGAGTGAGTTCAGAACTAGACGGCACAGGTTTAGGGTGAGAGGGGAAAGATATAAAAGAGACCTAAGGGGCAATTTTTTCATGCAGATGTACGTGTATGGAATGAGCTGCCAGAGGAAGTAGTGGATGCTGGGACAATTGCAACATTTAAGAGGCATTTGGATGTATATGTATAGGAAGAGTTTAGAGGGATATGGGCCGGGTGCTGGCAGGTGGGAGTAGATTGGGTTGGGATAACCGGTTGGCATGGACGGGTTGGACCGAAGGGTCTGTTTCCATGCTGTACATCTCTATGACTCTAAAAGTGAAAATTGCAGAAGGGCATGCCCAGAGCAGCACTAAGCAGAACTAAACGTGAGGTGGAACTACAACATTTCAGCAATAGTACTAAAGACTTGTGTTCCATAAGTAGCTGTGCCCTAGTCAAGTTCATGCAGCACAATTGCAACAGTAGCATCTACCAAGAAATGTGGAAAATTGCCCAAGTTATGTCCTGTCCACAAACAGCCAAATCAATTCAACCCAGCTAATTACTACCCGAATAGCCTACTTTCGATCATCAGCAATATGATGGAAGGGGTCATAAACAGTGTATTCCAATGGTGCTTACACAATAATAACCTGCTCGCTGAATCTTAGTTTTGGTCCAATTTTCAATTACCCATAAACCTAGGAGCCTTTAGTTCCAATTTACTGTTGCCATGGCAACTACATACCAGAGTTGACTTTCCAACCAATTAGTTCCCTTTTGTCCTGTACTATATATTGTGATAAATTCAAGAATTCCAAGTTTCAAATTGTCCTGATGAGTGCAAGATGAAATACCTTGCTTTTCAATAATATATCATTGACTTTGATGAAAATTTAGGTTATTTTTAAGAGTAAAATGTCAGTATTACATGAGTTGAATGCATAACCATTTGCTTGAAAAATTATTCTTGCATAATTTATTTGTATTTCTATGGACCAGTAATTTGCATTGCAACAAAGTTAATAGACTAGTTTAAAATCTGCATTCATTCAAAACTGACCAGTATTTCAATTTCAAATAATTGCCTCGACAGAAAACAAAAGTCAATGCATAGTTTAGTCTTATCCCAACAGTCCTTTTTCTGACAATGACTTTAAATGTAAAATTGACTATACAGCGTAGAAATATTGTACCAACAGCTTTAAAAATAACGATACTCAATGGAAAAACAGTTATGGGGAAGGAACAGAGCACTGACATTAATTGGATAGCTTTGCTAAAGGTCTGGAACAGGTATGCTGGAAGAAAACGGCCTCCTCTGCTGTATGGGTCTAGATTTTTCCCAAATAGACCAGAGACCTCTTTGGTACCAGATGACTTTTCAAATGCATACCAATTTGTTGGAATAACATCACTAGGAATTAGGAGTGTGTCACGATAAAGTTAGCAAAATCAAAATTGCAAAGAATGATGTATGGCTTTAAGTATGAAGGCCTGATGTGAAATACAATCATCTGTACCTTATAATTTCACTGTACACACAATATTTATAGCTATTTTTAATCAACCTGCCCAGATATGTTATAATATACTTCGAGCAGAGGTGGGATTTGAACACGACCTCCTGGCTCAAAGTAAGGCATATTACCAGTCCATCATAATAGTCTCTCCAATACCTACCTGCGGTTTAAAAACTGGAATTTCAAGACAGAGGAAACTGTCCTTTAATGGTTTTAAAGAGAAAGTTGGCAGGTGATGTAATATTTAAATAAAAGGATAACAGCAAATCAGCATTATATTTCTATACAACATGTATTCACAATCCTTTGCAAAGCCAAAATCATCTGATAACTAAGGTGGCCTAATTAAGTTACCATATTCAAGTCTCTCATAATTTGACAAAAAAAAAAGCAGTGCAAAATTACACGCTATTACGACATGGTATTCACTCCTCCTCATATTGCCAGTCAAGATATCATAATCAGATATAGCAATGGGCACGTGAAGTAGTTTTCAGGAATAACAATACCTGTGCATTTACTCTCTCTTTTACAAAATTGGCGATTTTCTTTCTTGGTCCAAGAGGGATCCCCATTTCCTTTAAGTCATCAACAGTACACATGAGCTAAAATCGAGCAAAGGGAAAATATATCAAACTCTAATGTTAATGAAAGAAAGACATTCAAGGCAAACATTTTTTCTCTAAAAGCTTATTTAAAGACTGTAATTGCATTTATATGAGCTAAAAATGTATTTTTCCCAGAAAAGAAATGTAAAATGCAACAATGAAGACAGATTTTGTAAAGCTAAACACATTCTTGCAGATAATATATTCAGTGAAAATAGGAAAGAGCTCTTTGAACAGCAAAGTGCAAGTAGTTTACTCTTAACACGTTAAGTAATAGTTTACGCTATCACAGAGGTTAAGTTATTTAAAACACTATTGAGTTTTTTTTTTAATTTTAACCATACAAACAAAATTCTGAACAAAAAACTGAGTAGAAGCTCAATTTAATATTTCTGGGTGGACCTTGGATATTTGAAGAAGTATCCTTACCAATGACTCCATGTCTATTTCTTCTTTTTCTAATGTGCTGAGGTACTCAGAAAGACCAACTGATTCCAATGCTTCTGGTAGTGTCAGGACATCCTCCTCTGTTTCATCTTTCAGTTCATCAGAAACCTCAGGATCCTGGCTATCCTGGTTCTCCTGGTAAATAATATAAATATATTACCCAGTTGGATTTCAGCTAAAACTAATCAAAGCTAATACAACCAGGAAAAGCTTTCGTTCTCTAAATCATTAGTAAAACGCATGCACAGGCAAAGAAATTAATTTTGCAATTTTTATAACTGTTTTTTTATTTTCAGGATCCAGTAACATGATTCCTATTATAATGTTGATTTCTAAAAAAAGAGAAAAGTTCCATTCAGAGATCAGCAACATCAGATATTTTTCAGAAAAACATCAGCCATTTAAACTGGAAAATAGAAACAAATTGCTACCTTAAACATATATGATTATAAAAATATATTATGTACTACGACGTGGGGTATACCCCTCTGCTAATTTAAACCAACAAAACAGAAAAGATTCGCTCTGCGCTGTAATCTTACAAATCAAAAGGCAAAGAACTATCCCAAAAGTCGCTACTTAAAGTAAAAAATTAACAACTTTATTCTTTAAATCTAACAGAGGATATTAGCTAACAATTAGTCTCAACTCCTTTCTCTTAAACTTATCTTTCGCCTTCCACTCTACAATACTTGTCTGATAAAAAAATCCTGATTACGATTTACAAAAAAAAATCACATTTCAAAACAGGTCAGCTTTGCCGAACCTCCTTTGTGGATTCTCTCCAGGTCAGTTTCTATGTTCTGGTGTGCAAACTTCTTCCACAGACAGGTATCTCTCAGAGAGCTCTTAAACGAGCAGCCCACATCTGTCAGTCTTTTGGCAGTTCTCTCTCAACTGTGAAAAATATCCGGTTTTATATCCCAAAACATCAGATTGTTTCATTGGTTTTAATATTCTCAAAATATTGATTGAAGTTTGGTATCTTGGGGCATAATTTAAACTGATTGACTGAATTTGAATTTGTTTTTGTCTCATGGCAACTCAGTTGCTCTATTTGTGTCAAACAAATGTTACATTGTTGGAGAAAGTGAGGACTGCAGATGCTGGAGATCAGAGCTGAAAATGTGTTGCTGGAAAAGCACAGCAGGTCAGGCAGCATCCAAGGAACCGGAGAATCGACGTTTCGGTAATGAGCCCTTCTTCAGGAATGAGGAAAGTGTGCCAAGCAGGCTAAGATAAAAGGTAAGGAGGAGGGACTTGGGGGAGGAGCATTGGAAATGCAATAGGTGGAAGGAGGTTAAGGTGAGGGTGATAGGCCGGAGTGGGGGTGGGGCGGAGAGGTCAGGAAGAAGATTGCAGGTTAGGAAGGCGGTGCTGAATTTGATGGATTTGACTGAGACAAGGTGGGGGAGGGGAAATGAGGAAACTGGAGAAATCTGAGTTCATCCCTTGTGGTTGGAGGGTTCCTCGGCGGAAGATGAGGCGCTCTTCCTCCAACCGTCGTGTTGTTATGGTCTGGCGATGGAGGAGTCCAAGGATTTGTATGTCCTTGGTGGAGTGGGAGGGGGAGTTAAAGTGTTGGGCTATGGGTGGTTGGGTTGGTTGGTCCGGGTGTCCCAGAGGTGTTCTCTGAAACGCTCCGCAAGTAGGCGGCCTGTCTCCCCAATATAGAGGAGGCCACATCGGGTGCAGCGGATGCAGTAAATGATGTGTGTGGAGGTGCAGGTGAATTTGTGGCAGATATGGAAGGATCCATTGGGGCCTTGGAGGGAAGTAAATGGGGCAGTTGGGCGCAAGTTTTGCCTTTCTTGCGGTTGCAGGGGAAGGTGCCGGGAGTGGAGGTTGGGTTGGTGGGGGGTGTGGACCTGACGAGGGAGTCACGGAGGGAGTGGTGTTTTCGGAACGCTGATAGGCCGGAGAGATCAGGAAGAAGATTGCAGGTTAGGAAGGTGGTGCTGAGTCCGAGGTCCGGAGTCCCACCCCCACTCCGGCCTATGACCCTTACCTTATCACTCTCACCTTAACCTCCTTTCACCTATCGCATTTCCAACACCCCTTGCCCCAAGTCCCTCCTCCCTACCTTTATCTTAGCCTGCTTGGCACACTTTCCTCATTCCTGAAGAAGGGCTCATGCCCGAAACGTCGATTCTCCAAATGTGGCATTGTTACCTTGTTCAGAACACTGTGCTGTGTCAGGCAGTTCTGCTAGCTTTTCAATTCTCAAAAATACAGTACCTCTATAACTCAATAACATGTGCATTAATACAAAATAGCATGCTGATATGCTATATTCATATCAAATGAAGCAACCAGTTATATGCACTATTTAAGAGTAGCAGTAAAATTAAACGTCCCCACTGGGGAGTCAAATCCCTCTGGCTAGACCAGCGTTTGCTCCCCATTCTTAATCACCCTCAGGAAGATGGTGGTAAGCCTTTGTCTTGAATTGTTGCAGTCCATGTGGTAATGGTATACAATACTATTAAGAAGCACGTTCCAAGAGTTTGACCAAGTATCTGTGAAGGGGCAAGGAAATATAGTTCTAAATCACAATGGTGTGTGGCTTGGAGGGGAACTTGACGGTGTTGGAGTTCCCATGTTTCTGCTGCCCATATCCTTCTATGTGGTAGAAAACATAGATTTGGAAGGTCATTAATATTAGCGAAAATTTAGATGTGTGTAAAGCAGAGAATACTGGAAAATATCCTATGCACTATGCTATCATTCAGTTAGTAGTTTGAACACTAATGGTTGGAAAGTTGAATGATGTGTGAAAAATGTTCAGGAGTGCAACAGTAATTAATAAAGTTTGACCTGATTGAATACAGTATCACAAATATTACCAAGTTAACCATTGCCCTTAGGCCATACTGAGGACTTGCACAATTTTGACTTGTTAAATTGCAGCAGACTCTGCCAACTTGTGCCTAAATATTTGTATAGAAGCTTTACTGAAATAAACCATCCCAAAGTGCTTAAAGAGATGTGATTACGGGGGAAAAAAATTAAGAAGGAAAGGTTACCAAAAATTGGTGAAATATGTGGTTTCAATAAAGATCTTTAAGGATGAGCATGTGGTGGAAAAAGATATGAGGGGAGAATTTGAGCATGCAGTATAGGATTTAGTGTTGCAGGAGATTAGAGGGAGATAGAGATAGAGACAGACAGAGAGAGAGGTGAATGCAGAGCTCAAGCAAGGATAGAGTGGTTGAGGTTTAGTAGGTGGATGAAGTGGATAAAATGCAAGTGGAGTGATCTGGGTGATCTCATGAATGAACTGGCTAGAGGTGGAATAAAAGCTGGGAAAATTGGTTAAACAACGAAGATTCTTTAAGTAGTGGAAGAAATGCAACAACATCAGGTGCCCAAAAGAGGAGAGGATATGTATACAATAGAGGAAAGAGTCTCTAGCTTTGATTTAATATTGAGCCACATTGTCACTCTGACTTAAATATTGCAAGTGATGAAATGGAGACCCCTTTGGTAAGGGGTGGAATGTCACATCTGTGGAGGGATATAACAGAGTTCATGTTTCAAACTGATAGCCTATTATCAAACCTGATGAATGATCTGAAATGCCGATTTCAATTGTTGGTCACAGATGCTCCCAGACTTGAGTATTTCCAGAATTGTGTTCCTAATTTCTGATTTCCAGTAACTGCCATAGTTTGCTTTTGTAATCATGAATGTTAAACCTTTCTTAACAAGGGAACAGACATTCGACTGTGAGATGCAGAGAAGCACAATGATTGTTAATCTACTCAAAGAGCAGGGAAGAGAAATGTGATAGGAAGGAGACCTTTATTGTAAATGTTATCTGGAATAATAAATTTGGAAATGACTATTGGCTGAAGTTTTTTTAATGCTTAAAATTTAAAGAACTAGTGAAATGATAGATCTTCAAACAACACAAATGTAGACTGTGACATTTATAAATATCAACCAAGTCTCCAGATTAAGTAAATGGCATGGATTAGCATATGGACTTTACAGTTGGCTTATGGAGGATGTTAAACATGGTGAGGAGTTTCCATGCATGTTAACTAATCCAAAATAATGGATCAAAACAAACCTAGCAGACATAGAATTTACAAATTAAACACATTTAAAGATTTGCTCTAAAAAATTAAATGACTATTTGTTTATTTGAAAGGATAGAAATGTTTTATTGCCTATTCTTTGTTTTTAAAGTCTAAAATGATCAACTATCAGCTATATATGGAACATAAATTTTGGGTTCCAAGACATGGATTTAAATTATTACCTCTTGAATTTAACTATAGTTTATTCATTGGTAACTGTTGCTTTATGACAAAATGTCATAATATATTCTCTAATTTACAAAGTTTTCTAATAATGGATTTGTTTTTAACAGCAAAGCCTACATTTTCTTCATAAAACGGTTTTATACTTTACACCTCTTGGATTTCAAATTCAACCATTCTATTTAACAAGTATACTGTGATTTGTGGGAAATCAAGGACAGCTCAGATGTCCCTGACAACTACATTTGCAGGACGTGCGCCCACCTGCAGCTCCTGTCAGACCACCTGGATCAGCTAAAGTGGCAACTGGACACAAAGCAGGTTAAAAGGTTTATAGGTGGGATACAGAAAACAGCAGAGAAGGTGGAGTAGCATTATTGATTATAACCAGAATCAGTTCTATAGTGAGGGAGAACACAATGAGAGGAAAGCACCCAGTGGAGAGTTACAGGTGGAACTGAGGAACTATAAAAGGAATTAAACCACAATAGGTGTCATCTATAGACCACCTGCTGGCATCTTCGAAATGTTAGATTGTATAAATGCTGAAATTAGGTAACAATGCAGCAAAGGCAGAGCAGTATTAATGAGTGATTTTAATCTTAATATAAACTGGGAGAGACAGACAAGCACCTGCCAGAAAGGATATGAATTTCTAAAATATGTCCAGGATAGTTTCTTATGGCAATATGTCTTGGATGGCAAAAGCAGGACAAACAATCTACTCATGAGCAATGAGCCTGATCTAATTACTGACCGAGGTGTTTGTAAGCATTTGTCAAATAGTGATCACAACATGATCCAGTTTCACTATACACTTGTAAGAGATAAGCAAAGATCAGATACTAGAATTTTGGATTTAAGGCAGGTAGATTTTAATGGCATAAGGCAGATACTGTCCACAGTAAACTGGGAAGATCTGCTAATAGATAAAACAACCAATGAACAGTAGAGGTTGCCAATTGAAGGATTTAATGCTCTTCAGAAGTAGTTTGTACCTAGAAGGAGGAAAAGCTCGACCTCACAAAACAGAACAGCCATGGACGCAGTAAGGGACAACATAAAATTAAAAGAAAGAGCTTATAAAAGTGTAAAGATCCCACAAATTGAGACAAACACAAACACCAACAAAGGGCCACAAAGCAGCTAATAACACCTAAATAGTGTATGAAAGAAACCTTGCAAGAAACATAAAATACACTAAGAGGAGATTTTATAGTTGTATAAAGGGAAAATGGCAGGTTAAGAATATTATTGGCCCATTGAAGGCTGAGGGTGGGAACACTGTCAATGTCCAAGATGAAATGGCAGACAAGCTAAACAATTATTTTGCTTCAGTATTCATAGCAGAAAAGTAAGATAGTTTGCCGGAAGTCCTCCAGAAATTTACAGAGAATCAGGGACTAAATAAATCTTGATCAAGTAAATCATCAAAATAAGGATATTAATTGAACTTAAGAGTAACAAATCTCCAGGACCTGATGGTTTTGATCCATGGATGAAAGGCAATAGACAGCACATTGCCAATGCCCTGACCATAATTGTTCAGATTTCCTTAATTCAGGAGTTGTATTGCTGGATTAGAAATTTGCCCATGTCACTCCGCACTTTAAGAACCATGACAGAAGGAAACCATGGAATTACAGACAAGTTAGTCTAACATCTGTGGTGGAGAAATTGTTGCAGTCTGTAATCAAGGACAAGGTTACTGATCACCTTGAAAATTTTGAGTTAATCAGGGAGAGTCAGCATGGATTCATGCCTGAAAAACTTCCATTTTTTGAAGAGATGACAAAAATGCTAATTCATTGGATGTTGTTTATATGGTCCTCCAGAAGGCTTTTGATAAAGTTCCAAATAAGAAACTGTTATTTGGTGGAATCCAACAAAATGGAGTGCAAGTTATTGACATGGATAGGAAATTGGTTGGGTGGCAGGAAACAGAGTTGGAATAATAGTTAAGTACTCAAATTGGCAGGACATGACGAGTTATACCCCACGGGAATGTGCACTGGGTCTTAATTATTCACAATATTGATAACTAGTATAAGGGCATAAAAAAATCAAATATCCAATTTTGGTTTCCAACACAAAATTTGAGCAGCATTGTAGGCATTGTTGATGACAACACAAGGTTCAAGTCCTGTCTGCTACAGAGATGTGCAATGCCTTCGCTGAATAGGTTGATCAGAAAATTACTAAAATTTCAACAGGATATTGATAGAGTAAGTGAATGGCCAAAATTGTGGCAGGTGAGTTTTAATATAAGTATGAGGTTATCCATTTTGGACCAAGAAAGGATAGAGCTGGTTATGATTTAGAATGCACAAAGTGGATGTCCAACGACATTTGGAGAGTTCAGGTGCACAGCTCTTTATAATGCCACAAATAGGTGCAGAAAATAGTTAAGGTGCCCCACGGAATGCTGGCCATCATATCTAAAGGGCTGGAGTATAGGGATCGAGGCAATGTCCCAGACTTGAGCTGTGGCCGGAGGGACCAAGTCCCAGAAGTGAGTCACATCTGGCGGAGCAGCAGAGCAAGTGCAGGTGAAGTCCCAGAAGCAAGTCATGGCTGGAGGAGCAGCAGAGTTAGTGAAGGCCAAGTCCTGAAGATGAGTTGCAGCCAGGGTCTGGAGCAGGAGCAGAGCAAGGCTGGGTCGGCCAGGGGAATGAATCCTGGAGATGAGTTCGGGACACAGGGCAGTGCATGAACTCGTGTTCTGAAGTTTGGCAGACATGGATTCAGTGAAAAGGACTATAACTTGAGTACTTTACAGACACTTTTTATTATCATTCCAGACTTTTTAAGCTGTGTTCCCATAGTAGTCTATTTTTTCTACTATGTCAATTCTGTGACAGAGTATCTACCCAGGTACCCTGTACCTAAGATGGCACTGAGAGGTGACATTACAAACTTTTCACTGTACCCATTTGGTGCACATGACAATAAAGGCTATTCTATTCCGTGCATACATAATGCTATTTTGACTATTATGAGCAGATCTGAGCACTACACCTTCGGAACAGTCCTTTGGCCCTTGAGGGAGGTCAAAGCAAGTTTACAAAGATGACACCTGGACTTCAGGGGTTAAGTTATGGGGAAAGATTAGACAAATTAGGGATTTTTCTCTAGAATTTAAAAGGTTCAGTGGTGAATTAAGTGATCTAGATAAAGGTAAAATATTTCCACCAGTTGAAGGTTTGAGAACCAGGGGGTGCATAGTCCAGGAATTTGAATAAGGCCATTCAGGAGAGATATTAGAAAGCACTTTCACATGCAAAGAGTAGCATCGGTTTAGAACCATCTTCTTGAAATGGCAGTCAATACTAATTCAACTATTAAATTTAAATCTGAGATAGACAAATTTTTATTAAGGATATCATGGAAATGGGCCCAACACTGGTATATGTAGTTAGGCCATAGATCCGCCATGGTCTTACGGAATGACCAGGCTTGAGTAACTGAATGCAGAGGCCTCACCTTCATCCCCCTACGCTCCCAGATCAATGAGTTTGACACGCAGCTAGACATTGAGCATTTCTTCCACCACCTTCGCCTCCACACCTACTTCTTCAACAAGGACGCTACATCGATGGTTGTATTGGCGCTACCTCGTGCTCCCACGAGGAGGTTGAACAGTTCATCCACTTTACTAACACCTTCCACCCCGACCTCAAATTTACCTGGACCGTCTCAGACTCCTCCCTCCC
>NC_057731.1:33019548-33023385 GCF_004010195.1 Chiloscyllium plagiosum
GGATATATTTCCCTCTCCACCCCTATCAGCATTCAGGTGAGACCACTCCTTCCGCGACTCCCTCGTCAGGTCCACACCCCCCACCAACCCAACCTCCACTCCCAGCACCTTCCCCTGCAACCGCAAGTAGTGCAAAACCTGCGCCCACACCTGCCCCCTCACCTCCCTCCAAGGCCCCAATGGATCCTTCTATATCCGTCGCAAGTTCACCTGCACCTTCGCACACATCATTTACTGTATCCGCTGCACCCGATGTGGTCTCCTCTACATTGGGGAGACAGGCTGCCTACTTGCGTAACGTTTCAGGGAACACCTCTGGGACACCCACACCAACCAACCCAACCATCCCGTGGCTGAACACTGTAGCTCCCCCTCCCACTCCGCCAAGGACATGCAAGTCCTTGGCCTCCTCCATCGCCAGACCTTGGCCACACGACACCTGGAGGAAGAGCACCTCATCTTCCGCCTTGGAACCCTCCAACCACACGGGATGAATGTAGATTTCTCCAGCTTCCTCATTTCCCCTCACCCCACCTTATCTCAGTCCCAACCCTCAGATTCAGCACCACCCTCTTGACATGTAATCTTCTTCCCGACCTCTCCGCCCTCCCTCCCTCTCCAGCCTATCACCCTCACCCTCACCTCCTTCCACCTATAGTATTCCCAGTGCCCCTCCCCCAAATTCCCTCCCCACTACCTTTTATCTCAGCCCACTTGGCACACCAGCCTCATTCTTGAAGGGCTTATGCCCGAAACGTCGATTCTCCTGCTCCTCGGATGCTGCCTGGCCCGCTGTGTTTTTCCAGCACCACATTTTTCAACTTGAGTAACTGAATGGCCAATTTCCTGTTCCTGTTTCTAAACAGCATCTCTGAAGTTAGTAGTAATCACTGTTAACTGCGAAGAGAAATTATGAGCCATTCTTCTCTGAAGAAAATATTTAGATTCCCATTTAATGTGCAATACTTTTTCTTTCTCCTAGGAATGCTCTTTCACCTCTAAAATGCAAAGAAGGTCAAAAAGCCTTTTCATGGGTCTTAAAGAAAGGAAGAAGCATATTTATGTTAGGAATGAAAGGTTGCCAATGATTACTCAGTAAACACTCATATTGAAACAATGAAAAACCTCTACAGGTATTAGCTTTCAAATAAACCTGTGCAACATCACTTTATATCTTTTTAAAACATTCATAGCAAGAGCTAGTTATTAGACACCAGATTGAAACCACTAGTCTGGGATTTTGCCCCAATAAAACAATGTTCACAGATTTGACACATCTGCTCAATAATTATTTCTTTGAATATTACCGTACCTGAGCCTCTTCCGGGATTATAGGGTCTTTCAGAGTCCCATTTGATGCCAATAGAGTAGGATCACCAGCAGAAAAGGAGCCTGTCTGATTGGCCAACAAATCAAACAAGATCAGAGAACCTATGGATAAATTAGAAGTGGTGTACATTTATTTTACAAACCACTCTTGGAGGCACTTGTTTTTTTTTAAAAAAGCGAAGAAGCCCAAACCTTTTACAAATGAAAATTGATTAAACATGGCTAATTTTAAGATTAACTGCATCTATTATTCTTTACTATGTAAAAAAAACCAGAGGATTGCTTACAGTCAGAGGTATAATGCACATTCTGCATAGCAATCCAGCACAGTGGAAATTTTAACTTTACATAATCCAATTTCACAGCTCAAACAATTAACCCTTTAATGCCATTCTTGAATGCTATGTTATTTGAACCATTAAACAATATTACTGCCTTATAATGCACTTCCATATATAAATTGTTCTCGAGGGTTTATGATCCTAGACTGCAAGTGGGAAATCATATCCACCATTAATCAATACAAATAGAATCTCTACAGTGTGGAAACAAACCATTTAACCCAACAAGTCCACACCAACTCTCCAAACAGCATCGCATCCATACTCACTCCCCTTCAATATCCCTGTCAATAATCCTGGAACCCTGCATCTCCCATGGCTAATCCACCTAACCTACACATCCCTGGACACAATGGTAATTTAGCATGGCCAATCCACCTAACCTACACATCTCTGGACTGCAGGAGGAAACTGAAGGAAACCCACGTAGACACGGGAAGAATATGCAAACTCAACACAGACAGTTGCTCAAAACTGGAATTGAGCTGGGGTCCCTGGCACTTTGAGGCAGCAGTGTTAACCACTGAGCCACTGATGAAAACAAAATAAATTGAACAAGAACATTGTGTCAATCAATTTTATTTTTCACAACACACAGCAATAATTGCCATGGTCTCTTTGGAATTTGACATCTCAGATTAATGAAATTTTCTCGGATTAATTAATTTCTCAAGGACTGCAGTATGATCTTAGCAGCCACACCACTGTAAAACTATGAGTTGACTTAAAGTACATTTAGTTTTTAAAGGTATGTAAACAATATTATAAGTGGTGTGCAAGTACCATAAAGTGCATTTAATTGCATCAACGAGTGAACTCTAATAACAGAAAAATTATGTTAGTGATTACTGAATTTAGGGACACTAAACTGCAACAGCTATTGACTGTTGCTGCAAAAGGCAAAGGGCTATATTGCCCCAGTTTGCCTAATCATTTTCCATTAATTTGCTTTCAAAAATTCTCTACTTAAACATAAAGAATCATCCAGCACAAAATATAGTACCAAAGTTAAACTTTTAAACACATTTAGAAAAGCCTGACTCTCCATATAAAATACAATAGAGTTTGCAGTGAACTGCATAAATATTTTTAAAGAGTTGACCATTGCGCACTAATGGCCAGAAAGGTGCCTTATCAGGTAATAAATCAAGCTGGAAAGCAAAACAAAATTCAGGAGTAAATTCAAATAAAAACATATTTCAAAATGAATTTCTCAAAACATCTGTTGTGCATTTAATGTCAAATTTATGTATCAAAATAAATTACACTGATTAATATGGTCATTACAAATGACTAATTTCTTCTTTATACCGTTCATTCACAAAAACATTTCTTGAAATTAGCACTGTCCCTTCATGCTGTACAATATATATGTTTCTCTAAAAATCACTTATTTCTGACACCAATTGGAAGCAAATGGTAAGCAGTAAATTCCACCTTTCCAAAGTCTATGCATTTACTAACAGTGCAGGTTATTACATCAATGTCGAGGAGAAATTGAATTTGCTTCAATTCAAAATAATGTGGCATAACACAATAAATATCTTTCAAAACTTTTTTCCTTCTTTGTTATCATCTAAACAAAGAGCTATTCAGCTATTACTGAGACAGAGATAGAGACAGAAAGAGGGGGAGACTCCATGAGATAGATATCACACAAAGGGAATTAAATATCTGGAGAGGTAAAAGTACTCAACAATTTTACTTCTTACCTAAAGCATGAATTCTTTTTCAGTTTTGCTATTACTCAATTTTGCCTTCGTCATTGCAGCTAAACTCAAACTACATGCTCCTCAGTCAGTTAGTTTCTAATATGATTTTTGTTGCACATTCTGGCAGGAATGGAACATCAGATTATAGTTGCAACTGTCAACAGCATTTAGCACTCTGTAATTAACAATGTACTGGGAAATTTGCAGCAGACTGCTAAAGGTGCTGAGGAAAATCTATTGTCTCAGGTCAATAGAGCACCCAAACAAGCACTAGTTTGAGAGAAGCTAGTTGAGAGTGTGATGCTGGAAAAGCACAGCAGGTCAGGTAGCATCCAAGGAGCAGGTGAATTGACATTTCGGGCAACAGCTCTTCATAAGGCATGAGGCTTGAGGGCTGAGATAATAGGGAGGGGAATGGAGCTGGGGTGGTGGGGGGGGGGTCAGTCGCTGAGTGC
>NC_057731.1:33024618-33041482 GCF_004010195.1 Chiloscyllium plagiosum
ATTCCTCAGACAGAGAAAATCACACGATGCTTTAACCACATCTCATCCTTTGGTCAAAATGGGCACGTAATGGAAGGCGGGGGGCAAAAGGAAGTGAGAGTACACCTAATGTCGGAGAATATTTAAGCTTAAACCAATGACTGCCTGATACCCTAAACGCCAGCACGACAATACGGTCTTTAACAGAAAGACTGCATGTGTGGCCACTACCACCACTAGGTGGAGCAATGAGCATGCATACATAAAATTGAATGTTGCTTTGGAGTTGATATACAGGGTTAGCTCAGTTGGCTGGATGGCTGGAATGTGCTGTCCAACAGCACAAGGTGAATTTCCAAACCAGTTGAGATTACTGTGAAACGGTGTCCTTCTCAATCTCACCTCTTGCATGAAGTGTGATGACACCTTGGATTAAACCACCACCAGTCTGTGTGGTGTGTGTGTGTCTCTAGTGAGAGAGCTAGCCTGGTATGATTTCTTTATTTAAAAAAAATCCTCCATGGTAAAGGAGACTCCAGTCACCATGATGGCTGCTCATTCTGGTTAAGATCCATAATGCAAAAATGTCTGGTCAGTATCAGCCTATTAGTAATAATACAGGGCGAGCTTTAAAAAAGCTTGTATCCGAAATTTCCGGAACAAGTAATAACTTCTGCTTGAACGTGCATGCATCTCCTTACAGGATTAATGATTGTTTACAACTGCAGTTCTGTAAAATGCCTGTTAAGACTCTCTCCTTGTTCCTTTTGTTTGTTTTTGGAACTGTGTTGGGGGTGCATCTGTGCATTTGCAAATAGATCACCACCACCATTTTTAATTTTAATCCAAAACCACCTGATGAAGGAGCGTCACTCCAAAAGCTAGTGCTTCCAATTAAACCTGTTGGATTGTAACCTGGTGTTGTGTGATTTTTAACTTTGTACACCCCAGCCCAACACCAGTGTCTCCAAATCATGACCATTTTTAATGGTAGCACCTCACTCTGACATTGGCAGCACAAGCTCTAGGACGGCTCGGTGGGTCAGTGGTTAGCACTACTGCCTCCTAGTGCTAGGGTCCCAGGTTCGATTCCAGCCTTGGGCAACTATTTGTGTAGAGTTTCCACATTCTCCCTGTGTCTGTGTGGGTTTCCTCCCACAGTCAGAAAGATGCGCAGGTCAAATAAATTGGCCATGCTAAATTGCCCATAGTGTTAGGTGCATTAGTCAGAGGGAAATGCATCTGGGTGGATTACTGGTTGGGCCAAAGGGCCTGTTTCCACACTGTAGGGAATCTAATCTAAAAAAAAATCTTAATCTTTTAAACAAAAGTATTAAACTTGCTCACACTAGATTCTCAAACCTACTAATAAGACAAGGCATTAGCTCAAGTTTTACAACATGGAGGGGCTGTATAAAGAGCACTGTATTTAAATCCCCAGTACTTAGTTCCCATTTTGCATATCCTGACTTTAAGCTGCATTATTGATAACTGTGCCTTCCTTCCCTAATTTTCTCTGCCTCCCCTCCTAAAATATGCCCCTCAAACTCTACATCTTTGATCAAGCTTTTGATCATCTGTCCTAATATCTACTTGTGTGTCTGGGTCTCAGTTATAATGATTACTGGGATGGGTTATTCTATAAATGCATGTTGATGCTGAGAGTTTCAAATTCCACGTTTTGCATTTTCGTATATGACCTGCTGCATTCTGTACTAAAGAAGTCCCTTGGAGCAGATTTGGGACCAGTAAGAGAGCTGGAGGCCATAGGGGAAATGGAAAGAAAGATTGATGGTAAGGGAGAGCGGGAAGGGCAGTAAGATTGGTCAAGTGGGATAGGTGATGCGGAGACAGAAAAAGAGAGAGAGAGAGAAAAAGAAAGCGAGAGAGAGCATGCAAGTCAGAGAGAGAGAGAGAGAGAGAGAGAAAGAGAAAGAGAGAGAGAGAGTGTAAGTGGATGGAAAAAAGGAAAGGGAGAGAGGGAACACAGGAAACAGAGAGTGGAGCGTATCTGAATTCAGGGGAGAGTGTAAGAGAGAGAGAGTGTAAGTGGATGGAAAAAAGGAAAGGGAGAGAGGGAACACAGGAAACAGAGAGTGGAGCGTATCTGAATTCAGGGGAGAGTGTAGCAGGGCACAAAACAGAGAGAGGGATGTGCGAGAGAGGGAGGGACAGACAGATGTGAAAAAGAGGGGCAGAGTAAATAAGACTAGCACAGAATGAGATGCCACAAAGCTTCCCTTTCAAGTGCTTCCAAATCCTCTGCAGTCCTCACTTTCTCGGAGTTGAATTGCTCAAGCACGTTATGCACTTCCAAGACCCACAAGCTACAATAGTGATGGCCTCTCACAAATTTTGATGACATAAAAAGTAAAATATTAAGCAAAGTGCTACAGGCAATGCCAGTGGCATCAATTCATCCTCAACCTCTCTGACACATAGCACTCTCAAATCATTACCACTACGTCACGAGAAAAACTGAGACCATAAAATATGGGCTAATTTTCCTCAGGAGAAGAATAGTAATGACATAAGTAACCTATGCCATACTCAAAACTACATGCAAGCAATTCTACAGACGATTGATTAATTGTTCAAACATCAACACTTATTACCAAGACTGTGTCCTGCAAGGGAGATTCCTCCTTTGAAATTAGGATTTCGACTTAAGAAGAGAGCATATAGTCGATTGATTTCTGCAGCCGCTTTATCCACAATAGTCTGACAGTAGGCAGGGCTGTTGTAGAAGAATATATCCAATAATGTCTCATTGGTAAAGTGACGCAAACGACCTATACTTGGTAATGTGATTTTCTTCATATGCCTGATGTAATAAAAATAGGAAAATAAGTCAATTAAAGCCACAGAGGTAAAGAATAATATTCCATCATTTAATTCTGAATCAATCAAAACTGAAACGAGAGCAAAATTTTGATCCAATTTATTTTTAAAAAGCATCACATGGAAATTACAGAACAGAAGCAAGCCATTTGACAAGTATTTACATAGCTATCTTCTAACCCTGTTTGCCACATTCCATGCTATCAATGTAGTCTTTCATTTTCTTCTGCCTCATGCACTTAAGCAATATTTTTTGAGCATTCATGGACCAGATTTTGCAGTAGAAATAAAGCTGAAGCAATCAGTTATCAAAATAATGAAGAGATAAATCAGATGGCATTTTTCAGCATCCATATGTTCACTGCTAAAGACTGAAATCAAGACTTTACTGCCCAGGGTGCCTTACTTCGCTCCAAGCTTCACTCCGTAAGACATAGGAGCAGAAGGTAATTCAGCCCATCGAGTCTGTTCCGCTGCTCGACTACAGCTGATACATTTCTCAACGCCATTCTCCTGCGTTCTCCCTGTAATGTGTGATCCTCTAAGTAATCAAGAACTTATCTACCTCTGTCTTAAACACACTCAATGATGGCCTCCACAGCCCTCTGCACAATAAGTTCCATAAGTTCACCACTCTCTGGCTTAAGATATTCCTCCTCATTTCAGTTCCAAAGGGTCATCCCTTGACTGAGGCTGTGCCCTCAGGTCCTAGTCTTTCCTTATCCTTCTGAACTCAACAGAGTACAGACCCAGAATTTTCAACTGCTCCTCATCCCCACGATCATTCACATAAAACCTCCTCTCGACCCCCCTCAAATACCAGCACATCCATCATAAGATATAGGAATGGAAGCAAGGTCACTTGGCCCATCGAGTCCACTCCGCCATTTAATCATGGCTGATGGGTGTTTCAATTCCACTTACCCACACTCTCCCCATAGCCCCTAATTCCTTGCAAGATCAAGAATTTCTCAATCTCTGCTTTGAAGACACCCAACGTCCCAGCCTCTATTGTGCTCTGTGGCAATGAATTCCACAGACCGACCACTCTCTGGCTGAAACAAATGTCTCCTCATTTCCATTCTAAATTGACCCCCTCTAATTTTAAGGTTTTGCCTACAGGTCTTAGTCTCCCCGCTTAACAGAAACAACTTCCCGCGTCCACTCTTTCTAAGCCATGCATTATCTTGTAAGTTTCTATTAGATCTTCCCTCAACCTTCTAAACTCTAATGAATACAATCCAAGGATCCTAAGCCATTCATCATATGTTAGGCCTACCATTCCAGGGATCGTCCGTGTAAATCTCCACTGGACACATTCCAGTGCCAGAATGTCCTTCCTGAGATGTGGGGCTCAAAATTGGACACAGTATTCTAAATGGGGCCTAACTAGAGCTTTATAAAGTCTCAGAAGCACGTCGCTGCTTTTATATTCCAACCCTCTGGAGATAAATTACAACATTACATTGGCCTTCTTAATCACGGACTCAACATGCAAATCAACCTTTAGAGAATCCTGGACTAGCATTCCCAGGTACCTTTGTACTTTGGCTTTATGAATTTTCTCGCTGTTTAAAAAAATAGTCCATGCCTGTATTCTTTTTTCCAAAGTGCAAGACCTCTCTCTTGCTCACGTTGAATTTCATCAGCCATTTCCTGGACCACTCTCTGCAGCCTCCCCACCTCCCCAGTACTCCTGCCTGTCCATCTAACTTGGTATCGTCGGCAAACTTTGCCAGAATGCCCCCAATCCCTTCATCCAGATCACTAATATATAAAAAGTGAACAGCTGCGGCCCCAACACTGAACAACTTGTCACCAGCTGCCATTCCGAGAAAGATCCTTTTATCCCAGCTCTCTGCCTTCTGTCAGACAGCCAATCCCCAATCCATGCCAGTAGCTCACCTTGAACCCAATGGGCCCTCACCTCACTCAGCTGCCTCCCGTGAGGCATCTGATCAAAGACCTTTTGGAAGTCTAGATAGACAACATCCATTGGGTTTCCCTGGTCTAACCTACTCGTTACCTCCTCAAGAAATCTAACAGGTTTGTCAGACACGTCCTCCCCTTACTCAATCTATGCTAACTTTTTCTAATCCGACCCTGCACTTCCAAGAATTTAGAAATCTCATCCCTACTGATGGATTCCAGAATTTTATCTACAACCAAGGTTAGGCTAATCAGCCTATAATTTTCCATCTTTTGTCTTGATCCTTTCTTGAACAACATCCTTAGACACAGGGTCGTCAACTGCTCACAATATTTCAAATGTAGTCTGACTACAGTTTCATACAGCCTCAGCAGTACATCACTGCTCTTGTATTCTAGTCCTCTTGAAATTAATGCTAACATTACATTTGCTTTCCTAAGTGCCAACTGAACCTGTGTTAACCTTAAGAGAATTCTGAACTAGCATTCCCAAATCTATGTGCTTCACATTTCTGAAGCCATTCTCGGTTTAGAAAATAATCTATGCCTCTGTCCAATTAGGAACATTTAACATTCAAATGCATCAAAAGGTCCATGAAATTCATTAAATTAATTTCTAACAGTATGATCGTTCTTAGTTTCCTCCAAATGACATCTCTGGCACTGAAAAATTACTTCTGGTAGTGTAAAATCAAACTTAATATAAATGTAGCCAGATAATACACTAAAATAATAAATAAAAGTAACTGATAGATATTTCTCTTATTAAAACCTGATGCAGCTAAGATAGGAGTTGACTATTTCGCTAACTGGTAAAACTATTTTGATCTTATGTTATAACCCATGGAGTAGTACAAAGAGAACAATGCAGTATGCCACCAGCCTCAGTCGTAACAAATCTAATTGGTTTAAGGAAACACAGTTGCTTGTGCAGTTAATACATTTCTTAGATCTCCCATAGAGAATTCACATTGATTTGAATTTATAAATACAGCAGATTCCAGCGTAAAAGCCTAGTCTGCCGGTGGACAAGTTTAACATATGACTTGCATTGTTTGTTGACCTCTGACTAAAATTCTTGGGCATTTTACATTACTGCATTAGCCAGGTTTACTTCTGTTGTACTTATTCTAATAATACAATAAGGTTGATTGAACATGATCTTCCCTTCTGAAATCCATGCTGATATTTTTAAAATTATCCAGCGCATTTATACTGCAACGAATATGAGCTTTGAGAGGGGAAGGTGCCTCAGGTTTCCCTGAAACTCAAACATTAGTTTGCCAGGGCACTGGAAGGGAGAGCAGCAAAATTACGTAAGTAGCTGCTTGCATTCAACTGAAAAAAATAAATACATTTGGAGTGTGACAATGCTGTGGCTTTAAGAGGTATGTTTTGTTCTGGTTTCTTTTAGAGAAAGATCAGGAGACCAGTACTGAGCAGTCTGTGAGAAGATAGACAACTTGAGAGGCCTTTTTTTTTAAAGTCGGAATAATAGAAGCAACCTGAAGGGGTGTGGTCAAACTCCCACAGAATCAGGATCTTTAGCTTTCAGCAGTTGTTTTTGGGGTCTGGAAGCATTTTTTTGCCCCTCTCTTGGTTACAACCAAAAAGGTGGAGGCTCTCTGCCCGCTACCAGAGTTGCATGTGCGACAATCTATGTTTGAATTTGCATTTTGCCAAGGGTGTATTTATGGGATCTTACTATATTGGAACAAGTAATTAGTAACAGTTACTGTATCTATTATTCTGTTAAGTTTTCAAATAAAGTTGTTATTCCAATTCCTTTCTTCTTTTCTTGTATTTTAAATGTAGTGCATGAATAAAGTGTGGTTTACTTTAAATCCAGTACTTTGACCAATCGAATTGCATCTGGAATGTAATACCTTGCCTTTATCTTTAACATAGTCTCGACCCTTCTTATTATCTTCTGAATATTTTGAGGAGGTTTGGTGTGGTACATAACAGGAGTTAAAACAAGATTGAAAGATTCCCCAAGTCTGTGCCAGAGAAAGAATCTCCAGGAAGAAAAAAAAAACTCCTGCTGTGAAAGAATTCTGAGATTAAAAGTTCCCACATTCAGGTAAACCCTTGGAAACTAATAATTAGATTGGAGTGGTCCCAGGAGAATTCACTGTCTTTTTAAGAGACAGTGTAAAGTATATTTATGAAGTGCATTTTTGGTTACACTAATAAAAAGGAATGTGCTGTTTTATTGTTTACGTTATATATGTAGTTGGGTTTGTTTTGCCCCTTTAAGAGAGCAGGTCAGCTGACTCAGAGCAAGAGCTAGGGGAAGCAGTCTGGGAGCTGAGATGATCCACAATAAAGTATTCCCTGTTCAAGTTTATCCTCTGTTTACCTTGCCTTCCATTTATGGTTCTAGTGAAACAAAATTCATGGGACAGTAGAGGGACAGATATTACTAGTGGTCATAAATGCTCATTCCGCGTGGCCCGAGACGGTGGTCATGAAGTTGGTATCAGTGACAGCAACGATACACCGATTGGATGAAATATTTGCCTGATTTAGAAATGATAATGATCCATAGTTCAAGGAGTACTGGGAAAATCACAGAGTCAGATATGACAGATCAGCTCCACATTACCCAGTGACAAACAGCCAGGTGGAGACTCTTCTATAAACATGAAGCAGGCCTTACAAGGGGAGGGTTTGCTAGGACAGTGATTCAACAAGTTCCTCAGCATATACCCAGTGCTCACCATCATCCTTTGCATTCAATCACCAGCTGAGAACTATATTTAACTTACTGTGGCCAGAAGAGATCAGAGAGGTAGTAGCGTGAAATCAAGGAGGCCAGATGGTCAGAGGGGGAGGAAACTCTCAGTCAAGAGTATTCCTGTGCTGGTCCGGAATTATACATCTGGGGAAAAATGGATCCCAGCAGTGGTGGTGGCTCAAATAGGACTGCTATCATATACAGTGAAGACTAGGGATGAACTAGTGCTGAGGAGTCATACAGACCAGCTGGTCACTGCACCTCACCAGGGTGGATGGAAAGTCCCTCAGAAAACTGAGCTGGTCCAGATGGAACCATTGGTGTCAACTACATCAGGTGTCCCCAAGCCGGGGAGAAGACAATAGCAGTGTCACAGGGTAACAACAGCCTGAGAAGGACATACCTGTGGAACAACAGGAGCTTCTAGAAGCCCAGGAGACTACACTGGAAAATGTTCATGAGGCGGGGTGAGTTGTCTAGCATTTGCCATCCCTCCTGAGGGGCTGACCATATCAATGTAACCTTTGGAAGGGTCGTTTTCTTTTCCCACACTTTTTAAAAAGAAAATTCCTGCCAATGTACATACGTTAGATGCAATGCCTGCATAATAATTACAATTGTTGGATGTATATTTATATATATATATTAAAGGACAGTATTAAAATAGAGGGGGAGGGGTGTTATGTACCTCTTTGGGTGTGTTGCCCCTTTAAGAAAGTGGGTCAGGTGACCTAGAGGCAGGAGCTAAAGGGAAGTCTAAAACCAATTGTGAAGCTGAGAGGGCCCATAATAAAGTACTCCTTGTACAAGTTTACCCTCCATCTACCTCATGTTCTATTTTTAGTTCTAGTGCTTTACAAGTAGCCGAAAAAGTCGGTAATTAGTCATTGATGCTTTCAGCCTTCTGTTGCAGTAAAAGACTTTAAAAAATGAAATCTTCTTGTGCCATTCTTTTAGTAACCAGTTGTAAATGGAAATTTCTAATTTTTAAAAATATGCTTTCAGTCTCTGTACAGATTGTAACATAGGTGTTAGTTGTGGAATAAATGTTGATGAGGTCACATTAATGGTTGCCACATTAAAAGAAGGATGTGGATGCTTTGGAGAGGGTGTAGAAGAGGTTTACCAGGATGCTGCCTACATTAGAGGGTCTGAGCTACAAGGAGCAGCAGAGGCTGAGGGAAGCTTGATGGAAGTCTATGAAATTATAAGATGCATAGATAGGATGGACTGTCAGAATCTTCTCCCCCAGAGTTGAAATGTCTAAAACTAGGGGGCATGCATTTAAGGAGTGAGGGGTAAAAGTCCAACGGAGATGTGAGGTGTTAGCATTTCTTTTTACACAGAGACCGGCAGGAGTCTGGAATGCACTGTCAGGGGTGGTGGTGGTGGTGGTGGAGGTAGATATGATAGGGACATTTAAGGGACTTCTGGACAAGCAGTGCAAGGAATGGAAGGATATGGACCAAAGACAGGCAGAAGGGATTAGTTTAATTTGGTGCCATGCTTGGCATAACATTGTGGGCCGAAGGGCCTGTTCCTGTGCTGTACTGTTCCATGTTTTATGGCACAGAGGTAAGCGTACTACCTTGATTCAAATTGTCTTATGTAACATGATATGTTAATCTGAAAGAGCAGTCAGAGCCTTGGTTTACCATCTCACCTGACAGTGTAACACTTCGTCAATGCAGCACTGGCTGTTGCCCTCAAGTGGAATTTGAACCCACAGGCTTCTGACTCAGATGTGAACATGCTACAAACTGAATCATAGCTGACACAATTTAGTGAAGTAACTTTGGACAACTTTTCTCAAATTGTAAATAATGCCTGTTAATATTCAAAGGCATCAGAAGTGGATGGGTAAATATTCTGAAAAAGTAAAGTTATGTAATTCTTAAACTGCATACGAGTGACAGAAGCATAAGAATGAGGTTAAAAGGTTTCGATATAAAGATCCAAGTTTTTGACAGTCCCTGAAACTGTTCACATGATAGGGGAAATTGCAATCCTTTGTCCTTTTGCATGTTCAGCCCCATAGATCAGTGATATTCAAGATTAGAATGATAAGTGCTACTACAAGTGTATCCATCAGCGCTGAAATTTAGGACGCCAGCTATCAATATTTATAAGCAGTATAGACATTGTCACTGAAAATAATCGTGAAAGAGGTAGGTTGAGTCCCTTATTTGTCAAGAATCTGAGGTCAGTTTGGGTAGATGGAATTGTAGATTTGAGATCAAATCAAAACAAATCACTGCATAGTGGACCAAGCTTGAGGAGTGAATAGCCTACTAATGCTCCTAATTTTTATGTTTATAAATTTATGAAACCCACCGTCCAGGAATTAAACGAGTGCTACAGTATCTTAGAGTGCAGACATAATTGATCAGTGGGTGAGTTCTTTCCTCTCACCAATCACTATTTTAAATCTTTAACTGGATTGGTCTATGATCAGAAATCCCCAAAGCTTTACGCAGATACATTTCATTTCAGATTATTAACTTCCTTTAACATATTAAAGATGGTCTCATAAACAATACATATGAGACATTCAATTTGTGGCAACAGCTTTAAAATTCAGTCTATACACTAACATTTTGTCCTAATAGAAATGGGAGAACATACCTGTCTACTCCAGTAGCATCTCCATGAAGAGCACTGTGCCAGTGAACAGGAAGGAATTCGATTCGTGTGATTTTTTTCTCATCTACTGCTTTTTTAAAGTGCGTGCGTAATAGTTTCAAAGAAACATTTCTGAAGTCATCAACTGCAAAACAGAGTGCAATGTTCTGGGTCTATAAATGACTACATCAAAATCTGTGTATTAGATTCCCAAATAAAGAAACATTCTACTGATGGCAAAATGCTGGAAATCTGAAACAAACATCAAAAACATTAGAAAAACCCAGCGGCTCTGGCAGCATCTGTGGAGAGCAAAACACAGTTAAAGTTTCAAGCCTGGAATGACTCTTCTTCAGAACTGGTTCTGCACAAGAGTCATTCCAGACTTGAAACTTTAACTCTGTTTTGCTCTCCACAGGTGATGCCAGATCTGCTGAGTTTCTCCAGCACTCTGTTTCTTAAACTAATGCACATTCTAACTGAAAATACTTAAGGGAAAGATAATTATATCTTATAACAAAAAATGAGACTGGGAGAAAAAAAATTGATCTATTTACAGGCAGAATATTTCACTAGCATAGTGGATCATGGATGTTTATGCTCAATGTTGTGTCGGAACACACAATTCTCTTTCATTGCAACAACTCTGTATAGAACTATCACCAAGACACTAAAACAGGGAAAAGTCATTCAGTCCATTAATCCCTGGCAGCTCTCCGTAACAATCCAATCAGTGATATTTTCCCACTCTGACCTCATAGCCCTGTAGTTTAAATTCCTTTTGAAATCACTCATTGTTTCTCTTCCTTCCACACATGTAGGCAGTAAGGTCCATCCAGATATCATTCAATGCATAAAAAAGTTCTGCCTTACATCCCCTGAATTTATGTCCCTTTGTTACATCCCCTGAATTTAAAATCTATGTCCAAAACTTCTGGACTATCTGCTAATGGAAACAGCGTTTCTTTCTGCAACTTACTGCAGCCTATTAAGCTCATACACCCTCTCAAATCTCACCCTGATTTTCTTTACCTCAAAAGGGAAGAACTTAAAATTCCCCAAATGAACCCAGAAGTCAAAATTCTTCATCATTAAAGTCTTAAAATGATGAAGAAACCCTAAGTTTGAAAAGAAAATCAAAACTGATGTATAAACCAAACGCTTTAAATTAAATGTTTTTACTGGAAACACAGGGCATTTTATATCATACAGCACTTTCCAATAAAGCACTCTGCTGCAGGAGAAAGAGAGACAAGCTATTCAGGGTAATGACCCAAAAATTCTGATCAAGGCCAAACATCCAACTTTGATTGGATAAAATATTGCACTTACTTTTTGAATCAGTTCTGCTCTACACTTTTCAGGACAGGAGCATTTTGGAATGTAAACAATGGATACCAATCCAGAAAGCATCATAGAGGAGAAAGTGAGGGCTGCAGATGCTGGAGATCAGAGCTGAAAATGTGTTGCTGGAAAAGCGCAGCAGGTCAGGCAGCATCCAAGGAACAGGAGAATCGACGTTTCGGGCATAAGCCTGAAGAAGGGCTTATGCCCGAAACGTCGATTCTCCTGTTCCTTGGATGCTGCCTGACCTGCTGCGCTTTTCCAGCAACACATTTTCAGCTCAGAAAGCATCATAGCCAACAGTGGAGTTGACCCAACTGGAAATCACACTCCTTTTTCAGCAGTGAGTGTACTGTATTCTCTAATTTAAATACAAAACAGCCACTTTGACTTTGAACCAAAGTCAAGTACATAAGGGTATAGGACCAGGTAGTTTGAGGTCGAGGGTGCAAGGTCATTGGTGAAGTTGGGCTTCAGCTTATGGGCTATCCAGGAGTTAGAACATGTTTTTAAATGTCCAAACATTTCTGAGTAATTATTAAGCTTAAATGAGTCAGAACCCACTGAATTCTCTGACTTTAAGGCACATTTACAGGGAATTCTGAGAAATTTCAACTTCCCAGGCAATTCCCATGGAATCAGCTGTGTCAGGGTTTTCAAGTGGTCCCACACGCAGTCTACCCAAAGACTTTAATGATGACGAATTTTGATTTCCGGGTTACGTTGGGGAATTCCAGTCTGCTCTGGAAGCAATTATTGCACCATTGGAATTTCTAGGTCAATGTTGTTCCCATCTTGTTAAGTAACATTACCAAATGAAATTCAAGCCCTTCTTTAACCAATAGTGACATCTTATGGTGCAGTTCCATCTTTTTAACAAAATGAACTCAAATAAATGAAAGGAATTAGATTAAACCAGCACTAACAACTTCACAATATGGTTTATAACTATCCATGTTATTCATTCAGGTTTACTACTTACATCCCTCAAGAATGTTTTCATAAGACCCATCAACATTAAGAGTTATTTACTTCTATCGGTTTACTGCTGACCACCCATAAGTTTGCCACAGTCGCCTAGAAAATTCTCCTCACCTTCATCTATTCTCAGAGGTCAAAAGCTGTTTTCAGCATCTCTTGGCATTGGGTTTCTCAGTCCTGGTTCTGGTTACTTCTCCAAAATGTCTAAGTTAAGCTGCTTGACTTTGTGATGGCCTGTAAATTCTTCCCCTCGTTTCAAACCAAGTGCTCTTCAATTGAAACCAGAGAATCATCCTAAATTCCACCACCTCCATGATGACATAACCTGCTCTGGGCTATCCTCAAATTGAGCTTTAAGTTAATTACCCCTCATTAATAATTGTTTAATTTGATAAACTGAATGAATTTTTAAACTGTTCAGGCTTCACCAAGTAATAAAGCAATTTAACTGAACTGTCCAAAACAGAAACATCTCTCTGGATTATCATTACTAGAAGGAGTGCAGATATCATGTATTCCAGCTCTTCAGCTAAGTCAGCACACCTATTGTTTTATACAAGTTCTTCTATTCCCACTTTCATAACCAACAAGGGGGCAGCTTTTGAACTGCTATTTCTTTGAGTTCTAGCAACCTCTTGAAGCCTAGTGATTTAAAAAAAACCTTTCCACCTGTTGTGCTAACCTCTTAACGGCATGTTCCAACCTCTTATGTGGAACCAGTAAAAAAAAAACCTTGCTTTATCCTTTTCTTTAACAATTAAATTTCACTGTAGAAAGTGAAACCTCATAGTGTAGGAGATAACACATTGGCATGGGCAAAAAATTGGATGGCTAACAGCAAACAGTAGTCATAAATGAGTAATTATTTGGTTGGCAAGAAATAACAAGTGGTGTACCAAAGGGATCAGAGCGGACACCTCAGCTTTTTATGTTTTAAAGATATTACTTGTATGAAGATCTGAACCTATGGCTGCTTAATATGATGTTACAAAAAAGAAATAGCAAGTAAGTGTGTAGAGGACACAAGGAAGTTGCAAAGAGATATAAATACGTTAAGTGGGTGGGCAAAGATCTGGCAAATGTAGTACAATGTTGAAAATGTAAAATTGTCAATTTGGTATGAAGAATTTTAAAATGTACATTTTGTAAAAGGGGAAGAGGTTGAAGAGAAGGCCAACCAGACTAATGCCTGAAATGGATATGTTGTCTTCTGAGGAAAAGTTGGACAGGTTAGGCTTGTATCTGATGGAGCACAGAAGAATAAAAGGCAAATTGCTTAAAACATGCAAGATACTGAAGGGTTGTGACAGGGTGGATATGGAGAGAATGCTTTCTCTTGTAGGAGAATGTAAAATTAGCAGACACTGCTTAAAAATAATGCATTGCCCATTTAAGATAGAGATGATTCATTGCCACAGAAGGCTGTAGAGGCCAGGTCATTGAGTGTATTTAAGATAGAGGTAGATAGGCTCTTGATTGTCAAGAGGAACAAAAGGTTACGGAGAGAAAGCAGGAGAATAGAGTCGAGAATGGCACAGCAGACTCTATGGGCTGAATAGCCTAATTTCTGCTCCTATGTCTTATGGTCTTGTGAAAATTCTCGAAGGGGGAAGCGAATCTTTGGAATTCTCTTCCTGAAAAGCAGTGGGAGTAGATACTCCAATGACTTTTTTTAAAGGCAGAAGTAAATAGACAGGCAAGAGGGTGAAAGATTATTGGGGTTGCAGGAATGTGGAGTAATCATATCAGCCATAACCTTACTGACAATGGAGCAGGCCCAAGGGGTCGAGTGACCTACGTCTACTCCTCGATAGTACGTTTGTAAAACTACAGGCTTATATTCTAAAAGTAAAACAGTATATTCTGAAACACCTAAACCATGAATTGGATATTTTCAACAGTGTTAACAATAAATTGCAAGCTTGTGAATGGCTTGGTGATTCTTAACATGGAAGAAAAATCAAATTACAACTTGAATTGATAATACACTTGTTGCTCCTCTCTGGATCCCCCGAGTACATTATTGTCAATGCAGTTGCTGTAGTTAAATTGACAGGGTACATCAGGGTCCCATGAGCAACAGAGGAATGACTAATCAAATAATGATGTTTCTCAAGGAAGAATGTTGATTGAGACACTGACAACATTACATGTTGCTTCAAAAAATGTGGCATGTAACATTACAACTTAGCCAAGCCATTGGAATGGAGCCTCAGTTTAATAGCTCACACAAATGGCTGTATTAGTATCAGTGCAAAATTCTCTTGATAATGCAATTAATTGTTGCCTCAGCTTGTGTGCAATGGGGCTCGAGTTCATGAGCCTTTTATAAGTGGCAAGAGCACAACTGACAAGCCTACCTGACTCTATCACTGAAAATATTTTTGGTGCCCAACAAATCACCCATCCAAACACTTACCTAACAACATCTTTCATTACTTTATTTGCCCTTTCCATTCAAAACTTTCATGATATTTCTAAACATTTATAATGGGAATTTATAACTTTTTTGCACAATAAAAGAAAAAAACTAGAGATCATAGTTTTAAGGAGAGAGGGGAAAGGTTTGAAAGGGACCTAAAGGGCAACTTTTTCATGCAGAAGATGGTGCGTTATTATTGAACAAGCTGCCAGAGGAAGTGGTACAGGCGAATACCATTACAATGTTAAGTGCATAGGAATGGTTTAGAGGGATGTGGCCAAGTGTAGGTAAATGAGATTAATTCAGTTTAGGAATCTGGTCGGTATGGACACGGTGCGCCAAACGGCTTGTTTCTGTGCTGTACAATTCTATGATCCTATTGTTGGGATGCTATCAGTGTCACAGTGCCACCAAGTGACTAAATATGGAATTGGTGCGATATGAGAGTTTAAAAAGCTTTGTAAATGGAATAAATAAATGGTGAGTTATTAATAAATGGGGAGGCTGAATACCTTTTGAAAATGACAGTCAAGTGCAAACTTAGATAAGAAAAAGGATACATTGGTGCGATAAATGGAAGGGTAGAATAAATATTTCTCTAACGGTTATTTGGAAAACAGAATGAATTGTCACAGGACCATTAAACAAGACAATTACAGTTAAAAGAAATAAGGTTCCTGCTTCATTACAATATTGTCAGTGTTCTGGATACTACTAAAATGGATTAGAGTACTGTAGTTATGTACAATATGCAAATAGTAAACACAGAAGGGGACAAAAGCACTCTCTGTGGAAATACCTTGAGTTTTGATGACATTGCACTTCTGTACTAAATCATTCATGTTTAAAACAGAAATGCTATCCATCATGAGATATATTTACACTTTGACAAGTAGGACTAAAAACAAATTTTGAATGCGTTAAAGAACTCAATAGCATTTTGTTCACAAGTCAAAGTAAAGAAACTATATTTATTTGACAGTTGGCCAACTTATAAACTCAAACTGAAAATCCAGGTCTGTCTCTACTAACAAAAAGCATCAAGATCAATTTAATATTAGAAACGTCTCTTTCATTCAAGGAATGAAGCATTGTTCAAATTGCAGATCTATTCTCAGTCCCAGTTAACCTGAGAAAGCATGTAAGTGACTTGAACGATGTGTTGCCATAATTATTAAAAAATATAAAGGTAGTTAGCATATCTAAGAATCAGCACATCATGAGCTAAGCTCCAGGACTAGGCTGGAAATAACAGCTCAGATTTTCTCCTCAGGACTGGAAACCCTATTTCCAATGTTTATCCAAAGGTTAAAAAGAGGAATCCTTCATGTGCACATATGGGCCAGGTGCCTCCTCAGATTAAGCAATCTAGTTCAGGCATTTTAATCACGATGAGAGGTGGGGGCAGGATAGTCAGAAACTATCAAGATGGGTATGTTTTTGGGTGGGGAGGTGGTGATTTTGGGAATCTGGGTTGAGGTTGCAAAACGTCAGGCTAGATGGAGGTTTGCGTGCTGAGCTGGAAGGTTCATTTCCAGACATTTCGTCACCCTACTAGGTAACATCTTCAGTGGGCCTGCAGGCAAAGCACTGTTGATAATTCCTGCTTTCTATTTATAGGTTTGGATTTCTTTGGGTTGGTGACATCATCTCCTGCAGTGACATCATCTGTTCTTTATTTCAGGGAGCGGTAGATGGGGTCTAACTCGTGTTTGTTGATAGAGTTCCAGTTGGAATGCCATGCTTCTAGGAATTCTCATGCATGTCTCGTGCATATATCTCGTGATGGATAACATTTCTGTTTTAAACATGAACGAGAATTGGGATGTGTTGGCCCAATCGAAGTGGTGTCCTTCCTTATCTGTATATAAGGATACCAGTGAGACAGGATCATGTCTTTTTGTGGCTAGTTGATGTTCATGTATCCTGGTGGTTTGTAGCTCAGGTTGAGGTTTAGGGTGTAGGTTTTCTCGCTGAGCTGTACGTTTGATATCCAGACGTTTCAT
>NC_057731.1:33041982-33071078 GCF_004010195.1 Chiloscyllium plagiosum
TCTAATTTACACTATTCTATTATCATCCATATGTTTATCCAATGACCATTTAAATGCCCTTAAAGTTGGAAAGTCTACTACAATTGCAGACAGGGCGTTCCACGTCCCTACTACATCTGTCCTATATCTATCACCCCTCCATTTAAAGCTGTCCCCTCGTGCTCGCCATCACCATCCGCGGAAAAAGACTCTCACTGTCCACCCTATCTAACCCTCTGATTATCTTATATGTCTCAATTAAGTCACCTTTCAATCTTCTTCTCTCGAAGGAAAACAGCCTCAAGTCCCTCAGCCTTTCCTCAAGATTTTCCTTCCATACCAGGCAACATCCTGGTAAATCTCCTCTGCACCCTTTCCAATGCTTCCACGTCCTTCTTAATAATGCGGTGACCAGAACTGTACGCAATACTCTAAGTGCAGCTGCACCAGAGATTTGTACAGCTGCAACATGACCTCATGGCTTCGAAACTCAATCCCTCTGCCAATAAAAGCCAACACATCATATGCCTTCTTAACAACCCTATCAACCTGGGTGGCAACCTTCAGGGAACTATGCACATGGACACAGAGATCTCACTGATCATCTACACTCCCAAGAATCTTACCATTAGCCCAGTACTCTCTATTCCTGTTACTCCTTCCAAAGTGAATCAGCTCACACTGTGCCGCATTAAACTCCATTTGCAATCTCTCAGCTCAGCTCCGCAGCTTTTTTATGTCCCTCTGTAACCTGCATTATCCTTCTGCACTGTCCACAACTCCACCAACCTTAATATCATCCCCAAATTTACTAACCCATTCTTCTATGCCCTCATCCAGGGCATTTATAAAAATGACGAACAGCAGTGGCCCCAAAACAGTTCCTTGTGGTACACCGCTCGCAACAGAACTCCAGGACAAACGTTTCCCATCAACCACCACCATGTCTTGTTACAACTGGCCAATTTCTGCTCCAAACCGCTAAATCACCCTCAATCCCATGCCTCCATATTTTCTACAATAGCCTACCGTGGGGAACCTTATCAAATGTTTTGCTAAAAGCCATATATCCCACAACCAACACTTTACCCTCATCCACCTGTTTCGTCACCTTCTCAATGAACTCAATAAGGTTTGTGAGGCACAACCTACCCTTTACAAAACCGTGTTCACTATCCCTAATCAAATTATTCCTTTCTAGATGATTATAAATCTTATCTCTTATAATCATTTCCAACACTTTACCTCACTGATCTGTAATTACCAGGGTTCTCTCTAATCCCCTTCTTGAACAAGGGGACATTTGCTAACCTCCAGTCTTCTGGCACTATTTCTGTGGACAATGATGACATTAAGATCAAAGTCAAAGGCCCTGCAATCTCCTCCCTTGCTTCCCAGAGAATCCTAGGATAAATTCCATCCAGCCCGGGGACTTATCCATTTTCACACTTTCCAGAATTGCTAACACCTCCTCCTTATGACTCTCAATCCTGCCTAGTCCAATATGCAACAGAGGGCAATACAAATCATCATACCTGCACCTGCTCAAGATTTTCAAATCACAAGAAATAATCGATGTTTTATGGAATGACTTTCCCGGATTGATGTAGTTTAGGGAAGCTATGCAACTGTCCAGTAGTGAAGTTTCTGGTGAAACCTTAACATGTGAAGTAGAGGATAAAACAAGATATAATAATTTGTTGACAAAATGAAATCGGGAAACCATTTAGAGAGTAAAATAGGATATGATTTTAGAACAACTTCTCTGGGAAAACAGGGCTGATTCATATCATCAAGGTTACAACAATGTGTATGATCACTGCAGAATTAATGACTCCAATTTGCCACGACTTTTACACTGACAATGAAAGATTGAAAGTTTAACTTATGAGTAAAGTACACGATTCAACTTGAAATAATACAAAAACTGTCAAGTATAAATCTGACTAACTTTAAAGCAAGCTCAATTATGAAGAGTGTTATGCCTGCCAAAAGAGTTTTGATTTTAGAAGTAGAAACAAATTTTAATTAGTACTTCTGAAATGTAATGTTGGAATCATGTAGCTACAAACACATCAGGGATTTTGGTCATTCTCTCCCGCCCTGAACTGTTTTTGCACTTATGTTAAAAAACCCTTTCACCCTGGATAAATCTCTCAAAGCCCCAAAATATTTCTGAACCTGGCTAGTTAAACTTTTTAAATGGTTATTTACCACAGGTCTTCTTACAAAGCTACTTAAATTTAGGTTTTCTTCAAATATTCGAGATGCATTAATGACAAATTTTCAAAATATCAGCAAGGAAAATTCTTATTAACAATCAGACCTACCACATTCAGCAATGCTTCTGAAACGTAGGTCACATACAGGCCCAATTCCATGTGCCATGAACACGAGATGATTAACGTCTGGCAGCTCACCTAAATAATAAAATGAAAGTCTCAACAAAATGCAAGTTCTTAGCCTTTATCAAGATCATGAGAAATTATTCAAGGCACTTCATATAAAAACGTAGCACTCAAAAAAGGTACTGATGGTAAAGCAAGATCCTCCTCAGTATTTCTTCAATAGACAGAGGAACTTTCAGTGATAAAATGCCAATTATTGGAGAACCAGCAGCAACTAACATCAACAAAAAAACTCAAAACAGGGAGGTGACCATAGGATTGGCCATAGTATTGTGAAAGCACTAACTTGTAATACAATAAAAGGAGATATTTAGTAGCTTTATATGTTTAATGATACTTTGTAGAATTTTCTTTGGCACTGAGAAAAGCAATTTTATTTACTCGTGCTAATTTGTAGTTAGGAGAAAGTGAGGACTGCAAAAGCTGGAGAATCAGAAAAGGCTGGGCCACTGGAAAGCATAGCAGGTCAGGCAGCATCCGAGGAGCAGGAGTCAACATTTCTGGCATAAACCCTTCATTTGAGGGTGCGAGAGAACGAGGGAGAAGATGACATATGCTCAAAAAGTCAACTCTCCTGCTCCTTGGATACTGCCTGCCCCGTTATGCTTTTCCAGTACCACCCTTTTCAAGTCTGATTTGTAGTTACCTGATGCCATTCACTCAATAGAATGGTGTTCAGACTCATACCTTCAGGAATCTCATCATGGTCATCATCAATCCCACGTTTGACCACTCTTGGCCGAGTCTGCCCATCTGGTGTAGTTCCCCATTCATCTGGTTGAGAGGAAGCCTGGAACTGAACTATGACCTGAAAGTAAGCACAATTGATTGAAGTATGCCTTTTTAAAAATATTATTATTGAAAAATGGAATCATAAAATAGGCTTCAAAATACATTTATGTAGACAGAATCAATATAAAACCAGTCCAAGTTGACACAGCTAGAGGAAGTTTCACACCTGGTGACAAAACCAGACCTCATATTTTCTTCTTTCCTAAAAACAGCAACTTACATTGTAGTTGGGTAACAGCGAGGATCACAGTGGCAAATACCAACATTGAACTCATTCTATATCAATTTAACATATATTATAAAAACCTTATATCTGCAAGCACTCTTAAGCTTTTCTACCACAAATTTGTGTTCATATTTATAATGAAACAGCCCGTAAAAATCTGTAAGTACTCTACAGTCAATAAACATTATAGTTTGGACATATAAGTGTATCATGGAAATTAAAAGGCAGAACATATAATTGTGAAATGAGGATTAAATTCCTGCCCAATTCTCCCACCATCCAAATCTGCTTCATCTGAAGAACCACACTGATGCCCACAACACCAAAGTCAATGAAGTAGAAAAATTGGTCATTTCATGGAATCATGTAGTACAGAAGAGGCCCTGACACAACTGCTCTAAAGTTGCACTAGTTCCACATTCCAGCACTTGGCCCATAGACTTGAACATCACAACATTCTGAGTGCTCATGTAAGTGCTGTTTAAAGGTTTTGAGGTTTTCCACCACAAATATCCACAGCCCTCTGGATGAAAAAAGATTTCCTCAAACCTCTCTAAATCTCCTGCCTCACACCTTAAAATTGTGCCCCCTTGTTACTGACCATTCAAGGGAGGAGCTTTCTATCCACCCTGTTCATGCCCCTCAATCTTACACTCCTCTATCAGATTCCCCTTCAGCCTCGTCTGCTCTAAAGGAAACAAACCCAAGCTTATTCAGCCTCTCTTTATAGCAGAAATCTCCATCCCAGATAATGTCCTGGTGAATCTCCTCTACCCCTCCTCCAGTACAATCACATTCTTCTGGGCGATAGCCTGAACTGCCCACAGTACTCCAGCTGAGGCCTAACCAAAGTTTTATACAGCTCCAACTTAGCCTCCCTACTCTTATAATCTATGTAACAACTAATAAAGCAAGGGTCACATATGCGTTCTTAACTATCCTATTAACCTGTCCTGTCACCTTCAGGGATCTGTGGTCAAACAACCCAGCATTCCTCTGAATCATCTGAGGTTCCTAGTGCCTTGTCAATCACTGAGAACTCTCTTGTCTTGTGTTTGCTTCCAAAGTCCATCACCTCACTTTTCAGGTGGAATTCCATCTGTCACTAAATTTGCCCATCTGTCCAATCCATCTCTATCCTTCTGTAACCCAAGACCTTCTTCCTCACTATCAACCACCTTGCCAATCTTCTTGGCATCACAAACTTACTTAATATCACCCTTCCCGCATTTTCTTATATAATTATTTAAATTTATCATTAACATTAAAGGGACTCAGCACTGATTCAAGCACTGGACTGTGGTCTCCATTCACAAAAACAACCTTCTACCATCTATCTCCCTTCAGAAAGCCAATTTTGGATCTAACTTGCCAAGCTACTCTGAATTCCATACGTTTTAACCTTCTTTATCAATGGCTTTACTGACATTCATATAAGCTACATAAAACACTACACCTGATCAGGTCCTCAAAGAATTCAATTAAAATGGTTAGGTGAGACCGCTTACTGACAAAGGCAAACATTACCTCTTCAAATGGGGATTAATTCTCTCCTATTCAATTTTCTCCCATAGTTTATCACACATCCTAATCTGAGAATCTGTCCACTTTTAAACCTGCCAAAACCTCTAATACCTCCTTACTCTCCATGTCAAGCAACTCAAGAACTTCCCTCTTCCCAGAATTTCTATACCTACATTCCTCTTCTTCCAAGTGAAGACTGACAATAAGTACTTGTTGAACACCCTACTAATGTCCTCTGACACCATGCACAGATTGCCCCCTTGGTCCCTAATGAGCCTTGTTTTTTTCCCTGATTAATCTTTTCTCCTTGATACACTTACCAAATATCTCGCAATTTTCCCTAATCTCACCCATCCGTGTTTTTTTCATGTCCCCTCTTTGCTCTTGTAACTGCTCAAGTTCCCCACATACTTTCTATCTTCCAAATGGGGCTCTACTGATTTGCTCCCTTTGTGGCCATTAAAAGCCTCTATTTTTCCTTCTTACACAGTCATAGAGATGTACGGCATGGAAACAGACCCTTCGGTCCAACCCGACCATGCCGACCTGACATTCCTAGGTATCCTGGGTTCTCTGGATTTCTTACTTCTATATTTCACTCTAAAGGGAACATGTTGTGTCCTACTCTCCCCAGTTCCTTTGTGAACACATCCAAAGTTCTGTTATAGATTTACTCACAAGTGGCTGTACCCAGTCCACTTTAACCAGAGCCTGCCTCATTTTAATAACATCTGCCTTATCCAAAACCAAAACAAACGTGTTTTCCAAAACAAACTTAAATCACACAGCGTTTCAGTTGCTATCACTAAAATGCATCCTCGCTGCCACCTCAGAGGTCAGAGGTTCACGACATTAGGTGATAGTCCAACAATTTGATTTGAAATCACAAGCTTTCGGAGCACTGCTCCTTCATCGGGTGAAGTGGAGGGAAGTGCACAGGCTCTGAATTTATAGACAGAGAGATCATTGCAAGATAATTCCAGGTAATTAAGAGTATCAAAAGATAGTACAAGATGTGAGTGGAGTGTTAACAGGCTGAATAACAAATATTTGCAGGTGATCAAAAGTGTCAAATAGTGTGGGTAAAGTGTCAATAGCTGAACAGCAAGTGAAGGGATAACCTATGTCTTGAACCTAGTCTTTTCTCAAAGCTACTGTACCCTTGAGTCTTTTTTTCCCAAAGAGGGAGTAATTGGCCAGGCTCCAGGTAGACTGGGTTTGAATAGATTATTGGGACCCTTTTTGTTTACCCCTAACAGATAATGCCTCTAGCCTAAGGTTTTCCTGTCTTTAAAAAAATGGTATAATTAAGGGGGTGCGGCCAGCTCTCGAGCTTCACAGGTCAGTTCAGTTCAGTTCGGGGGTTAGTTGAGTCAGGGTTACAGTTGAAACTAGATGCTCTCTTCCTCCTTCTGCCCTTCTAACTTCATAACCTGTAAGCTTTTTGTGTCATCTTTACTGTTGGTGCTAAGCAGTCTGTTTATTGGGACTGTTGCAAGTATTTTGGAACAACATCATTAAGTTAGGATAGCCTGTCAGGTTCGGAGAGGATATTTGGGTATTCTATTTGGGTATTCTATTTTCGGTTCATCGCGTTTCATTCTGCAATTTTGTAAATAACTTCTGATTGTTTAGAACCTGGCAGTCGGACCAGCTTATTCGCTCCAGGAATATCCACTGCACACTTACCTGAAATAAATAGCAAAGTTACGGTCTGGGCTATCTGCTTAAAGATGTTCTGTTATGGACCCCTCAAAACATTTTTATGCAGGTAGCCCAAACCGTAACTTGGCTATTTGTTTCCAGTAAGCATATTGTGGATACGAACGTCCACGTCTCAGTGGTGACAACAACACTACAGTTCCACAGGGAGGTGATGGCCCAATGGCAATATCGCCAGACTGTTAATCCAACGACAGAGGTAAAGTTCTGGGGACCTGGATTTGAGTCCTACCACATCAAGTTGTGGAATTTGTATCAATAAAAATCTGAAATTAAGAGCATGACGATGACCATGAAACCATTGTTGACTGTCAGGGAAAAAGAAATCTGGTTCACTAATGTCCGTTTGGGAAGGAAACAGACACCCTTACCTAGTCTGGCCTACATGTGCCTCCAGATCCAGGAAAATGTCGTTGACTCTTAGCTGCCCTCTGGGATAGACAATAAATGCTAGTCTAGTCAGCAAGGCCCTCATCCCGTGAATGAATAAAAATCACACCCTTAACTCATCGGTCTTATTGATAATACTCTTGGCATTAAAGTACAGTTTCGCTTTACTCTTTGAATCTCAATATGGTTGAACTCCCTCCACCTTGATTCCTTTACTGATGTATGCTATTGTACTAACAATTTGTGTCCCTTCCCTTTGCCGAAGTAGCTTTAACTCCTTCCAAAAGAGCTAAAGAAACCAACCCGAAAGGACGTTGGTCCCATTCTGGTTCAAGTGCAAACCATCCCACTTGTACAGACCCATCTTACCCAGAAATGGTCCCAGTGATCCAGGAATCTATAACTCACCCTCTTTCACCAACTCAAGCCAAGCATTCATCTATCCTATTTTCCAATTTTTGTACTCGGTAGCATTTCTGGACTGCTAAGAGTAAAATAAGAATGAATACTGCTGAACCATAACAAAAAACTCAATTTAATATCCTTCAAGGACATTTCGACTATACTCCTACAAGTTAGAGTTAAATCCAGTTCCATATAACAGTGCTAGTGTTTAATGCTGGGAGGAACAGTGGCCTAGTTGTATTATTGCTAGTCTGTTAAGACAGAGACCAGATAACGTTCTGGTGACCAGGGTTCAATTCCTGCCAAGGCAGATGGTCGAATTTGAATTCAATAAATATCTGCAAGTAAGAGTCTAAAGATGACTGCGAAACCATTGTTGATTATCAGAGAGAAAAAAAAAGTCTGGTTCACTAATGTCCTTTCAAGAAGGAAACTGCCATCCTTACCTGGTCTGGCCTACACATGACTTCAGACCCACAGCAATGTGGCTGACTCTTAAATGCCCTCTAGGCAATAATGCTGGCCTAACTGGTTACGTCCACATCTTGTGAATTAAAAAAAAAGCTTTTTTTTCAAATAGCTGATGTAAATTGGTAAAAGCTAATCAGATAATGGCACCCACCAATCCCATTGGGAACTGAAAATGGACAATTAATTCAACCATGGTAGCATCATCAACATACAGAAAACGAAAGAAAAATAGCTTTCCCCAAACATTGGCACGTGGCCCAGAGATCCAGTTTCCATTTGTGCCTTATTATTAGTATGAGAGAAGGCTATTCAAGTGCAAGAGAGCCTGTCTAATCCTATTCCTACCTGATGTCCATACATGTACACTTTTCAACAAGGAATTCTGTATGAAGACTGCAAGTGAGAGTTGGGATCATCTCCCCTTACCAACCCTCTCATTCCCGAACAGTTATCACAGTATTACATATCCCCTCAGTATTACATTAATTGAGATTAAGCTATTCAGCACATGTGGATGATCAAAGCTTAGAATTCAAGTGACTCAAAGTACCTCATATAGTGCCTTTACCATTCAACCATTGGGAACACTTCACAACTAATACAGATCGTTCCACAGTTGGAAGATGTTTCCACCAGTTATCTACCATTGTATAAGAAGCTCTTGCTTCTTCCCCACAAGGGCATTACAGTCCAAATATGGACCTATAATCTTCCTTATGGATAAATGAGCTAGTTGCAGCAATTGTAAACATGAAATATTGTTCTACTGAAACAAAGATGATAATTGAAAACCAAATCAGTTGTTATTTCCCTTGATCAAATAGAAGCAAACATTTTTATGAAACCCATATCTTTATATCATTGATAGTGCATGAAAGATCACAACTCACTATTTCCAGTACACTGTACCTTTGGATTATGCATGACAATGGTTTCCCCACTAGAGAACTCCAGTCTTTTATGCCACTGGTTGGTAGTTACAGTTTTTTTATATTCCCCCTGCAAAACAAGAGATAAATTTTGAGAGACATCTAATTTGTTCAATTTGCTTTCCTCAACAAATTAAAATGAACTTAAGAATACACTGAAAGTTTCAAATTCACTTTTAGTAAATACTGATATGGAAAAATAAATACGATATGTTTTTAAGGCTTGAAAGGCTAATACAATTACTATGAGTTAACAGATTTCAAAATTATTTTCAAATGCCACAATGTATCTCTGCAGTAAATTATAAACAACATAAATGACAATTGCGTACAGAGAGTTCCTTAGATCCAGTACATAAGTTAAATTACACAGAACGGAAGTCACTAGATTAAACAATTAATTTGCTTAAGTGCCTTACACTGCAACTGAGCTGAAATAGCCTCCAGAAAATAATAATTATCTAACATAATTATTTTGAGAAAGGAGCACAAATGATTGCAGAAAAAGGGGTTTCTAAAATGTCGAGATGATACAAAACATACACACATCACGAGAAGGGATCCAAGCATCTATACTAAATCCAAGTATTGCAACAAGTTTTGTTGCTTCAATTTCCAGTCAGAAGAAAGGAACAGTGCAATATCAGTTGTGTTAGACTTGCACAGGGAACATAAAATTTTTGCAAAAAGGCTAAATTGTTCCAAATCACTGGTAACAGTTGTTAAATGCAAAAGAAAATCTGCAAGTAATAGGCTTTGTGGTGTAACACGAGGAGTCAGGAGTGCCCACAGGTGACCACAAGAGTTTTTGAATTTGTGGTCTCCACCCCAATCCTATACCTCTTCAAATTGTGGTTAAAGCTGGTTTGGAGAAATACATTTGTTTGCAGATTCAAGAAGAATGTGAACAAAAAAAATGCTGTTTACTTACAGAAATATTTTGAGATACCCCATGTGAAAATAAATAAAACTGCTGTCATTAAAATTTAAGGCTAAAAGTAGTTAAAATGGATTTTTAGCACTGATTGCCTTTCTGTACAGGACGGGGACAAAAATCAGCTGCCAGGTTACTCATGACAATGGGCATGCTGGAAATGGAAATGGAAAGACCCCATTTCAGATAACTCAACAAGCCTACTCCCAGCGAACAGAGTTGGTTCCCCTTAATGCTGGATTACCACACATAAATTTACCTCAGATTTGTCATTGCCATTTTGGTAAATTTCACAGAGAAATCTATTTTCAGCAGTAGGAGCAAGCTGTCTAAAGTTCCTCCATGATCCTGCATGGATCTAACCACTGATTCTGCTGAAAGTGATTACATATTTCATAGAATTGTAGACAGTTCTGGGAATTACATACGTAATCACTGGAAAATTCAGCCAAATCACTGAATATTAAATCAGCTGATTACATTTTTTTCACAAGGATAACAGCATGTGGCTGGGGAGGGGGGACGGCCTCTTCTGGCACAGTGTCGCATCCATGCAGCTGGACCAGGAGGCCCAGGTTCAAGTCCCACCTGTTCCATTGGCAGGTACTAATATCTCTGATTAAGTTAATTAGAAAAATAGGTTAAATTGAAAATTATAACTGCAGGTGGTCATGTAGTTAACTCCTAAAGACGTGTTGGAGCGCAAGTTTTGAATGTTACACCCTTGCTCTACATGAACAGTGTAAATGAGAATTGACGTTTCAGGCAAAAGCCCTTCATCATTGCCCAAAACATCGATTTACGTGCTCCTGATACTGCCTGACCTGCTGTGCTCTTTCAGCACCATTCTAATCTTGACTCTGATCTCTAGCCCTCACTTTTGCCATGAACAGTGTAAATGTAAAGTCCAGGCAATTTTGTTTGATTTACTCTTTGACCCAAGTGTTTTGTGTACTGTTGGCTCACCCAGAACTGCAAGTGGATTCTATAACATTTCATTGACTTATAAATGGCAGCTAAGGATAGCTCTATGGAATACTGTACCTCCAATTTTTCACTAAATTCCTCAGAGTAAGGAATAAACCTGCTGTCCATGTCCCCTTTATAAAACCACGTGCATCGCCTCACTTCAGATGGTTCCTCTTCCCAGTACACAGCATGTCGGGTGCGGTCATATAACTGAATGTCATAGCGACCTCCATCAGTGGATACAATCACATTTTCAGGGTCTGGTTGTACTGGAAGTTTTAAATTAAAATGGGTTGATTTAGATTTTGTAACAAAAAGTGACAACGGCTAAAAATACTAAAGATGTACCTTTATACAATTAGGAAAAATAATTTTTGTATGAGAAAAAGACAATAGACATTATTGGTTAAATGGTATTTGGCCTGTGCTTGCAAATGTTTCAAGTCTGCATAAGTGACCAGGATAACAATCAAAAATGAAACCAAAAGATAAAAAGGTTATGATGTCATTATAAAAAATATTGCGCCTGTCATTTAAATCATGTCTGTTGATTGAATGTATTTTCTTTTTTCTTCTGAATGGTTAAGTTTCAGATTACTTCGCCTTTCTGACGAATGAATAACAAAAGAAACTCAATTACACAAACCCTTGAGAAAGGCTAAAAAATTAAGATTTTCAATCCTGAAAGAAAGCGAAATTTAAAGATAACAAATTGTCTTGAACTGGTTAATGCATAGAATTACTTTAAAATAAACTGCAAGAGTACGGCAAGTTCAAGTAAGTAAAGCTGAAATTTAGAACCAATATCTTATCAACATGGAGTGATCTTTTGGCAAAGAAACTGGAATGAGCAGCACCAGGTGCTGCAAGTAGAGAATTTACAAACTGGCATCCATGGCTTTCTGGGTGAATCATCTAAAGTGTTTCAATTGACTGCTTAATCACAGTTATCTTTAATAAGGGAACTGAAAAAGGTAGATATTTCCTTCAGCCAGCATAAACATTTATATCTGCCTTGACTAACGTCTATCCAACTGGTGCAAGAGGACTTCCTTCACTGCCTTATTTTGCATACTCTTAGTGACACAAAGCAGTGCAACATTTCAATATCTCAAGCAGTTTAATGGTATTGAAATTTTAAAAACCCGTATTTCTCATTTGTTAGTTCAACATTATAGCTCCTTTTTTGTCACCACCCCCCCCCCACTAATTTTTTTTTAGTGGAAAACTAGCCATAGCCTTTGACTAGTCAATTGTTAAAATATAAATTAACTGTCATGGATACAATAAAAGTTAAAAAAAGATAACAGGTTGTGACAGCAGTTAACACAGGCTTTGGTCAAAGACCAACCTATAAAGTTGTTCTGACTATGATTGTTAACAAGCAGCAAAACATGTCTTTGTTCCAGTTTACATGGGGTCACAAAATTCAAAGGCATTGCTTTTGTATTCAACAAAATAACTGTTTTGTATGAAATTAATGAAGTAATGCTGTAGCTTTAGGGGATTAAAACTGGACTCCATTTTCCATATTTTTTTCCATTATCAAGCCAAAAGCTGGAGTGCTTATTTTCACAATATTTATAGATCATCACCATGGAACTGGACTTACCCAAAAAAATATATTTTGGAGAACTAGATTTCTAGCTAATGAACTTTTAATCCATTCTCACAGGAGATGTTTTAAACAATACCACATAAATTAGACTGGCATTGTAATCAAAGGTTCATTGAAAAATAGTACTGTATATTTAAAAAGCTATTTGAGAACAACATATTGATTTGTATTATAAACACACCTGTGTCCTAAAATTTTTAGATTTTAAAAATGGATTTATCATCTTCTCTAATTAAAATTTCTAAGAACTGTGCTGTAATGTTCTATGAATTTTTAAATTCTATTACAACACGAAGCTATGATGGCTTGGTAAACCAATATCCATGATGCTGCATTAAATCACAAATCACTAAAGTTCCAAATTTGTTAATTTGACCATTTCTCTCATCTATTCAAAACCAGCCAACCTGGCAATAGGGATGGTGTTGGTGCTGCAAGAGCGAAATGAAACTTTCTTGTCTCTGATAGCAATTCATCTCTGAAGTATGAGCAGATGTAGGACAGAGCAGGGACGGGCTTCACCGTGACTGTTGTATATTGTGTCAACATTGATAAGATACAAACATAAAATAGCTACATGTCGAGTAACCATTTACCATCCACTGATTAAATGTTTAGGAGAGGTCACAGCACAGAAACAGATCAGTGAATAGTTTTAAGTGTGGCCTTGCTGTAAGTCGCAGTAGTGAGTAGAGGGGGTTCTTTATTGATTATATGTTTTATTGAGGCATGTATTTTGATTAAACTTAAAAATATAAGCCATAAATAATGTTTTGTAGAGGAATAAGATGGTGCTATTTTCTGGGTCTGCAGATTGGAAGCAGCAAAAATGGCCCTTAGGAGAGTGATATGCTCTTCTTGTCAAATATGGGAGTTTAGGGAGAGTTTACATGTTATTGAGGATTATATCTGCAATAAATGCCATTGGTTGCGAATCCTATCAGATAGAATGGATTGATTGGCGCAACAGTTAGAGGCGATGAGGTATTTACAAAAGCAAGGGGGCATGACGGATGGCAGTTATAGGAAGGGAGAAAAGTCACAGATACAGTCACATAGATGGGTTAACTCCAGGAAAGGCAAGAGAGGTGGGCAGTTAATGCACGGGTCTTCTGTGGGTATTCCCATTTCAAACAAGTATGCTGTTTTGGAAAATGTAGGAGATGATGGATTCCCAGGGGGATGTAGCACAAACAGCCAAGTTTCTGGTATTGAGACTGGCTCTAACGCAATGAGAGGTTCGTCAGGTTCCAAGCGATCGATTGTCTTAGGGGACTCTCTAGTCCATGGCACATACAGACGTTTCTGTGGCCAGCAGCAAAATCTCAGAATGGTTTGTTGCCTCCCTGGTGCTAGGACCAAGGATGTCTCATAGAGGATGCAGAGTGTTCTCAAGGAGGACAGGGCCCAGCAGGAGGTCATTGTACACATTGGTACCAACGACATAGGAAGGGAAAAGGACGAGATTCTGAAGGGAGATTACAAACAATTAGGCAAGAATTTAAAAAGGAGGTCCTAGAGGGTAGTAATATCTGGATTACCCCCCGGTGCTATGAGCTACTGAGGGTAGGAATAGGAGGACAGAGTAGACGAAAGCATGGCTGAGTAGCTGGTGTATGGGAGAAGGATTCACATTTTTGGATCATTGGAATCTCTTCTAGGGTAGAAGTGGCATGTACAAGAAGGATGGATTGCACCTGAATTGGAAGGGGACTAATATACTAGCAGGGAGATTTGCAAGAGCTGGTCAGGAGGATTTAAACTAGTAAAGTGGGAGGGATGGGATCCAGGGAGCTAGTGAGGAAAGAGATCAATCTGAGACTGGTACAGCTGAGAAAAGAAATTAGTTAAACAGACAGTGCTGGCAGGGACAAAGCAGAGAACAAGGGAGGACTGATTAATTAAACTGCATGTATTTCAATGCAAGAGGCCCAACAGGGAAGGCAGATGAACTCAGGGCAACGTTTGGAACATGGGACTGGGATATCATAGCAATTACAGAAACGTGGCTCAGGGATGGACAGGACTGACAGCTTAATGTTCCAGGATACACATGCTCCAGAAAGGAGAGAAAGGGAGGCAAAAGCGGAGGGGGAGTGGCATTTGGATAAGGGATAGCATTACAGCTGTGCTGAGGGAGGATATTCCTGGAAATACATCCAGGGAAGTTATTTAGGTGGAACTGAGAAATGAGAAAGGGATAATCACCTTAGTGGGATTGTATTATAGACCCCACAATAGTCAGCGGGAAATTGAGAAACAGATTTGTAAGGAGATGTCAGTTCTCTGTAAGAATACTAGGTTGGTTATGGTAGGGGATTTAAACTTTCCAAAGATAGAGTGGGACTGCCATAGTGTTAAGGGTTTAGATGGAGAGGAATTTGTTAAGCATGCACAAGAAAATTTTTGAGATTCAGTATGCGGAGAAGGTGCAAAACTTTACCTATTCTTGGGAAATAAGGCAGGGCAGGTGACTGAGGGATCAGTGGGGAGAGCATAATGGGGCCAGCAACCATAATTCTAATAGTTTTAAGATAGTGATGGAAAAGAATAGACCAGATCTTAAAGTAGAAGTTCTAAATTGGAGAAAGGCCAAATTTTGACGATATTACGCAAGACCTTTCAAAAGTTGATCGGGGGCAGATGCTCACAGGTAAAAGGACGGCTGGAAAATGGGAAGGCTTCAGAAATGAGATAATGAGAATTCAGAGACAGGATATTCCTGTTAGGGTGAAAGGAAAGGCTGGTAGGTATAAGGAATGCTGGATGACTAAAGAAATTGAGGGTTTGATTAAGAAAAAGAAGGAAGCATGTGTCAGGTATAGACAGGATAGATCGAGTAATTCCTGAGAAGAGTATAAAGGCAGTAAAAGGGAAATCAGGAGGGCAAAAAGGAGACATGAGGTAGTTTTGGCAAATAGAGTTAAGGAAAATCCAAAGGGTTTTTACACATACATTAAGGGCAAATGTGTAACTAGGGAGAGAATAAGGCCCCTCAAAGATCACCATGGCGGCCTTTGTGTGGAGCTGCAGGAGATACTAAACGAATATTTTGCATCAGTGTTTACTGTGGAAAAGGATATGGAAGATATAGAATGTAGGAAAATAGATGGTGATATCTTGAAATATGCCCATTTAACAGGGGAGGAAGTGCTGGATGTCTTGAAACGCTTAAAAGTGGATAAATCCCCAGGCCCTGATCAGGTGTACGCTAGAACTCTGTGGGAAGCTAGGGAAGTGATTGCTGGGCCTCTTACTAAAATAGTTGTATCATCGACAGTCATACGTGAGGTGCCGGAAGACAGGAGGTTGGCTAACGTGGTGCCACTATTTAAGAAAGGTGGTAAGGACAAGCCAGGGAACTATAGACCAGTGAGCCTGACATCGGTGGCGGGCAAGTTGTTGGAGGGAATCCTGAGAGACAGGATGTACATGTATTTGGAAAGGCAAGGACTGACTAGGAAATGTCAACATGGCTTTGTGTGTGGGAAATCATGTCTCACAAACTTGATTGCTTTTTTGAAGAAATAAGAAAGAGAATTGATGAGGGCAGAGCAGTAAGATATGATTTATATGGACTTCAGTAAGGCATTCAATATGGTTCCCCACTGGTTTGCAAGGTTAGATCTCATGCAATACAGGGAGGACTAACCATTTGGATATGGAACTGGCTCCAAGGTAGAAAACAAAGAGTGGTTTTTCACATTGGAGGCCTGTGACCAGTGCAGTGCCACAAGGATTGCTGCTGGGTCCACTATTTTTCATCATTTATATGAATGATTTGGATGTGAGCATGAGAGGTATAGTTAGTAAGTTTGCAGATGACACCAAAATTGGGAAGTGGAGGAGACAGCGAAGGTGTTACCTCAGATTACAACAGTGGCAGGTGGAGTTTAATTTAGGTAAACTCGAGGTGCTGCATTTTGGGGAAGCAAAGCTCAGCATGACTTATATACTTAATGGTAAGGTCCTAGGGAGTGTTGCTGAACAAAGAGAGTCCTTGGAGCACAGGCTCATAGCTCGTTGGAAGTATAGTGAAGGAGGCGTTTGGTATGCTTTCCTTTATTGGTCAGAGTATTGAGTACAGGAGTTGGAAGGTCATGTTGCAGCTGTACAGGACATTGGTTAGGCCACTGTTGGAATATTGCGTGCAATTCTGGTCTTCTTCCTATCAGAAGGATGTTTTGAAGTTTGACAGGGTTCAGAAAAGATTTACAAGGATGTTGCCAGGGTTGGAGGATTTGAGCTATAGGGAGAGGTTGAATAAGGTGGAGCTGTTTTCCCTGGAGCGTCGAAGGCTGAGGGGTGACCTTACAGAGTTTTATAAAATCATGAGGGGCATGCCTACTGTACATAGACAAGGTCTTTTTCCTGGGGTGGGGGGAGTCCAGAACTAGAGGGCATAGATTTAGGGTGAGAGGGGAAAGATATAAAAGAGACCTAAGGGGCAACTTTTTCATGCAGAGGGTGGTGCATGTATGGAATGAGTTGCCAGAGGATGTAGTGGAGGCTGGTACAATTGCAACATTTAAAAGGGATTTGGATGGGTATATGAATAGGAAGGGTTTTTAAAAGGGATTTGGATGGGTATATGAATAGGAAGGGTTTGCAGGGAATGGGAGCGGGTGCTGGCAAGTGGGACTAGATTGGGTTGAGATATCTGGTCAGCATGGACAAGTTGGACTGAAGGATCTGTTTCCGTGCTGCACATCTCTATGACTCTAAGTGCCCAGGAATGGTGTGAGGAATATTTAAAATGACCAAAATAATTAATGGCATTTGCAACTTACTCATGCTGTACATCTGCAGAGACTAAATTGCACAATTGGCATTTAATTGACAAACAGACTAGTGGAACCACTGTCTAACCATTCACAAACACAGATGCATACACTTGAAAGAAGGTCCGTGTTACCTGAAGCAGCATATTAGCAAAACAAACATCACGTAGCAAAATGTTCTCACTGAATGCTGTGTAACAAATATATTTGCTCAGTCAATGTCTATTTGTTAATAAATCTTGGGATTTATTCTAAACACAATAAGTACATAATTTAAACTCCAAATCTGGAATTTACAAAGCAGAAAGAACACGACTGATTAGAGGGGAAAGTTATCCTGCATTACTTATCAAACATTCACCTGTAATAATTGTAAATTGTAGTTGTTTTTAGTCAGAAAACAAAACATTGTGTATAAAACAATTTTAACATCATACAAATAAAATTATTTCTACTCACTAGAGTTGTAAACTTCTTCCAGCTTTGCTGTGTCCAGGAAACTGAATGGCATCCAGATTGGTTTACCTTCCACCAGTTTGCAGTAGAACCAATGGGGTCGCACAGGCTCATAGATGTTACATGGCAAATTCAGTAAAGGTTGGACTGCGGTGGCTATAGATTTAGGAGCAGGTGGGAGTAACACTCCCTGCCCTACACTGGCCTGAAAAGAGAGGGCACATCAATTTTATTTTAAAGCACTTAGTGAAGGTATGATTAAAATAATATTAGTGTCTGGAAGTGATAGTTAATCCAAGCAAAATTAATGGCTCAGATATAAGACAGAGACAAACTGAAAAGGTATAAAAAGCAATAAATCATCACAGACCTGACAACTCAAACTGGGAGTGGTACCAATGGAGGAAATTAAGAAAGAAATCATGTGTCTGGCAAATACAAATAAAGGCTGCACATGCAATGGAGAGCTACAAGCTTGTAAGCTAAAGGAATGAAGATGATCAGATGTTTACACAAAGAGAAAGTGGACGGAGACAGGAAGAAGAACAGAAATGTTTCTTGTGAGAAGAAGCAAATCTCTCTCAGGAAATGTTCAACCTTTCTGGATGGCAGAAAAGGAGACACAGCACTTCGAAGGTACTATATAAGTTAGATAAGAAGTTTCAAAACCTGGAAAGCTGTGCACATAACTTGGAGATGGTAAACGGCTGGGTGGTTTCTCAAATATACCTCAAAAGGTGTTAGTTGCAGACTGGTTGAAAAAAATCTCTCTCGATGAAATGTTTCTCGCTAATGATAGTCATAACAAGATGGGAGTACAATTAGCTCTTCAGGAACAGACTAGATCAAGGGAGAATACTTGAAAGTAAGAGGCTTCTCCTTTTTGAGAAAAAGGCCAGGAGATTTTTCTTTCCTCTCTCAAGTTATTAGTCTGTTTAATTCTCTTTGCAAAATCAGTGAAGATGGGGTGATTTAATTATTCTAAGGCAGATTTAGATAGGTTCTTGATTGGCAAGGGAGTGATCGAGTATGAGGTACACAGAAAAATAGAGTTGAGGTCACATTCAGATCAGCTATAAACCTATTGAATGGCAGAGCAGACTTGAGGGACTACTTTTGTTTGTTTCATATTATATACATATATGAAACTCAAAAGGCGAATGCTGATATTAGATAGGATTCCTGACTTATCCAGTATGAATAAGGGAGCACATTGTGGAACTGTGTAGCTATGATTTGCCACAACACTGCAGGGAACAATTTGAGTGCTTACGGAACTAGAAGACGCCTCTTGGTTTTATCAAACAAGTGAAATTTAACTTCTTATTTGAAGTACAATCAGTGTCAATTCATACCTCTTTTACATTGATTCTGATCTGCATTAAAGTTTTTAAAAATAGTGAAATCTTGTTAGCAACTTCCATTTCTCTAATCATGTAATTAAAAATAGAAATCATGTAAGTTTTACTTCACTGGTACCTTGTCAACAGGCTCACTTTCCCAGACACACAACAGTTTCAACTGGTGGTACTTAACTGATCGACATTCATTAAATATGCCAGAAACCTTTAGAACTTCTACACGAAAGTTCATTTTATGTTTTTAACAGCATATTATGAATCAATCATTCATCACCAAGCAAGCTCTCTGGCACTGAAAATCTCTAAGTATGGAATCTCATTCCTTCAGATTTCAATCCTTGGTTGATTTTTTAAAATGTCATAAATTGAATACATTTTTTGATTATTCCTTTATTTCATTCTCTTTAATCCATCTTTCTCTCATATTCTACATTGCTCACTGTATATAATTTGGTATTGAATTAAATACTCTAACTTACACTTTCAGGTTTCAACTCTGCACCATCTGACTAAAGGTTCTTCAAACTGATAACTTAAGGAGATAGGATCAGAGTGGTGCTGGAAAAGCACAGCAGGTCAGGCAGCATCTGAGGAGCAGGAAAATCGATGTTTCGGGCAAAAGCCCTTCATCAGACTTTCGCCCGAAACGTCGATTTTCCTGGTCCTCAGATGCTGCCTGACCTGCTGTGCTTTTTCAGCACCACTCTGATCTAAACTCTGGTTTCCAGCATCTGCAGTCCTCACTTTTGTCAACTTAAGGAGACAGCCCATTGTTTTTCCTTTTCACACAAGTTTCAGTACCCCTGACAAATGGAACTTGATAGAATAAATGTTAAAGATCTTACCATACACTTCCACATAAAGATGGCAGACTCACAAACCTTAAGGGCTTTCTGGTTTAAGTTTCAGATAGGATACAACAAAAAAGATAATTTGGCATTCCAGAGATTGTTCAAACCTACTATTACTGCATTAATACTATTCATGTGAATTGAGCAGAAGTCAATGTCAAGTTAAGATGGTGAATTTTATTTTGGGTTCGGGACAGGTGGTTAAAACATCAAGTGTAGATGAAACATTAACACTGGAGTCAGATTTTTACATAAAAAAACTGCAAATAATAAGTGCTTTGAGAAGACAAAAGGCTATTGAGAGAAGAAATTTTGATTAGTGATGCTACAGGAAGAATACTGAAAAACTATAACAGAAGGGGACTATTGCAACATCTCGGTTTATCATTAACCAAAAGTAATCTTTATAAATTTGACTAAGTGAACCCAATCATAATTATTACTCTGTGCATACATCTTGCAGACGAACTCATATCACATCTCAACACACAAGTTAACTTGAGATTACTATTGGAGCAATTGTAAAGATACATGTGAAAGACACAACTATCCAGTTCAGGTTGCAAAGCAGTGCCCATATTTACTTCCCTGCTTTGTATCACACAAGTAGCTATGGGATAAATGAACCTCAGAGTTTGGAGCAATAGGCCATTAGGCCCATCAAGCCTGTTCCAACATTCCACATGATCACAGTTAATCAGGTTATGGTCTCAGTTCCACTGTCTGCATCACATAATCCTCATCTCCCCTATCTATCAAAAATCTGTTTAACTCAGCCTTAAACAGATTTAAAGACCCAATCTCCAACTTTTTTTTTTCTGGGTAGAAAAATTAAACATCAAGATTTGTCTCAAAAGTGAGACTTTTTATTCTTAAATTGTATACCCTATTTGTAGTTTTTCCTGCAAGAGCAAACATCTTCCTGGTATTCACCCTATATCAGTTCAAGACATTTTATCTTCTAGTCAGATCACCTCTCATTCCAATATGTTTAGACCGAACCCCTTCACAGATTAAGTTTTTCATCCCTGGAATGAATTGAGTGAACCTTCTTTGATGTGCTTCGAAGTGATTATTGTTTTTCAAATAAGGAGACCAAAATGATTGATTGTACACCAGAAGAATAGGAGTAGACCATTCAGTTTGCCCTGCCACTCAATACAACCACGGCTGATCGAACACTTCAGTAATATTTATTCTCCACATCCCCATTACTGTCGTATGCTAGTGGTCATCAGAAATCTATCTACTCTAAACATACTCAAAGACTATACATGTTACAGAATTCCAAAAGTTCACAACCCTCAGGGATATTTGGCACCCCTTATTTTTAAATAGTGCCCATTGGTTTTTTGACTCTCCAAGCAGAGGAAACATGTTGCCTGTCTATCCCTTTAAGTATTTTCTATGTTCCAATGAAGTTACCTCTCATTCTTCATAATGCTAAATGGCTGCCCATTCTCTCTTTTTTTAGAACTGTCATTCTATCCTGGGGATAAGTCTGGTAAACCTTCACCACACTCCCTCGACGGCAATGATATCCTTCTGCAGATGTGGTTTCACTAACACATGTATAACTGCAGCAAAACTTCTCTAGTTTTATATTCCATTCCCCTTGCAATAAATTACAACATACCATTTGCCCTCCAGAACATTTGAAGTACCTGCACATTAACTTTGTGATTCATGTGCTAGAACACCCAGTTCCTGCTGTACCACCGAGTTCTGCAGCCTACCTCAATTTATATAATATTATATAATAATGGACAAGTTTGTAGTTATACTTCATCTGCCAACTTTTTGCCCATTCACTTAACCTATCCATATCTCTTTGCAGACTCTTTACCTCCTCTTGACAACTTGCATTCCCTCCTATTTTGATATCATCAGCAAGCCTATTTGGTCAAAGATGCTCAAGTCATTTATATGAACAAATGATACCAGACAACGTGAAATAATATGAATGACAGGATCAAATTCTTCATAAAAGGATTCTCATTCTTTTTCTTTTAAACTGCAAACAATGCACTTCACATGCATCCACAGTACACGGCAAAAAGTGCTGCACCTTCCTATTTTCTGTCAAACTTATACCTGTGACTTAACCATTATTGGTTTAACAAAATGTTCACTGACTTAAATATGGGCAATTAAGAATAATTGCTATGCTTCAAAAGTACTTCATTGATGAGGCTTTTCTGTATCTGGTTATTTTGAATAACTAATCCATTTGCAGGTAAACTGAGGATTACACAGTTGGTACAAACAGTATGTAAATATTTTGACATTAATTGATAGCTCAACATACCTGTGGTGTAGATGTTGGTGGTGTCTGGTACAGATGATTGACTGGGGGAGTAGACTGAAAGGAAGGCATCTGCTGGTGACCTTGGTTTTGGCTTTGCTGAAGTTGAGGTGGTGTAAAGTACGGACTGGCCCGGTTAGTCTGTGAACTTTGGCGATAAGGATTATAATGATGCTGAGTCTGAGGAGGGGACACAGGTGGAAAAACAGTTGATGAGGAAATGGCATGCTGAGTATTCTGATACGTTGTGCTAATATACTGAGACACAGGGGGCATCATGGAGCCAGGCTGAGGCTGCGGACTCTGAAATGTGAAGGGATCCTGCACAGAATGTCCTGCAGAAGTAAGGGGTACATCAGTTGGAGCCACTGGTAATGAAGCTGTCCCTACAGGTGGTGCTGCTGTTGTTGTGAAAGGAAGATGTCCAATATTTGCAAAAGGATCATTGTTGTTTGCAGCCTGGGTGAAATAGGTGAAAGTTGATGGATGACTTGTGGAAGCAGAGGTCTGACCCACAAAACTATCCTCCTCACCAACATCTGTGGATTCATCTGTCGATTCAAAAAACAAAACAGCAAAACAAATAATAGTCTTAAGTTAAAAAATTTAAAAACAATTGCCTTTATCTTCTGGATCATAAACATCTAAATCCTGTTCAGAATATTTTCAAAGTAACAGTTTACTACCTTTTTTGGTGCTAATAATTTTGGTTTGATTTAGTGAGCGAATACTGTCAATCTCACTGTGTTAGCACACTAACGATCAAGCCCCCTCTCCTCTCCCACCCCCTCATTAGTAGATTTATACAAAACTTCACATTTTTATGGAAGCATGCAAATTCCCCAATTTACCAACAGACTAACTGAAAGATGCGATCGCATTACTGTACTTAACAAGAATGACCACTTATTACAAATAATGATGATACCTTACACTATGTTGTGTGTCATGAGCACATGTTAAATGGGAGAGACTCAAACAAATCTACCAACTTGAGACTGTGCATCCATGAGGCACTGTAAGCCATCAGCAGCAGAAGAATCACACTCCAACACAATCTGCAACCTCATGGCCCAGGCTCTCCCCACTCTACCAATACCATCAAGCCAGGAGATCAACTCTGTTAAAATGAAGAGTGCAGCAGGGCATGCAAAAAGTGGAACTAGGCATACCTGCAAAAGATGGCAAAGCTACAAAACAGGACTACATTCATGCCAACAACAGAAGCAGCAAGTGATAGAAAGGATTAAACAATCTCACACTAATGGATCAGATCTAAAATCAGTCCTGTACATCCAATCACGAATGATAGCGGACAACTAAACAACTCACTGGAGGCAGCGGCTGCAGTAATTTCCCCAGCCTTAAATGATGGGTGAGCCCCATATATATCAGTGTAAAAGATAAGGCTGAAACATTCACAACAATCTTCAGCCAGACATGCTCAATGAATGAAGATACTTGGCCTCCTCCAACAGATATTAGTCTGCAGCCAATTTGATTCACTCAATGTGATATCAAACACAAGCTGGAGGCATTCAATATTACAAAGGCTGTGGGCCCTGACAACATTCAGCATTAGTACTTAAGAGTTGTGCTCCTGAACTTGCCACACCCATAGGCAAGCTGTTCCAATACAACATTAGCACCTACCTGACAATGTGGCAAAAAGCAGGACAAATCCAAACTGGTCAACTTCCAACCCATCAGTCTACTCTCGATCATCAGCAGAGTGATAGCCAATGTCATAAACAGTGCTATACACCAACACCCGCTCAGCAATAACTGCTCAGTGATGCCCATTCAGCTCCTAACCTCATTGCAGCCTTGGGCTCAAAACCAGACAAAAGGGCTGAATTCCTGATGTGAAGTTCGGCAGCCCTTGAAATCAGGGCTGCATCTGACAGAGTGTGGCGTCGAGGAGCCTTTGCAAAACTGGAGTCAATGGGAACCAGAGGGAAAACTCTGTTGATTGAAATCATACCTGTCACAAAGGAAGATGGCTGTGGTTGTGGGAGGTCACACACTTTTAGCTGCTTCAGCAATTACCTTCCCTTCATTGCAAGGTCAGAAATGGAGATGCTCATTGAGGACTGTACATTGTTCAGCACCATTTGCAACTCCTCAAATACTGAATAAGTCCATGCCCAAATGCAGCAATGCCTTTATAACAGCCAGGCTTAGATGGAAAAGTGACAAGAAACACTTGTGCTGCACAAATGTCAGGCAATGACCATCTCGAATCAGTGACGATCTAACCATCACCCCACCACATTTAATGGTGTTATTCTCACTGCATTTCCCCACTATGAACATTCTGGGGATTAACATTAACCAGAAACTAAACTGGACTCACCATATCAATACAGTGGTGACAACAGCATGTCAGAGGTGAGGAATACTGCAGCAAGTAACTCAACCCCTTATTTCCCAAAGCCTGTCCAACATCGACAAGGCACAAATCAGGAGTGTGATAGTATATTCCTGCCTTGCCTAGATGAGTTCAGCTCCAACAACACACAAGAAGCTTGACACCTTCCAGGACAAAGCAGCCTGCTTGATTGGCTTACAATGCATTTCAGTAACTCACTATTAAAAAGTAATGCCACCCACAATCCTTGGTTTTAAAAAACTTTACTTTTCCCATTTCAGTCCACAGTTTAAAATATTGAAAAATAAAAAGATACAGTCTCTACAAAACTAAGGAAATTGGTTGGACGGATGCATGAATAAATCTGAAATAACTAATTTGAGCAAAGTAATCCCTGCCACCATTTTTATACATTTATCATAGCAGAATGGCTGGGATTGTATTCTCGGGAGTTTAGAATTAGAGGACATCTCATTGCAACTTATTTCTGACAAAGCAGGCAGACTGAATGCAGGAATGATGTTTCCATGACTGTAGGGACTTGCAATTTGACCTTGCCTTTGGAAGCAAATTTATTTTGCCTTAAACAGAATTTTTTTGGCTGTTTTGTTTCTTTTTCCCCCCAAAGTGACTGATTCTGCCACACCCAAGAGCTTCAAGGTATTTTTGCTAAAAAGTAACTTTAATTATGGGTAATTTGCTTGTGTAAAGTGAATTTTTTTTTTATTAAGGCTTCAGAACCAAATTGTTAACATTCTTTGAAAGCTGCACCATGATATGTATATCTAAAAACCAACAGTTTTTTTTTTAAGCAAAGTTAGTTACAAATACAACAGGTAGGAAAGTTTAAAATACCCCTTCAGTGCAACACACACATCAAAATAGATCCTTCTGCTTTTTAGGCAAGTTCATAAAACTAAATTATTTCTGGTCATATTTTCAACTGAAAATACAAAAGTTTACAACGATCAAATGAAAACTAACAAACTATGCCTCCATCAGCATTTTCTTTAGCTTACATTTGCTTTCAGCTTCGGGTCATTGTCACACGAATCCAGAAACAATAACATTTATCTATAGCAGAGTTCAGAAGTTGTTTACATAACAACGATGTTGATCCCTGCAACATTTGATGACCAAAAATTCAACAAAATTAACACAAGCACAACCAATCTAAAAGCAAACTCACAAATGTACAATTGCAGTGAAATGAAATTGATGCCTACACTCCAGCAATAACACAACATGGTGGCTCAGTGGATAGCATTGCTGCCTCACAGCATCAGGGACCAGGTTCGATTCCTGCCTTGGGTGACTTTTTTCACTTCAGTAAGGCGTTCAACAAGGTACTCGATGGGAGACTGATTATCAAGGTTAGATCTCACGGAATACAGGAGAACTCGCCATTTGGATACAGAACTGGCTCCAAGGTAGAAGAGAGAGGGTGGTGGTGGAGGGTTATTTTTCAGACTGGAGGCCTGTGACCTGTGGAGTGCCACAAGGATCGGTGCTGGGTCCTCTATTTTTTGTCATTTATATAAATGATTCGGATGCGAGCATAAGACGTAGAGTTATTAAGTTTACAGATGACACCAAAATTGGAGGTGTAGTGGACAGCGAAGAAGGTTACCTTAGATTACAACAGGATCTTGATCAGATGGGCCAGTGGGCTGAGATGTGGCAGATGGAGTTTAATTCAGATAAATGCGAGGTGCTGCATTTTGGGAAAGCAAATCTTAGCAGGACTTATACATTTAATGATAAGGTCCTCGGGAGTGTTGCTGAACAGAGAGTCCTCGGAGTGCAGGTTCATAGCTCCTTGAATGTGAAGTCGCAGGTAGATAGGATAGTGAAGAAGGTGCTTGGCTTGCTTTCTTTTATTGGTCAGAGTATTAAATACAGGAGTTGGGAGGTCATGTTGCGGCTGTACAGGACATTAGTTAGGCCACTGTTGGAATATTACGTGCAATTCTGGTCTCCTTCCTATCAGAAAGATGTTGTGAAAGTTGAAAGGGTTCAGAAAGGATTTACAAGGATGTTGCCAGGGTTGGAGGATTTGAGCTATACGGAGAGGCTATACTGGCTGGGGCTGTTTTCTCTGGAGCGCGGAGGCTGAGGGGTGACATTATAGATGTTTACAAAATTATGAGGGGCATGGATAGGATAAATAGACGAAGTCTTTTCCCTGAGGTCGGGGAGTCCAGAACTAGAGGGCATAGGTTTAGGGTGAGAGGGGAAAGATATAAAAGAGACCTAAAGGTCAACATTTTCATGCAAAGGGTGGTACATGTATGGAATGAGCTGCCACAGGAAGTGGTGGAGGCTGGTACAATTACAACATTTAAGAGGCATTTGGATAGGCATATGAATAGGAAGGGTTTGGAGGGATATGGGGCCTGGTGCTGGCAGGTGGGACTAGATTGGGTTTGGATATGTAGTCGGCATGGACGGGATAGACCAAAGAGTCTGTTTTCATGCTGTACATCTCTATGACTCTATAACAATTGTCGTAAGTTTAAGAAAGTACAAAATGTAACTTGAAAAATAAAGAATCAGCATAGCATGACCATTATTTTTACTGCAAATTCCCGACTATTAGGTGCTTAACATTATCAATAAGCAAACCTGACAGCAAATTCCACTGACCACACATGTAGATAAAAACAAAAACCAGAAGATGCTATTTAGCTTCTCTACTCCTCCACAAGCTTCAATTTAACAGTACTTCATTTAGATGCTTGATGTTGAAATATCTGGAATATTATGAGATTGACATAGATTCACACTAAAGACATAAGCAAGTTAGGAATCATCCATTTAAATGCAAATTATGTCAGAGTCATAATTACTTCTGAAACACCCCACTGGCCTTGGTTTTCTTCCAAAGCGTGTAGAATTTGATATCTTCACATTTTAAAAATGTCATATGTATTTGTCTCTTACCTTAACTGTATTAATACTATATTTCCATCTACTTGTGTCACTTTCACTTGGAGAAAGAGGTGAATTAGATTTGACCAGGAACATTTGGACAAATTGGCCCATTATTACCCACCCATCAATACTTATTCAGGGGCATAAGGAATCTGGCTCAAGCACAAACTGAAGCTTAAAATGGATCCATGGCTAGGGAACTGGACCATTAAGTTCATTGCTGTGCCAAAAACAGAACAGGTTATGTAATAAGTGCGCTGCTTTTCAAAGGAATAAGTATAACAATATCTTATACTTCCATCAGTACCACATTAGCATTGCATGGGTCCAAAACAACACAAAGACAAGAAGCATGCCTCATGAATAGCATAATTAATACGAGTCAATTCAATGAACAATTAAAACCAAGATCCTGGCTGACAGTTCAGATTAGAGATATATTATAATATTCAAGGATGAGCAAAGTTATCTTGAAATTGTGGCCAATATTCAGAACTCAAGAAATACCAAAGCCCATATTAGCAACACTTATTCATCTTAACATTCATGGAACTGTATGGCAAAGAATGGCTGTTGTCCTTGCTTCGATGGCAGCAATTACTATGCTTCAAAATTAATACATAATGCCACATTCTCAGGTATTTCAACATGACAAGGTCTTTTTTAATTTAAGTACTCAAATGAACACACAACAGAAAAGAAGTACCAATCACAAAAGGGAACATTCTTTTCAATTTAAGACTTAATTCTAAGTTCACTGCTGTAGAAACTAAATTCACCAAAAATTGAAATGGAGCCTTCTACTGCACAAAAACATTAAGAATACTATGATAACTAGATCACAAAGATGCCATTTAATAACTATATATTGAAAATATAGCTTTATTTGTAAACTTCAATTCCTACCAGAGGGGAAAATGTTCATGCTATGACTTCATGCTTCAGAAGAAGGCTTCAAAAATTCAAAATTCACCAAATTTTGGATGAACATCTAGGAAATAACTTTCCTAAACACCTTTCCACCATTTGAGTGCATTTTGGCAATCCTGTAAAATGCCAAAGTTTTGTAGTCAAATTTACCATCTGTGCATTTGTTTGAGGTAAAAGCTTGACCTCAAATTTCAATTGTTCAAATGCATATATATCAAGATCATCTGTACTATGCACTCACAAAATAAAACATGTTTATAGAAAGTCTTGCATTCATTTGGCACTTTTCACAACCTCAGGAGACTCGAAAATACTCTATAGTCAATAAGGTTCCTTCAGATTGTGATCACTGTTCTAATGTAGGAAATATTGGAGGAAATATAGAGACAGAAATGATCTACATTCTGCGATTTGATGCCCATAAACCTGTTTCATTTTTATGTTAGTTGAGGTATAAATGTTGGCAGTAATAACTTATTTGATTTTCCTGATGGATTTTCTACATGTATCTTAACAGTGTAGATAGAGTGTCCATTCATCTTTCCATGGAAAAGACAGTACCTCCTGTTCGTGTAGGATGCATTCAGTGCTGCACTAAACATCAAACTAGACTGCGTGCTCAAATTCTGGATCAGTGGTGCTGGAAGAGCACAGCAATTCAGGCAGCATCCGAGGAGCTTTGAAATCGACGTTTCGGGCAAAAGCCCTTCATCAGGAATAAAGGCAGAGAGCCTGAAGCA
>NC_057731.1:33073548-33122151 GCF_004010195.1 Chiloscyllium plagiosum
ACGTCTGGAGAGGAAGAAACGGAGGGCTTGGAGGCCCTGGTCATGGCGGATGGAGGTGTAGAGGGATTGGATATCCATGGTGAAGATGAGGCGTTGGGGGCCAGGGAAACGGAAGTCTTGGAGGAGGTGGAGGGCGTGGGTGGTGTCTCGAATGTATGTGGGGAGTTCCTGGACTAGGGGGGATAGGACAGTGTCGAGGTAGGTAGAGATGAGTTCAGTGGGGCAGGAGCATGTTTTTACCTTTTTACCTGCGTGCTCAAATACCGAGTAGGATTTACACTGTCACTTTCTGATTCAGAAAGGCAAATCTTCTACCACTGAGCGATAATTGCCACTACAGCAACTCCAGTATCTGGCAACATCAAAAGGAGTTGCAGAATGTACATTTCCAACAAAATAAAATATGCTATTCATGGTGTACAAGCCGACAAAATGTAACTTGGGCTACAAACACAACAGGGCAAGTAAAACAAATCACAAGTGAGTCTCAGCCCGAATGATCAAAATAACACCAGTCGTGTATTTGAGGGCTGACTTTTTGTTAGACCTGCTCTTGGGAATGGACCAGTCAATTTTGTTTCAGGTACACGTCAGGCTCGAGTCAGAGGATGCTCAGTGACACAGGCACCTGATTCGATCCCAACCTCGTCCCCCTTCTATGTATAGTGATAACGATACCTAAACATTGTGTTCGGCTGAACTGAACACCTCTGAATGAGTGTTCAAATCACAGACACCAAGCCCCTCTTGCCCCTCCCCCTCCCCGAGTGATGTTGCCCCTAGAGTTCGAGTAAGTGACTTCCCGTCCCCCCCACCCCGATCCACGGAATGTCTGTCCGCGCCCCTCTCTCACACAAACCGCGGGGTCTCATTCACCCACCGGCTGAGAGAAGGCTGCTGTCCGCCGCCTGGGCCTGGCTGACAGGGATGAAAGGCACCGGGAAACTGAACTCGGTGTCGGAGGAGAAAAGCAAGTTGACGCTGTTTTTCCTGTCGGCCATCTTTACTCCGGCACCGACACGTAACCAGCGGCTCCGCGAAGCGGGGGTGGGAAGGGGTCAGAGGTGAAACCGGGGGGGCCCGACCCATGACGTCACGGCGCCGCCTGCGCGGGACGGGTCAGGGGTCAGCTGCTGCGTCAGTGACGAGGTTTTCCCGCCTTCGCCGTCGGCTTCTTTCACCCCCGCCCTGCCCCCACCCCTCCCTGTCCCGCAGCAACTTCTCAACATGCCGTGTGTTGACGATTGGGTCAACGACCCTCTGGGCGCCGTGCAGGGTATTTTTGGTGAGTTTACTTTCCTTCTTTCCTGCTGCCTAATCGCTTTCTATTTTTGTTTTGTTTTCCCTATTTACAATTTCTTCCCTTTCCTGGTCTGCGATTGTTGTGTTTGTGCAGGCCTCCGTCTCCCAGCTCTCTGCTTCCCACCCCCCCCCCAAAAACTTCAATTCAGAGACAGAGAAGTGAACTTTCACAGCTTAAGTTTTTATATCAATCCCCGATCAAAAGGCAAGGCTTCAGCAAATCAATTGTTTCCTGTAAGCTCATTGCATGTTAGAGCATTTAAACTGTGAGGTACTTTTAAAACCATTGGCTTTATAATATGCTTTCTGCTATTAGAGAACGAGTCTTTTAAGATCAAAGACCCGAGCTGATCTACATGAGGGTGGAGAGAGTTGTGGAAATCTTGCATTGCGTTTTTCAGTCTTCCAAAATAGTTCAATGTGTTTTCGTTAACTTCCAAGTTATCGAAATATCAGAAGACTTGGCTGTTTTTTATGCTGTGGCTCATTTCTTTTGTGCACGTGTAGGGGGACTTCCCTCAGTAGATAGATACGTGTTGATTTACGGAAAGGGTAGAATATATTCCAAATAACTAATTGAATGCCTGCCAATAATACAATCAACCAATTTCCAAACTATATAGTCTGGCATTGGACTTTTGACAACTCATGGGTTTCCCGACTGATAAATATCTGTTTTCATTACTGTTTGATCTCACATTGTAGTTGGACTAAAGTGAGTTTGTTGAGTGACCTTGATAAAATAAATCTTTGTTGAATATATTTCTGCACTTTTAACTGTTTCAATAGTTATTTGATTGTTTTGGAACATTGAAGAAACATATAAGAATGGAAGTATAAACATTGTTACATGTGCTGATTCCTAAATTGTGCATGTATAATCTGCAAAACTGGACAGTTTAAGGAGGCAGCAGATGCCAAAGCCTAGAATTTGATTAGCATGGATATTTGGCAGTTGTGGGGCTGGACACTAAACTAGTAGGAATGGAGAGGTCACGGAGAGATTTGAAAATGAGGATGTGTTGCTTAACTGAAAGCCATTGTAAACCAGTGATCATAGCTGATTCAAGTGGCAATACTAAAGAACGTGTAAAAGGTGCTCGAAGAACAGTTTGTCCTGAAGTCTCCAACTTTCTTATATATAAATAACCTTGTTTGGCATTCAGTTCTAGATGAGTAGAAGTTTCCTCCATTTAAAAGTTAGGGACACCGAACCATGATCTTTGGTTTTCAGCTACTCCATTCTTCTCCTGGTAACCATCTGAGGATCATCCACATTGTTTGCAACCTTAGTGTCAAATTTAACACAAGATGAGCTTCTGAACATGTGAAAGTCATCACTACAACCTTTTTGTTTTTGCCTCTGTGACATTGCCTAATTGATCTGTCTCAGCGCGTCTTTGCTGATACCCTTATCCATGCCTTTCGTACCTAAGTACAGTTGTAACACTATCCCTTATCAAAAATGCCACTCCCCCTCCTCTCTTGCCTCTCTTTCTATCCTTCCTGTACCAATCATATCCTGGAACATTAAGCTGCCAGTCCTGTCCATCCCTGAGCCATGTTTCTGTAATTGCTATGAAATCCCAGTCCCATGTTCCTAGCCATGCTCTGAGTTCATCTGCCTTCCCTGTTAGGCCTCTTGCATTGAAATAAATGCAGTTTAATTTATTAGTCCTACCTTGCTCTCTGCTTCGTCCCTGCTTGCCTTGACTGTTTGACTCGCTTCTTTTCTCAACTGTACCAGTCTCAGATTGCTGTCTTTCCTCACTATCTCTATGGGTCCCACCCCTTCACCCAAGCAGTATATCTCCCTGCCAGTATATTGGTCTCCTTCGAATTCTAGTGCAATCCATCCTTCTTGTACGGGTTACGTTTACCCCGAAAGAGATTCCAATGATCCAAAAATATGAATCCTTCTCCCACACACCAGCTCCTCAACCACACATTCATCTGCTCTATCCTCCTATTCGTACCCTCAGTAGTTCATAGCATCGGGAGTAATCCAGATATTCCTAATCTTAAGGACCTCCTTTTTAAATTCCTGCCTAACTTCCTATATTCTCCCTTCAGAATCTCATCCTTTTCCCTTCCTGTTATTGGTTTCAATGTGTACAATAACCTCCTTCTGGTCTCTCCCCTTTTGAGAACATTCTGCACCCTCTCTGAGACATCCTTGATCCTGGCACCAGGGAGGCAACACACCATTATGATTATATAGACCTCCTAATAGTCAGCGGGAAATTGAGAAACAAATTTGTAAGGAGATCTCTGTTATCTGTAAGAATAATAGGGTGGTTATGGTAGGGGGTTTTAACTTTCCAAACAGAAACTGGGACTGCCATAGTGTTAATGGTTAGATGAAGAGGAATTTAAGTGTCTGATGTACCTACTAGAGAAGGTGCAAAACTTGACCTACTCTTGGGGAAATAAGAGCAGGTGACTGAGGTGTCAGTGGGGGAGCATTTTGGGGCCAGCGACTATAATTCCATTAGTTTTAAAATAGGGATGGAAAAGGATAGACCAGATCTGAAAGTTGAAGTTCTAAATTGGACAAAGGCTAATTTTGACGGTTTTAAGCAAGAACTTTCAAAAACTGATTGAGGTTGGATGTTCGCAGGTAAAGGGACAGCTGGAAAATGGGAAGTCTTCAGAAATGAGATAACGAGAGTCCAGAGATAGTATATTCCTGGTAGGGTGAAAGGAAAGGCTGGTAGTGAATGCAGGATGACTAAAGAAATTGAGGATTTGGTTAAGAAAAGAAGGAAGCGTATGCCAGGTATAGACAGGATACTGGTTTGCAAGGTTAGATCTCTTGGAATACAGGAAGAATTAGCCATTTGGATACGTAACTGGCTTGAAGGTAGAAGACAGAAGGTGGTGGAAAGTTGTTTTGAGTGTGACCAATGGTGTGCCACAAGGATCAGTGCTGGGTCCACTATTTTTCGTCCTTTATATAAATGATTTGGATGTGAACATAGGAGGTATGGTTAGTAAGTTTGCAGATGACATTGAATTGAAGCAAAGAAAGTTACCTTAGATTTCAACTGGATCTTGATCAGATGGGCCAATGGACTGAGGAGTGGCGGATGGAGTTTAATTTAAGTAAATCTGAGGTGTTGTATTTTGGGAAAGCAAATGTTAGCAGGACTTGTACATTTAATGGTAAGGTCTCAGGGAGTGTTGTTGAACAAAGAGATCTTGGAGTGCAGGTTCATAGCTCCTTGAAAGTGGAGTCGCAGGTAGATAGGATAGTGAAGAAGGCGTTTGGTATGCTTTCCTTTATTGGTCAGAGTGTTGAGTACAGGAGTTCAGAGTTGAAACTTTATTGCTGGAACAGCACGGCAGGTCAGGCAGCATCCAGGGAACAGGAGATTCGACGTTTCGGGCACAGGCCCTTCTTCAGGAATGAGCAGAGAGTGTTCAGCAGGAGAAGATAAAAGGTAGGGAGGAGGGACTTGGAGGAGGGGCGTTGGAAATGTGATAGGTGGAAAGAGGTCAAGGTGAGGGTGATAGGTCGGAGTAGGATGGAGGCGGAGAGGTCAACAGTCTCGGACTCCTCCCTCCCCTTCCTAGACCTTTCTGTTTCTATCTCAGGCGACCGAATCAACACGGACATCTACTACAAACCAACCGACTCCCACAGCTACCTGGACTACACCTCCCATCCTGCCCCCTGTAAAAACGCCAACCCATTCTCCCAATTCCTTCGACTCCGCCGCATCTGCTCCCAGAAGGACCAGTTCAAAATACGTACAACACAGATGGCCTCCTTCTTCAAGGACCGCAATTTCCCCCCCGACATGGTCGACGTCAGAGGATTAGATAGTGTTAGCAGAGAGAGACGTTTTCCTCGGATAGTGATGGCTAGCATGAGAGGACATAGCTTTAAATTGAGCGGTGATAGATATAGGACAGATGTCAGAGGGGTAGTTTCTTTACTCAGAGAGTAGTAATGGCGTGAAACTCCCTGCCTGCAACTGTAGTAGACTCACCGACTTTAATGTCTTTTTAAATGGCCATTGGATAAACATATGGATGATAATGCAACAATGCAGGTTAGTTCAGCTTCAGGCTGGTTTCACAGGTCAGCACAACATTGAGGGTCAGAGAGCCTGGACTGTGCTGTAATGTTCTGTGTTCTTTGAAAGCAAGATAATATTTCGAGTCTGGCGATTCTTCATCAGAACTGTTAACAGCTCAGGAAAGGTGGTAATATATTGAAGTGACGTTTGTGGGAAGGGGTTGGTCTTGCACAAGGTGACTTACTTGCCGATTTACTTCCTCCAACCTCAGTATCCAAGGCCTCAGGCACACCTTCCAGGTGAAGCAGCAGCTTACCTGCACTTCTCTCAACTCATTTATTTCATTCACTGCTCAGAATGTGGTCTCCTGTATATCGGGGGAGATGAAACACAGATTTGATGACCGCTTTGCTGAACACCTACACTCTGTCTGTAAAACATGACCCAGAGTTTCCCACTGCCTCCACTTCAACACACCACTGTGTTCCTACACCAACATTTCTGTCCCAGATCTGTTGCAGTGTTCCTTAACGCAAGTTCAAAGAACAACACTTCATTTTCCACTTGGGGATTCTGTACACTCTCTGCTCATTCCTGAAGAAGGGCCTGTGCCCGAAACGTCGAATCTCCTGTTCCCTGGATGCTGCCTGACCTGCTGTGCTGTTCCAGCAATAAAGTTTCAACTTTGATCTCCAGCATCTGCAGACCTCACTTTCTCCAGGAGTTCAGAGGTCATGTTGCAGCTGTACAGGACATTGCTTAGGTCACTATTGGAATATTGCATACAATTCTGGTCTCCTTCCCATCAGAAGGATGTTGTGAAACTTGAAAGGGTTCAGAAAAGATCCACAAGGATGTTGTCAGGGTTGGAGGATTTGAGTTATAGGGAGAGGCTGAATAGGCTGGGGCTATTTTCCCTGGAGCATCAGAGGCTGAGGGGTGACCTTATAGAGGTTTATAAAATCGTGAAGGGCATGGATAGGATAAATGGACAAAGTCTTTTCCCTGGGGTGGGGAAGTCCAGAACTAGAGGGCATGGGTTTAGGGTGAGAGGGGAAAGATATAAAAGAGACGTAAGGGTCAACTTTTTCACACAGAGAATGGTGCGTGTATGGAATGAGCTGCCAGAGGAAGTGGTGGAGGCTAGTACAATTGAAACACTTAAAAGACATCTGGATGAGTATATGAATAGGAGGGGTTTAGAGGGATATGGTCCGGTGTGGGCAAGTGGGACTAGATTGGGTTGGGATATCTGATTGGCATGGACCAAAGGGCCTGTTTCCGTACTGTACATCTCTGTGATTATACTTCTGGTCGTGACAGTTCCAACCCAATCCTGGTCATCTCCATACATTCTAACTTCCATAAAGTTGAGGTCATTGAAATACCTTTATCTGTTTCATTTCTTACATCGAATCCTGTTCATTCATGAGGTATCCAGGCTAAATTAATTCTAGTGTCTTACTCATTCATGATTATTAGTTGCTGTGCCATTGGCATCTGTACAACAACTTGTCTCCCTAAGATTTTGGTCACCTGCTGTAATATTGACTTGTGTAGTTAAGTGTCGCATTGTTGGTTTATACTGTTCTGAAATGTATCACTGATGCTTTAGTATGTTCACGTTTATTATATCTCATATAGACGGTCAGGATCCAATGATTGGGAAACAATTGTTTGTCCACGTGGGACAAATAATTCAAAAGAAGTGACAATGTTATCTCCACCTGTACATTTGTTTGGTCTAGTGCACCTTTGCAGAGTCTGGAAAGTAGTTATGAGGAGCATTATTCAAGGGTCTGTTGGGAATGAGAGTCCTGCCTTCCTGAAATCTTGAGTTGTGAAAGTTTAGCTATTACCTGTTAAGAATTCTTCGAAATCAGCACAAGAACTATTCCTTGGTAACTTATTACACTCCAGGATAATCGTTTCAAAGGTTTTGGGGGTTGATTTGAGCATTGTCGGTTTGAACTGCTGTTTGCAACTTTTGAGTTTTGTTTGAACCCTCGATGAGCTTCAAATCACTACAATCATTCCATCAAAAAGGTCTTTACTTTCTTTACCATCTCCTGTCTCCACCTCTACCTCAGCTTATATGCTGTTGAAACTCTTGATCATGTCTTGACACTTCATGGCTTGATCACTCACTGCTCTCCACCCACCCTCCATGGTATAAGGTCACAAAATCTCTGCTGTGCAAATCATATTACACACTTGAACTGACTAATTCTCTGTTCCTGTTTTGCTGCTTGACATAACCCTTCAGTCCCACATTACTTCCCATGTAACATTTCCATCTTTGTGTTTTAATATCTTTGTGGTTTTCCCTTCTCCTTTCTAAATCTGCCAATTGTCTCCTGCGAAGATTTGTAGCTCGGGTGCTCGTTGTTGTGGTTCTGTTCGCCGAGCTGGAAGTTTTTGTTGCAAACGTTTTTGTTAGCCAGGGGATGAAACAAAAACTTCCAGCTCGGCGAACAGAACCACAACAATTGTCTCCTCTCTAAACTGTACATTCTTCTAAACCCTATGGTGGCTAAGCTTTATGCTGTCTAGGCCTACGCTCTCTGAACCTCAATTCCTTTCAACTTTTTACTTAAAATATATGTTTAATCAGCCCTTAAAAAAGCTCCTGGTTTGGAGAGGTTTCTGTTTTTTTGCTTGGTGATGTTTCTGAAGGACCATAGGATATGTTTATATCTGGGTGTTATATAAGTCATGTTCGAGCAGCTTTGACCGACCTCATCAACCCCATTACCTATGAAAATCGAACTGTGGGCGTGGAAATGTTTTTCAAACTTGGAGTTTGATTGAAACTTTTACTGTTGCAGTTCAGAATGGTGCCAGTGGTGAGTGGGAGAAGAAAGTGATTGAATATTTCAGAGAAAAGTTGAAAGAAACGACTGCATCAAGTTGGGTAGGTGATTATATAAATTATGGTTTTGAATATGTAAATATGGTTTAAACACAATGGCAATATAAATGGGGCTTAGCTTGTAATTGTGTGCAATTAAAACTTTTTAAAAATTTGGACTGTTATTGTTAACAGTTGTTTATTTGTTTTAGCAAATATTAACAAAATTTCTGGTTTTGCCTCAAAACACTGAGTTTCGTGCCATAGTGACACAACTGTAGGAGCAAATGAATATAAAATAAGTCAGGATTAGAAAAAATGATGCAGGTGGCCCAACTGTCATTATTAGTACCAATTTGGAAAACCTGTGATTTTTTTTTAAACATAATGCTTCAAGTACTCCATTGCTAACATAATTAACTCCATTACCCAGAGAGAGTTAGGCCAATGATGTATTTCATTGTTCAATAATTTTCTTTCGGGACAAAATCTATGATGTGACAATCTATTTTGTGACAAAAGGAATCCCATAAGTGCTTTCCTTTTGGTCTTTGCTGGAGTGTCACTTGTGATTTAGACTCCAATTTAGGTTAAACATTTTAGACGTTGTTGGCATTTGTTTTCCTTCCTGAATTGCTTACTTCAGATTTGAAAACTCTCTCCTCTGCTCCCTGAAGCTTTGACTATTTTACCAATTTAGACTTACCAACTTTATTCAAGCTACTGAATATCAAAAATTAGAGAAGGGTTAACATTCATTTGAATATTTTCTTGTGCAATTCAAATAATGTCTGGGAATTCGTGGTTACTTAGTCTTTCACTTGTAAGACTTCTTCACTGGAGCTTGCTGCGATTAGAAATCCACTTCACAATACCATCTTCAGGGACTTGGGGCCTGTGTGACCAGGACAGCAATGGTGTGTTGTCCAAACAGATCAGATTGAAGAATCCTAACTGATTCATGTAACATCTGAAGCATGAAGAGTTAGTTAGAATATTAAATACCCCTATATCACATATAGAAAGTGAAATCAAAAGGAGACAAAGATGGGATTAAGGAAGAGAAATATCAATTTAAGATATTTGAAATAAACATGTTTTTTTTCTAAAGTTACCAACGATAATTAAAACCTAAGTATCAGAGAGATTGTTTAATAGTAATTTAAACTTCCCACACTAAATATTCACTTTGAACAGACAAGCTCTAACATTTTCTGACCTGTTTAGTGTGAATATATCCTGCTGTCTCCCTACTTTTCACACTCTATGTAATTGACTGATTAATTTCTCTATGTACTACTGGCATGATGCAGCTTCTGGAGAAGTAAAACAGCTTCCTGATTTTCATGTTTGTTGGCCACAAGTTGGTGTGCAGTTTACTCAACAGTTAGTGTTGTTGCTATAATTGTTATTGGTAACATATAATATACAGAGAAACCTCGATTATCGGGCATTCGATTATCTGAATATCGGATTATCCGGCAAGATCGCAAAGTCCTGATGCTCAGCTAAACTATGTTATCTGGCAGTCGATTATCTGGAATTCGATTAACCGAATGAAATACTGCCCACCCGTGTCCTTCAGATAATCGAGGTTCTTCTGTAGACTGTTAGTTTTAATTGATCGTGTGAATAAATTTTTTTAAAATTAGATTCCCTACAGGCCCTTCGGCCCAAGTCCACGCCGACCCTCTGAAGACCCAGACCCATTCCCCAATTGCGCCAACACTATGGGCAATTTAGCATGGCCAATTCACCGAACCTGCACATCTTTGGACTGTGGGAGGAAACCCACGCAGACACTGGGAGAATGTGCAAACTCCATACAGAAAGTTGCCCAAGGCGGGAATTGAACCCAGGTCCCTGGCGCTGTGAGGTAGCAGTGCTAACCACTGAACCACCATGCCGCCCCTAAATGTTTTCTACATCTGACATTTTCGTAGTACAATGGTGTGAATCCCTGAAATGTGTTTTGAATCAATATATTTAAACCCCTTTTAATTTCTGTTCATTGTTGATGTAATTTTCTGATAGTTTACATTGGGAAAAAGTGGTTTTATCTTTTTGGTAGAGGCTATTTAGGACCATAGTGTAGTAGATCACTTTGTCTTCACATCTGCTCTGCTATTCAGTGAGACCATTGGCTCATCTATAACTGAACCCCAAAAACCTGCTTTTGCCCCCATGTTCTTTCGCATCATGTCCTGTTGTTAACTTTGGTACGATCTCCACTACCTTATGCCTTCATCTCATTCTCTGCTGGTATATGGTGGAAGCAGTGTGTACCATCCGCAAGTGCACTGCACAAACTGCTCCTTAAACAGTGAATTCCAAATGTATAACGACCTAGAAGAATAAAGGCAGTTGATGCACACAAACAGCACCACCTGCACATTTCTTCCAAGCCACACACCATTCTGACTTGGAAACAGATTGGTTCAAAATCATGGAAATCCTTTGCCAACAGCACTGAGGATGCATCTGCACCAAAGGGACTGCAGCAATTCAAGAAGGTTTCTCACAAATACCTTCTTCAGGACTGGTGATAAACGCTGGCCTAACCAGCAAGGATTTCCACCATCTTTTTTTTGTGTTTAAGTGCTTCCAAAATTCACTTCTGAAAGATCTGGCTCTGCCTCCTAGGTTCCCCAACCAGCAGAACGAGTTTCTCTCTGCCTACCTGAACTGTTCCACTTAATATCCTAAAAAATTTGATCAATTTGTTGTCCTATTTTCCTCTTCAGTCGAAGCAAAACGCACAGAGATACAGTATGGTTTTGCCTCCATCTTTATTCTGGGCCGTGGAGGGAGAGAGAACGACAGCCCATGTGCACAGAGACATGAGTTCACGGTCTTCTCTGGAACAGCAGTTTCTCAATGAACTATCTAGTCATTTTACAGGGAGGGGCATCCAGATAAGGCAACATACATATTGATTGGGTGACCGTTACAATCAGCGAGTGTCAATAGTAAAGATTAAGCCATCTGCTGTTACACAATGAATAGCTGATTTTGCATAATGAATACTTTTCACCTTGTTAAACTGACTTCACATACTGAATGCTTGCAATATTGTTAAATGGCTCGACAAAATGAATGCTTTTCGACCTTATTCATTACCCTTGCCTCCAGCACCCCATTGTTAAGTGTAAGTTCTTATCTGAGTCATGCTCAGCAGAAACTCTTGTTTCACAAAATTCATAACTTAACTCTTTCCCTGTCTGCTTATACCTTACACACATTCTCAAAATGATCAACCAATCTTCTGAATTCTAGGGCGTTAACACTAGCTTTTGAAATCTCACTTCACCGTTTAACCTTTGGAGTCCAAGTATCTTTCTGGTCAAGGAACACTTCACTCGTTGCCCGGCAATATATCCTTCCAGTGGTGAGGTACATAGAGCTGTACTCAATTCTGCGGATGTAATCGAACCAGGACTGTGTATACCAGAAGTGAAATCTTCCAGTGAAATCAACCGAATCACATTTGGGTAACTGGAATAAGAACATTAAAACAAAGGGAATTTCATACCACTTTATATCCACATTGTTTGCATTAGAATCAATTGAATGCATTTTGCCATAAAATTTTGGTGTTACATAGTTGACAGCAAGGTTAGTTTTGTGCTGATTAAACTTAAGGTAAAGTGGAGTAGAACGTGTATACAGAGAGAGCTGTATTCTCTACCTATTTTCTATTGAGTAAATTTTTACTCCAAAGCTAAATGATTTGCATGAAAATTAGTGAATGAGAATTGCTTTTCCTTCAGTGGCTAACATTGGATTCCCTTTGAAGGATTTGATTGAAGTAAAACTTCTCCCACAGGTGCCCTCCTTGAATGATGTTCCACTGCATTACTTGAAGCCAAACAGCTTGGTCAAATTCCGCTGTATGATACAGGATATGTTTGATCCAGAATTTTATATGGGAATTTATGAAACTGTGGAGACGTCTGCCAAATCTAGAGTAAGTATTTTACATGTGATATGGTATATCAAAACAGCTTTTAAATGTAATATAATCAATGATGACCATTAAGCCAGGCCATGTCTCCACTACCAATTGAGTCAACTTTCTCAGCCTTCACTTACTGAGATTTCACAAGAACTTTATTATTTTCACATTAAAAGTTTTTGTAATTTTCTAACTTGGAAGTAGAAGAGCTGCTCTGGCATGTATTTCATGCATGTCCTGGTACTTGCAGCTAAAAGCATATTGCAAAATATTGTGATGATAATTTGGAATTTTTCATTTCCATTGTGCTCAGATATTGTTCTTGGCTCCCTAAGTCTTAAAGCATCTGCCTGCCTTTGCCCATCTTGTAAATTTCGCATTCCTTTGACTTCTGTGTAATAATAAACATTGTGATTGTGCAAGTTTTATTTTGAAACAAACTGTTGACGTGCTTTATCAGTTCCAACCCTACACGGCTTTTGAAGACATACTTCCAAACTGTTTGTTTACCTTGTGGTCACATGTGGTCAAAAGTAAATGAAGGGATGCTTTGCCTTCAGGAGGAATTTGAGAATTAGTTGAAGAGATTGTTTCCTTACCAGAGGAAAAATGTAATTGGTAATCTTTGATATCACTAGCCATTAATTTCTTTTTTTATGATGTCTGTTTTATCCTAGTGCAGTGCACCTTAGCAGGACTGGCCTATGTAGACTTTTAAGAATGTAAATGCTGCATCTCACTAAAACTTTGTACTTTCCATAATCGATTGGAATCTCGTTTTTGAGAAATGGTCTAAAGTGCACAAAGCATCTCTGTTCCCTTTAGCTTTAACCTGAGTTTCAATTCTTATCCAAAGCTTTAGATACATATTAGACTTGACCAATATCGTATTTTATAGAATATGTATATACATTTTTGGTTATAGTTCTCCCTGTCATTCGGGTCACTTCACAGACCACTGAGAAAATTTCAAGTGACTGAGAGTTTGTTATTTGAAAGACTGATGGCCAGAGTTAGTACCTCTGACAGTTTGTTTGCTGTTGCTTTTGTAGGACATGTGTTCAGTATATGCAACAGAGATGACATAGCAGTGCAGTGCAACAGTTTGCTGAGCAGCAAATTTATCACATCCAGTTCTGTATCTATAAATTTTGACTGAGCACTCAATGATTTTTGATATTAATGTATTATGTACAGTCTTAAAATTTTGAACAATTTCTGCTGGAGCAGCGAAATTAACAGTTCCCTTTTGACCTCGGGCAAGTTGATATATTGAATGGAAATCATCAGAATGCAGCAAAGGGGCCTTTTCTCTTTGTTTTGCTGAGCTGCTCTCCGTGTCTCCTGCTACATTAGCAATTCTGAGACTAATCATGTAGTGGGATATAGCTTAGCTGGTCAGCAACTTTCCTCCCACAAATTACCAGCTCTACATACATTTTTCACCAACTATATTAGATTTTCCACTCCTTGCTATTTGGGATGTGACATTAAAAAAACTGAATGTTTCAAGTATTTTTCTTCTTCTGTCCTTTCAGTTGAAAGAAGGTTTCCTTTATGGGAAGGAAGTCTTCTGGCTTACTTATCTGGTGCAAATGTTTGATCTTGATGTGTCATGCTGTCTTGAGCAAGAAGTTGAGTAGAACATATTAAGACAAAGATTTTTACAGAACCATTAAATGTGAATTCAAAGTTTAGGGATAATATTTCCAATTTGAATTTGACTGTATTTATTTGTTTTTTTGTGGGGAGGATTAACATGTTCAACAATGTGTTTAAAACCAAAACCACTTCCAATTTTTCACAGCAATAGAGTATCAATGTAATAGCTCACAGGAGCTGGGTTTGCTGGGAACACCTCAATTTGGAAAGTCAGGTCAGTGAAGGTACCAATTCAGGCAAGGATCATCTGGACTAATGATAAACTCTAAACGTCAGAAACCAACCCGGTGAATAGATGCCACCAATACAACACCACCACCCCCACCCAACCAGTCCCCAGAATATTGTTATCTTACAGTGATAAACTGGCAATCGCAAGTCTGAATTTCTTAAATTTGATCATTTATTTTAAAACTTAAAGGGGATTCAGACTTCAATACATCTTCTGACTGTGTGAGCTTGCATCAGTGGCTATCTTTAGCCCATCAATTCTGAATTGAATGTTTCCTTCCCTCCCTCCCTCCCAGGTAATCATCAAAAACATCCGTGCGTAGATGTGCTGAATTGGGCCAAAGTTTGTAGTACTTGATACTGTTGCAACACAACGGTAATCCCTCCTGCTAATTAAACCAAACACACAGAAAAGCTCACCTCACCTCGTAATATGAGTGACAGAGAACTACCAAAATTCCACTATTTATGGGAAAAAAATTATTCTTTAACTCTAAAAGTGAACATTAAACAACAACTATTTACAACTCTAAGTCCCCTTTCTCTTAAAGATTTGTTATCAATCTCCCACTCTCTATAACAATATACTGATCCAATAAAGCCCCTATTAAGTTTACAGCAACTCAAGTTTTAGAGCTAGACAATGTTGATCTTCTATTTGTAAATCTCCCTGGGTCGTCTTCAGTCTTCTGCTGTAAAGATGTTTCATATGAAAAAGGTACCTTTTGGAGAGAGTGTGGTGAATAGCAGTCATTTGAATGGCAGATGGTGCTCTTTCTCTGACTAACTGTCCAAAATGTTTGCTTTTTATACCCCAAGCATCAGATCATCTCATTGGTTTGATGGTGTCAAAACAGTAAAAATCAAATTCAATTGGGCTTTAGTATCTTGCTGCATAATTTAAACTGATTAAATTTGGACTTCTGTGAAAACCTAGCAACCCAGCTCAGATAGTTGTTTCAAATCCAAATGTTACATACTTCCAGTTTTCCAGGGCAGGCTGAGATTGCTATGAGTCACATGACAGGTGTCTGCATTCCCTCTCTCTTAAAGGTATAGTACATGTCTTCAACTTCACAACAGTAACATTACTCACCAATATTTGGCTCTCTGACTCTTGGAGCTTTTGGATTGTAAAGAATAGAACAATTTTGTTTCAAGTAGGATTGTTCTTTGACCTTCAACACTTTAAATACGTGTCCAACGTATTTGGAATAGAAATGATAAACCTGAAGTTACGCTCCTTGGTGTGGGCAAAAGGGCAGGACCTTAGGATAGTGATGAGTACATTTAAAACAGACTTCAGAAAGGATTTTTTATGCAGAGGGTGATGATGAGCTAGAGTGGATTGCCAAAATGGATAGTCAAAGCTTTTTAAAGAAATCACTGGATGCTAAGATACAAGAATGTAGAGGTGAAATTCTGGATGATGAGACCAGATGAGCTGAAGCATCATCTTAGTACAATCCTCCTTTGTGAATTAATCTAAAATGGAAATCACTAGTTGCATCATTCCTGTACTGTACTGGATTGTATTTTGAAAATTATAATACACTCAGCTTTGATTATATGCACAAAAGCACTCCAGCAAAAAATGTTGTTCCAAACAATACTTGAAACTTGCTTGTTTGATTGTATTTGAACTTAACCTAGAAACATGTTTTTGTTTCCTGTCATTGATCTGTACACATTTATCATGTTTATGGCTGACTGTAACTGCATGTATATCTCCACATTGTTATAATACTGCATATACTTTTTTCCAGTTAGTTTTTAATATTCCACTAACATTGAGAGGTTTCAAATTGTTAAATTGTTTTTTGATAGGTTCTACGCTTTGGAAAATACAAAGATGTTGCTGAGTGTGGAGTAAGTAGTTGTCTTCAAAGCACTTATCCTATTCACTGAAACAATTGCATATTGAGCACGATATTCCTCAGATTTAGTGTTTTTGACTTCTAACTGCAATTAATGGATGAGTTACCCTTGAAACAAGGCAGCTGCTGTCCTAGAAACAATGTTTTAGCTCATGTAAGATTGTTGAAGCAGTAACATCTGCAAGGATCCTCTCAATTATAGAGACCTACTGTAAAATGGCTAGATGCACAGTTACCTTACAACAGTAGATGGAGCTAGCATTTTATGTAACATTGACTGAATGCTGAAGACAGACAATTTTTTTAAAAAAAGCAGAAATCCTTTTTATTATCAATGGTCATAGTCTTTTTATAGTAGTTGCTCATTAGTATTGTTCTATATCCTTTACTTTATAAAAGTGCTCTTTCCACTTCGACTCTTGTTTGTAAATGACTCCCACCTTGCCCTGGTATTGTAAGTGCAAATACTTATGTTGGCTCAGTTGATACACACCTCCTGTGAAAAAGGAAGGTTTAAGACCTTCACACATAGTGTCATTATCATTGCATTCCTGAAGAGATTTTGCTGAAATTTGGTTCCCCAAGCATCAATACCATGTCCACATTTCATCCTAGTGTTCTGTTGTTCAATTGTGAACATTGCTGGTGGGTGTTAGCAGGTTATTCAAGAGTTCATAGCTCAGTTTGATCCATATCTTGCTCGGTGTTCAAGTGTGTAATCTTCCAGCAGGTTAATTGATTTCAGAGTTACTAAAACCAACTGTAACAACCAGCTTAGCTGAAATTTTTCATTTGCAATTATGTCCCTAGCAAATATCATATAAGGAAATGCAGCTTCTCTTTTAAGTTTAAAATTGTTGCAGTTTGTTACCTTTCATCATGTGTATTGAGTGGAATATTGGATTGGGATATGCTAACTGAATTTTGTTGGCATGTGTTACATAATTTATATTCCTCCCCAGCTCCAACAAGAGGTTGCCTTAAACTCTGCAAAATGTGTCACACTGGAGAGACAGACGTTTTACTGCATTCCAGTGCCTGGAGAGTCCGAATGGGTCAAAGAAATATCCTTTTGATGACATTTATTATTTCAGCTTATTCTTGAAGTGCACTTCATCAGAATGAAATAATGAAAGCAATGTAACTGAGCAATCTAACCAGGTAATTCTGTTTTCCTTAAATTATCTTCATACGCCTATGCTAGTGCCAGTCAAGCACGTGGCAATCCTTCTACATCCTATACTCCAAGTCGACACAAAAGGAGTTATGAGGAGGATGAAGACATGGAAATGCAGTCTCCCAAATTAAAGGAGCAGTGTGCAGGTAGGGGCATATATTCAGCAATTTTATACTTAGTAGAATTTGCTAACAAGGATTGCAGAAACTGCAACAATCTAAATCTCCATTCTGCCGGTTACTGCTGTTTATTCTACACTGCAGTTTGTTCATGCTAACACCATGCAAACACCAGAGGTAATATTGTAGGAGTCTTGCTTGTTTCTCAAAGAGTCTATAATGAATGATATAGCTCCCTTGCCCTGTTACATCATAGGATTTTCCCAAACTGCTGTTATATCACAAAGCAACATTCAAAAAAGGATCATACTTGATAGGATATTTTTCACTCCACTATTTTTCAAGATGCATTTCAAGTGTGGAAATTACATCGCAACCCATCTGTCTCCCTCCAAGTACAAAAAAAAAGTCTAACTCCATGTGTTATAAAACACTTGTGAGTGATCAGTATGGCTGTGACTTGATGTAAATCTGATCTCTTGTGAATCTGTAAAATGCTGTGTTTGCACTTCAAGAGTGGCTAATAGGATGATGAATTTGAAACTCCACTTGTTTCTAATTAAGACTAAAAGTCTACCAAAGGGAAGGTATTGATTCTGTTTTTTTTAACCACTTGTGTACCAGGTGCTGGCTACGGTGGATCACAAGCATGTGGCGATGCTAAGCGCCTTGAAAAGGAAGCACCAGGTGCACGCCAGAATTTGCCTAACTGCACTACATCAATTGATCTCAACTTCCCATTACCTGGGGAGAAAGGCCCTGCATGTCTTGTGAAGGTAGTAATATGTTTCTTAAGGATGAACCACATAATGTCTGTGCATTGAGTGCATCACATTAAGTATAATGATAGATTTCAATGACGTAATTTTCAAATATTACAAAATAGATATTGAAAGTTTATCACTTTTTTGGTATGTAACTGTCATAGATCTATTATAAGATACTATATGGTTATAAGGCAAAAATTACGTATTGTTTGTGCATAAGTAGGGCATTTTAGTTAAATATTGTCAGGTTGATTGAATTAAAATTTAATTGCAGCATTGTGATGGCAACTGTAATTGCATGTACACTAATTTCTACAGCTTCCATTCTGTGTCTTGACCAACTAGAAGAAAGTAAAACCCTTTGTGTTCTTAGTGGGGGTTTTTTCTCCAACACACTTGCATGCTCAAACTTTCCTTGAAATCTGAGGGAGGGAACAGTGTCTAATGTGTTTCCCTTGAATACTATGGATATACATGAATCCTAACCCTAACCCCATTGCTCTTTGTGTCTGACAAGATGTTAAACTTTGCTAATGCTTGACCTTTTGGAACTCACCAATTTGCTACAGGGATCTTCTACTCCAAATATCCTGTCAAGTGCGTATGAAGAAACTGAATGCAGAAACTTATTGGGGAGTTTACTTTTTCCAAAAGCTTCTAATTATTAATGGTTCTCATGAATTCAAGATTTCGCAAATGAAAATACACTTACTGTAAACTGATTTTTCAATCCCATTCTACTGTTTTCAGCAAAACAACTGACTAGTTTCCTTGTATAAATGCCACAATCACCACTTTCAGTAAAGCAAATACTTGTTCGTGTTGTGGTTGCATCTCTTACATTGTTGAATGAAGCAACACAGAAGGAAGCTGTTTAGTCCATCATGCCTGAGTCAGCACTTTGAAAATGCCGTCCAGTTTATCTTCTTCCACCACTCTTGACTCAAAGATTTCCTCTTGTATTTATCCAATTCTTGTTTGACAATTATTTGATTCAGGAGAAAGTGAGGTCTGCAGATGCTGGAGATCAGAGCTGAAAATGTGTTGCTGGAAAAGCGCAGCAGGTCAGGCAGCATCCAGGGAACAGGAGAATCGACGTTTCGGGCATAAGCCCTTCTTCAGGAAGAAGGGCTTATGCCCGAAACGTCGATCCTCCTGTTCCCTGGATGCTGCCTGACCTGCTGCGCTTTTCCAGCAACACTTTTTCAGCAATTATTTGATTCAGACTGCTTGTGCAATAATGTTTTATTCTTCTCTTTAATAGATCTATGAGGACTGGGATAATTTCAAAGTAAATGACATGCTGGAGGTTTATGGAATTTTATCAGTGGATCCAGCACTTGGTGTAATAAATGATGAGAGGTAAGGCACCAAGTCACCAACATGAATGCTGCGTTCATCAACCAATGTGCGAGAATTGTTTAGTGAGCCTCTGATTCTTTAATTTCCATATCATTTTATCTGGAAGCATTTAGTCCTACAACAGAAATTAGATGTTTCTTGTTTTTAGGAAGGTCACAAATTAGTTTTTTATTCCTCAGCTACAGACCTTCTCTGGATGTCTCTATTCACAGATACACCAGTCTTCAGCATTCAGTCTTCCATGTGATAACAAGAAATGGTTGGAGGCACTGGATACTGCAAAAGGCTACATTCTGGCAATAGGTCTGAAGATTTGTTCCAGAATTTGCTGAGCCCTTCCCCCAAACTATTCCAGTACAGCTACAATACTGAACTCTACCTGACAATGTAGAAGATTGACCAGGTATGTCTAATCCCCAAAAAAGCAGGACAATTTAAACCATGCCAATTATTACCCCATCAGTTAATCCTCAATCATTAGTAAACTTGTGGAAGATGTCATCTACAGTGCTATCAAGCAGCATCTGCTCAGTAATAACCTGCTCGGTGTTGCCCAATTGGATTCCACCAGGGACTCTTACTCCTGACTCACTACAGCCTTAGTTCAATCATGAACAAAAGAACGGAATTCCAGAGGTGTTGGAGGGCAGTCATCCAGGACACCTTTGCATGAATTCCTCAGGTAATGTCCTAGTCCCAGCCATTTTTAATTGCTTCATCAACCACCGACCCTCCATCACAAGGTGAGAAGTGAGGATGTTCGCCGATGATTGCACAGTGTTCAGCACCATTCACAATTCCTCAGCTACTGATGTGGTCCATGTTTAATTGCAAGAAGACCTGGACAACATCCAAGTTTGTGCTGAAAAGTGCCAAATAACATTTCACGCTGCACACATGGCAGGTAATAACCATCTCCAATAAGAGAGAATCTAAACCATTTCCCATTATTTTCAATGGTATTTCTAGCACTGAATTCCCCAGTGACAATTGAATTGGACTGGCCATATAACTGGATGGATATGGGCCAGGAACAGGCAAGTGAGACGAGTTTAGTTTGGTATTATGTTCGGCATCGACTGGTTGCACTAAAGGGTCTGTTTCCGTGCTGTATGACACTACAAATATAGTGGCTAAGAGCAGGTCAGAGGTTAGGTGTACTGGAGCAAGTAGCTCACCTGATTCCCCAGAATCTGTCCACCAGGCATGAGTCAGAAGTGTGATGGAATACTCCCAATTTGCCTGGATGAATCCAGATACAACAGTACGAAGAAGCTTGACATCATCAGGACAATGCAGCCTTCTTGATTGGCATCACATCTACCACCACCACCAATGTTCAGTAACAGCAATATGTACCATCTACAATATACACTGTGGAAATTCATCAAAGCTCTCTAGACAATATCTTACAAACCTGTAATCACTTCCATCCAGAAGGACAGACAGCAGACACAGGAAACACCACCTTCTGCAAGCTCTCCTCCAAGCCACTCACCATCCCTACTTGGTAATAAATTACTATTCCTTCAGTATTGTTGGGTCAAAATCCCTTCCTAATGGCATTGTGAATCTACTGACATCATGTGGACTGCAGCATTTCAAGAAAAGAGCTCATCACCACATTTTCAATGGCAACTAGGGATGGGCAATAAATGGTAGCCAACAACACCTGGGTTCCTGGAGTGAATTTTAAAAATTAAATATGATACAATGTCGATATCTTGGTCCCATTTGTCAGTTAATTTCCAGAGTGACTGAATTAAAATTTTAACAGCCTATGTTTAACTTTAATGCAACCAGGCCTGCTAAATACTCCATGATCTGATGCAAATTGTGTTGATTTGGTTATGAAATGATAATTCCAATTCTTCAGTTCCTGTCTGAACTTAAAAGCTATGTTCTTCATTGAGATTTTCTCAAGGTGTAGTTCAAAGCAGTGAAAAGCAGGAAATGAAAACTTTTTTTAAAACAGATTTTCCTTCTTACATGCTGAAAGTAGAAAGAAGTCAAATCTGAAGTTTGCAGCTTTGTTACCTCTGAAGCAATAGTATGAGTTTGTTCTTTTCTGATTGATATAGTACAAAGGATGGTTCATCAATTCTGGATCCAATCGAATGTATGGACACTATGGAGGAGCAGCGTGTTCACAGTCCTCCACCTTCATTGGTTCCAAGGCTTCATGCTATTGTGACTCGCAAACTGCAGCATGTCAATCCTTTTCTTCCTGCCACCTTGAAAGATAAAGAAAGCAAAGATTGTGAGTCTCCATTTATCTGTGTTTTGTAAAATGTATTTTTAAATGGTATCTTTGTATGTGAGTGTCAGAGGCATAATTGTGGATCATGTGCAGACTCCTACTCTAAAAAGAATGATGGTGTGATAAATATTTCTGATGGACATGCAAGTTCTGATCAGCTGGAAACCGAGGGTGCAACCACTGTATTCTATTAGAATGCTCTCAAGTTAAAAGTGATTTTGGTCTGTTGTAACTTCTTTTTATTGAGAAAGGCACAAATTGTAACTGCCTAAAAAATAATTTGCAATTACTTATTTAGCTGAAATTAATATTACCTTTTCTGATTTTCTTTTTCTGATTTATTACAGCTATCACAAACATTATGCCTGATTTGTCAACAGTCAGAGCAGAGTTGCTTGGATTCCTGACACATGTGTTACTGGGAGACAGTCTAGCTGCTGAATATCTTCTACTGCACTTAATATCTACAGTGTAATTATTATCATTATTATTTCCATCACATTTTATATATGCATAATCTAGTACTTGCATTGAAACTAGACATCAACAAAGAGTGTTTTTTACAAACATTAAAAAGACATTATGACCAGAACCCTACTCCAAAGAATGTATTCAATTTCAAATTCTGGTGAAATTATAACCTTCTTTTGAGTAGCTGTACCTGTTATGTTGAGCAAAGGAAATGAGGTTTTGTAATCATGGGGAGATGTGTTTCTCAATTAAGGTGTTTGTTTTTTTGTTTATGTAATTACTGCAATCTGCCTTGTTCATAAACAGTATATGAATGAAAATAATAGCAGTGATATTTTTCATTTTCAAAGTTATAATTTGTTCTGTTAGTAACAAAGAAGTACAAACTTATTCTTCCCAGTGTTCAGAATCACAGTTATGTGTTATGAAGCAATCTGTTCTTTACAGCATAATATATTTGCATCGCTGAGTGACACTGCTTCTAATTGAGTTACATGTAGTTGGTGGGGAATGGGCTTTCATCTACAGTTCTTCAATTGTATTTCACATTTTGCCCACTAATTTAGACTTTTTAAAATGAATGTTTAGTTGAAGACAACCAACTAATTTTATGTTAGTGTGACCCACTATTGTTTGTTTAGTTAACTTCATATTGTTCCTGTTGCACTTGCAATCTTGGGTATATGAAGATTGATGTTGAACATTCAGTGTCATTAGAACTTCCTTCTTCTTTTTGTTGCTCTTGAGTTCTCATGTCGAAGGCAGATGAACACAGTGCTGTGATCTCCACTCCAGACAAGGCAAGCATGCAGGTGCCGAATCAAACTTAGCCAGAATGGAGATTAATAACTGTACTGTTGGCATCATTCTGATCCACACCAGCCATTCAGCCAATTGGCCTCCCAAGGAATTTGTGTTGCTGTCTCAACATTTACTTCAATACACTTTCTTTCCATTATATGGCTGATCAGCAATTCTCCTGCTCTTGCACCCTGTCATTGGTGTATGTTAAGAAGATTTACAAGTTGATGCTCAACCTGTTTGATTGTGTATGAACGCACCTCCCTTGGCCATCAAATCCTGGAGTGGAGCTTGAATCTAGAGATTCTAGCTCCGAGGCAAGGACACTACCCAACACTTCCTAACTACTATCTGTGCTACTCAAATTAAAATCTGCTTTCACACCTTTTGTGAAAATCTATTGGGCAGTGAGTTGATATTGTTATGGACCAGGCCAGATCCCCTCAAAACTTTAAAAGAAAAAAGCCCAGACCCTAACTTTGCGAGTTGTTTTAAGCAGATGTGGAGTGATATCCCAGGAGTCATGCAGCCGCTTCGTTTCAAACAAAACAGAATTTATTTGCAAGATTATCAAATTAAATACAAAACAAAAGAGAACAGACTATAGAATACCTTAACCTATTCGAAAACCCAACAGGCTATCCTAACTTAATGATGCTGTTCCAAATTCCTGCAGCAATCCCCATAAACTCCTCTTAGCAAACAAGGTAAAATCAAACACAGGGTCGTATAGGAGAGACAGAAATGGCAGGGGTATTCAGCATGGAACAACTTTTTCCATGTAACTGTTTCTCGGACCAACTTAAACTGACCAGCAGCTCTGAACAGCCACACTGCTGACCCAGAACAAACCAGAGAACAGCTGAGCTGGGAGAATTGGCCAGTCCCCTTTCCTTGTGCAAGTGTTTTGTTTTAAAGTTAAAACCTTCTTCAAGTAGATAAATGCAGACAAAATGGAACCTCTGTCCATACGACCCCTCTGAAAAAGAATAAGGACAACCTAATCTTGTTCAAGGAGCTGCATCATCACAATATGCACATGTTAAACAAACAAAGGGTGAAATGTTTTGTATTTCCTGCTTTGGATCGAGTGGGTAAAACTCTGGAGATGGTGCGAACAGCAAAATAATATTTTATTTGTTGTCATGGCAGTAGCTGGCAAGAAGAAACCTCGTAGAAATTGCGAAGAGTTTGGATTGTGAATGTGCTCAAAACTAGATATCTTACTTTTGCTAGATTTGTGAGAGGACAAAAAGAAATCAGTACTCGAGTGTAGAACATAGGCCACTAGCATCTTACTTCTATGGAGTGTGCTGCTGAGGTGTGGGAGAAATAAACTTGAAAACTGAAAGAACATATCTTAAAACTTAGACAGAACACAGGAATTCAAGATCATGGTGCACCAGAGATATTTACTTTGCACAAACTAGCCAGGGACTAGATTATGTAAATATAACCTGACTTGCATAGGAGAATTCCATATTGAATGGATGCAAGAAGTGAGAAAATGCGGAGGGTGAACGGTGAGAAAGTTGGCAGATTAGTGCAAGAATGCAGGCAGAGCATTTTTGCAATTGAGACATTTTTATGCATTATGTTGTGTGGTTAAGAGTTATAATTGCCTGTAGAAAAGATAATCCTATCTTCTCTAATAAAATTAGGTGGCTGATGGAGTACTTATTAAGCTGTTTTGATTAATGTTGCAGATACTCACGGCGTGACATTCTTCCACTGGGTAAATTCACAGTAAATCTCAGTGGCTGCCCAAGAAATAATTCGTACACAAAGTATTTTCACAGGACCATTCAACAGCTGGTTCCCTCAGTAAGTGGTTAAATCAATGGAGATTGGGGATTATGATTATTTAACTCTGTCATTTTTTTTTTGTTAAAGTTGTTTTTGTTTGAGCCACATCGAATTTCACCATAGTCCGAATCTATGTTTTCTTACTGCTAGCAGTGATAAATGTCAGGATCCATGCATATAAGGAAGATACGCAGCCAGGGATATGGATCTGAGGGATTATTGGTGCTTTGTGGCATCTCTCAAAATGTTTTGAAAAGAATAATAAGACTATAAAGTATGTAAAAATAAACCTAATGTGACTAAGAGCCTTGAGCTTAAAATATAATTGTGTAATGCACATTGGTGCTCAAGTTAGATTAAGAATCTCCACCACCAGTACAGCATAGTGTCAAGCAGTGTACTCCTGCTTTTTTCTGAGGAAAAATTGATTATTTTAAATAAGCAATGTTAACATTTTACTACTGACCCACCAATTATTATATGTTTGCCAGTATTCCTGTTCCAAGTTGCAATGTTTTAGTTTTGTAACAGAAGGGTAATTTAGCATGATTCAATGTTGACTCATGGAACTTTAGAGTACAGAAAGAATCCACTGAGCCTGTTGTATCTGAAATAGCTTTTTGACAGTCTGCTTTGTCTATGTGGCCCTGTTGTATTTTCCTCATCTTTAAAAACCTGTCAAAGTGCCTTTCTAAAGCTGTTTATGGAAAGAGCTTCTATCCTGGTCAGGTAGTGTTCCAGATGACAATAATGGATTGGTAAAAATTCCCTTCTGAATGATCTTACCAATGATGTTAAATCTGTGACTTACTGTTTGTCTAGTGCCAGAAAAGATGGATTTTCTCTATCTACTCTACAGTTGCAGTACAGCTATTGGGACATCTGAAAATTCAGCCTTTACTTTTGTTTATTAAACTTTAAATGAGAAGGCAACTTTAGGGTCCAACCATAAGTCAGTGCGTGGCCTATTCTGGGCAAACAAGCTGCTAAACAGTTTACAGAATGGGGATGATGATGGCCCAAATTTTGTGATAGTGCTTGCAAAATTGTTCAGAGTTATTACTGCTCTGAAACTGACAGCCACTCTTGAATGCTTGTGTTCAAATGTAGACTGATAGATGTTTTCAGCACAAAATGAGGCCATTCGCCCATCATTATTGCACCAGTTAAACAACATCTGACTACACTAATCTGATTTTCCTGTTTTTGGCTCAGTCAGTGCTGAAGGCCGTTGCAACACAATTGAATATTTAAATACCACTGTTATGAGTTTCTGAGTCACCACCCTTTCAGTCAGTGAAATTGAGACTCCACCATCCTGAGTGTATTATCAGACAAATAGAATCAGTTAAAACTATCCATGGTATAATTTCCCCCATTTTCTTGCAGTTAACTGGTTTATACGCTAGATCAGGTTTACTTGCAACCAAGCAAATCATTCTTAGAATACCTTAAGTATTCTGTGTTACATATTCAAATGGCTGTTTCACCTTAACTAAACAAATTACAGCATACCAGTTGTCAGGAATTCAGGTTAGGGAAGTTATTACAGGACAATGGAACCTTTCTCCATCCCCTTTACCCACCGGCAGCATGGACTACTCTCAGGTTTGATACTTAATTTCCTTACACTGTGCATTATCATTGTAGCTTATTTCAAATTCCGAAGCAGTTCCCATCTCTCCTCTTAGCCTTCTATGTCATACCTTAAATCTGTGTTCCCTGGGAATTGACTTTTACTAATGGAGAAAAGTGTCTTTCTATCCAACCTGTTTTGGCCCCACATAATCTTATACAGCTCTATCAGGTCCCCATCTCAACCTTCACTGCTCCAATGAAAATAGTTCCTGCCTATCCAGTCTTTCCTCATATCTCCGAATTCCTCCCCCAGCCCTTTGCTGTGTTGACTTTAGCATAGTAAAGAATCAATATTATCTATCCGATGTTCTAACATTCAGAATTAACTTGATTTGAAGTATGACTTAACTAGCAAGCTCTGGTCAAATATACACTATAGCCTGCAGATTGAGTTGCAAACATGGCCAAGACAAATCCCACACATTTTCTCAGCAAACCATCCAGACATCAATGATCACCAACAATCAATCACAAAAGAACTTCTCAAGCTCTTGTCTTGCTCAGCAGGGATTTCAGTTCTTTTCATTTGAGGATTTAGTTTCTGCTTTTCCCTCAGCAGCATTTCTGACTTGGCCCTGCAGGAGGCCCTCCTGCTGCTTCTGCCTGCAATGAATCTTTAGGCAATAGGACACAAACTCAGAATGCCCCATGGCTGCCTGTTTCCCAGTCACTCAATGAATTCACCTGAGGCTGTATCCCACTGGGATTACAAGGCTGCACTCTGGCATCTAATCACTGGACCGTCCCAGTTCTCCAGCTGTGCCTGACAACTCGCCTCTCAATGTCATGGAGCAAACGTTTTACTTCAGCCTCACTGAGCTGATAGTTGCTCCTGAGTTTTTTCCAAATCCCCAATTCTCACCTGTGCTGAGCAGATGCTTCTCTGAGCTAACACTGCGCTGGGGTTTTCTTGTGCTGCAGCTGCATGAGACAATTACTGCTTTTGCAGAGTCCCAGTTCCCCAGCTGCACTGATCTATTAATTGCCCCTGCTCAGCCAAATCTTGTCCCCCCCTGGATTCCTTCTTGTGCCAACTCCAGCTACCATGGTCAAGTTTTTCTGCCAAAATCTTAGTTCACCTGAGGAAGTTTTCACATCAAATATCAAGCACACTACCTGCTGTCTCTGGCCTAGTCTGTTTTCTTCTTTAGTTGTCACAAGAAACCTGGAAGTGGACTGTGCATAGCCTGTCTTATGCTTCACTCCGCCCTTCCTCCTGTTATTATGTATTTATTTTCAAAGTTTTTTTGATATTCCAGCTTTTACCTTGATCTCATGTGATTGTTACACTCATTCATTCAATTCTGTAAAACTTCAAAGTCAACGATAACTGCTGCATTTTGCATCCTGGTTTGCAGTCTCTAAGAATACTTCAGTGTGACTGGCTGTTTACTCTGTTTGATGATATCACTGTTGAAATCAACTTGGCTTGAAAGCAAATTCAAACTAGTATCGGAAAATAGAAAATTCAAAAGTCTACAGGATACGCTAGATTTTTGTGGTCAACTTTCTTTAAAGTCAGTGGGGAGCACTGTCTCTTCACCACTGACTATAAAATCTGGATTTGGAGATGCCGGTGTTGGACTGGTATGTACAAAATTAAAAATCACACAACACCAGGTTATAGTCCAACAGATTTAATTGGAAGCACACTAGCTTTCGGAGCTAGTGATGAAGGAGTGTCGCTCTGAAAGCTAGTGTGCTTCCAATTAAACCTGTTGGACTATAACTTGATGTTGTGTGATTTTTAACTTTATAAAATCTGGACCATTATCCTGTGAATAATCCATGAACTGGTCTTCATTGCTTTAAAGTATGGGCATAATACAAACAGAATTACAAAATAAATTGAAATGTTCACAACCAGGTGTGGTGTATACCTAAGAATAGTAGCGTGTACTATGTAATTCACACATCATTACAGTTTAGAATTAAAGCTAAAGCAAGTTTTAAAAATCGTATCGATATTTAACAAATTGCTTTGTTTCTCAAGTCATTGTTTACTGTACAGTCTATTCAAATGGGAGCTTTGTTTACATTCCCACTTAATTTTAATTTTGTGTTTTGTAGTCCTATTGTCTACCCATGACTCTTAACAACATGAACACCCTCCAGTTCATCCCGCATAAAGACTACACTGCAAACCGCCTTGTTACTGGAGTACTGCAGCTGGCCAGTAACACTTCACTCATGTTAGATGAGACTTCATTGGAACAAGGGCAGCTGGACGCTACAGGTCAGAACTAAATTTTACAGTTTGGATCAAGTTTTACTGCCAGTGTGCTTGCTGAGCTGTCTTTGTTCAACTGGAGTAGCTGTGTTGTTTCAAATGCTGATGTGAACTGAATAACTTGCATGCCCTCTAATCTGGGAACTAGTATAGGAAGCACTAAACAGAGGAGGAGGGTGAGAAGATTTTGTGGAATGACAGGACAAGCTAAACTTAAAGGTTGTGAGGTCAACACAATTGTTTGGAAAGCAGCCAAACTATCAGAACAGTCTCTTAGACTGACTCCACCCCCAGATTGAATTAATCACCATTGCAAATTTCTTCCAACTATACCAGTTCAAGCCCCTTTGAAAAGGCTCTTGAAATTAAGCTTTGTTTTCTTTAGATACTGGGCACTAATATGCACCTTTATCAAAATATTAAGGTATTGAATTTGCTAACAGACTACAGCACTTCAGTGAAACAGCTGAACGGCTGTGTATGCTTACTGAAAGTTATTTTATTCATTTAAACTTAAGTTACATCCTGTGGACTAGACCTGTAAAAAATATATATGTTGTGGTAAATATGTTTTTGGTGACAGTAATAAAACTGGAGCAAGTTACTATTGAATATTTAGAGAATGTCTTTTAATAAAAGGGGACAGAAATGAATGTCCTACAATGCTGCTGGGTGATATTATGTTTGTAAATGAGTTGGAATTAACAAGGCAAGTGATGGGGAGTTATTGGGAGTACAGGAACAAAGAAGTCTTGGGAACAAGCTTTTGTTGATATAGTTGGAATTGGTTTAAATATGATAAGTACTGCAGCAGTTACTTGAATGCATTACTCTTACAAAACAACAGAATGTTAATTTTATTTTGCCCTCTTAGATTTCTGAGCCTGAAGCAGTAGTAATTGACCTGCCACAAACAATGTCATAAACGATCACTGTAAATTCCCAATCTTTCACAGGTGTCCGAAATGTGACAGCACTTGGTAATTTGATTACCTGGCAGAAGGTGGACTATGACTTCAACTACCACCAGATGGAATTCCCTTGCAATATTAATGTATTCATCACTTCTGAAGGAAGATCACTCTTACCGGTACATGTACTGTGTGGATGTGTCTCTGTATAATTCACATATATTTCACATGCCATGTTCTGTTGATTTTTGTTCTTAATACGTTGTGTGTAATCCACCTGGTTTTTTTTTTCCACACCAATTAATTTATTATCATTACCATATCTGTTAATGAGTTTTTGAGTTATAAGAAAGTCTTTTGAACTTCTGAATTTTTAAATCAACATTAATCATTAATATTCTATTTTATAACAAAACGTAGAAGTTTTATTAAAGGATGCTGGTAATGCTTTTTTAGTTGCAAGTGCCTCCCTTTACACAAGCCATTTTACCTTTATGGGTGAAATAAAACACTCAGCAAGTTAAATCTTTAAAAAAAACTCCAACAGTCTCTTGATCTTAGAATTAGCCCAACAGGCTGAACCACACGCATGATAGATTCAAGATCCCTTTCAAAACTTGAGGTTTTGTGATCCTGCTCCATTCATAAGACTCAAAATCTCTTGAGTAATTAACAAAAGTTTCTTTACTAATTTACTGGGATGTCAAAAATTTAAAAATAAAGATTAATTTCTCAATTTAGTGTTTTAAAATCTGTTTAACTTGGTTTTACTTGCACCTGGAATTGGTGCTACCATTTCATGTTTGTTTTGTTAGTGATGTTATTAGTACAGGTTTTATGGACAAACTCAAACTGACCTATTTATTGTGCCGATTGCTTCTACTGGAGCTTATTTTGACATCAATACAGTAATTCTGAAGAAGAGTCATACCAGATTTGAAATATTAACTCTGTTTTTCTCTCTACGGGTGTTCAGTTTTCCAGTATTCTTTGTGTTACTTTCAGATTTCCAGCATTCATAGTATTTTGCCTTGATACAATAATTCATAGATTCACACAGCGCAGAAAAGGCCCTTCGGTCATCGAGTCTGCACCAACATAACTACCAATAAAAGTGCACTAATCCTAATTTCCTGCAATTGTCTTATATCTTTAAATGTTATGATATTTGAGGTGCCTATCCAAATATCTTTTAAAGGTTGTAGCATTTCCAGCCTCCACTATCTCCCAAGCAGCACATTCCAGATTCCCACCACCTGCAGAGTGAAAATGATTTTCCCCAAATCCCTTTGAATCTCCTGCCCCTTAACCTAAAACTACACCCTCTCGTGATTGACTCCTTGACCCATTCTATCCTTTGAACCTATGAACTCTTTATTTTGTATTTCACTCTATGATGCTGAAATTTATTTTTCTTATACTTTGTTAATGCTTTGTAAGGCACTATTTGAATATTATAGTATGAAGTGTAGTGACCTCATAATTAAACAAATACACATGACGGCTTAGCAAAAGGAGTGAAATAGCAAGTATAATTTTCAATCATAATGTGTAATGTACATCTTAGTCATGTGCATTTATTTTGCTAATAATAATGCTATGAATTATTAAAGTAGGCAATGGGAATATTTTGTAAATTGCTCTTCCTCTTCATGTCAATTCTAATACTGTCTTGTGAAATTTATTTAACTCTTTTTCTGATTTATAGTCTGACTGCCAAGTCCATCTACAGCCTCAGATGATGCCTACCAACATTGAAGAGTACATGACTAACTTGCAAACAGCAGTAGTGCCTTCTATGCTCAAGAAATTTCGCATATATCTGAGCTTACTGAAACTGATGGACTATAGTATATCAGATGATGTGACCAAGGTATTGTGGATTCTTTTATTTTATTTTCAAGTTTTGTACATGGTCGCATAATTTCAGCATTTAATTATCTATTTTGTAGGCAGTGGAAGAAGATTTTGTGGAGATGAGGAAGAGTGATCCTAGGAGCATAACTGCAGAAGATCTCCATCAGTTGCTTGTTGTTGCAAGGTAAATAATGTGATGATGAGATTTGAAGTGGCTTATTTCATCCATTTTCTTTGAGGATTATCAGAACACTTCACAATAAATACATTAAACTGTTAATCACTTCTGTTTCCCCACTTGGCAGTTCTTGAATTGAAACATTACATGTTTTGAATAAACTCTTTTTGAGACCCTGATAAAGGTTAGGTTTGACTGTGGAAACTCGGTCACTGTTTCAAGATCACTTCTTTTTCTGTTTCTCTTTCTCAGCCCCTATCTTTCAGTCATAGTTTCATTAAAACATTTGTATTGTTTGTGGGGTGATATTGGGATGGAGGAATTTGCAAGGAAAATATTGGGGTGAAGTGAAAGATTCTAGCTTAATGATATTTTGTAAGGGTGTCAATGTCAGTCATTGAGGAGAGGAGTAAATGAATGGGATAATGCACTATGACTTTAGGCATTTGGAGAGGTTGAAGGAAAGGAGGACAACAAGGAGTTCATTGGAACTTAAGAACAGGAGTAGTTCGTTCAGCTCCTCAAGTCTGTTCCACCATTTAATGAGATCATAGCTGACCTGTGGCCTAACTCTGTATATGTGCTTTTGGCATATATCCATAGCACATCTGCTTAACAAAAAATTATTGAATTAGTTTTGTTTTCTCGTACTCAAATGAGTAGTGAAAAATTTACATGTCTCCACCTATTGTACTAGGTACCGAGATACAGATTCTTCAGGATAAGTTCTTAGGGGAAAAAATTAGAAAAGTAAAGAAATCAAGCATCCGGCATTACAGATTGTAGGAATAAATTAGAAAATAGAGAAATAAAAATTTCAGAACAACAGTCCATCAACGCAGTCCATGCTGGAACCTAACCTCCGGATCATGCCAGGCTTCAACCTGAGGCTGGGAGACCGCTCTGGAACCACATTGAGGCCGGAAGTCCACCTTGGACCATCTGGAAACAGCCCAGATTTAAAACTAACAACTGATCTCATCAACTGCTATTTGTGCAAGAGAGAGTTTCAAACCTCTACCACCCTTTATTTGCCAAAGTGCTTCCTAACATCTTGCCTGAATGGTCTAGCCCTAATTCTCAGACTATGCCCCCTAGTTCTGGAATCTCCAACCAATGAAAATACCGTCTTTTGCTGTTAATAGCTTGAAGACTTCAGATCACCCTTCTAAATTCTAGAGAAAACTGGCCTAACTTGGATAATCTCTCCTCATAACTTCACCCTTGAAGTCCAGGTATCATACTCCCGCCAAGGTCAGTATATTCCTTCCTAAGGTTTGATGCCCAGATCTGCTCACAATACTCCACAGTGGGTCTAATCTGGGTTTTGTTTTTAATAACTGCAGCAGTATGTCTGCATCTTTATATCGAGGATTGGAATATGAAGGTCAGCACTCCATTAGCCACCTTGATTATTTTCTCCACCTGTTTGGGCATTTTAAAGATCTTTGCACCTGAATTCCCAAATCTCTTTGGACATCAATTTAACTTCATGCCATCTGATCTTTCCTTTTTCAGTCCCAACCTCACGCTTGGGCTACTATAGTTTTGCCTATTCTTTTAGACTATCCCTATCCCTTTGTAATTATGTGCTATCTCTACCTTATCTGCTGTGCCGCCTGACTTTGTGGAAGAGAATTTGAAATTAACAGTGGCATGTCATATCAGAGATGCATGTACAGAAGGAAGTCAATAGTTTCTGTGCTGGTTCTTTAGATAGAGCAACCTAAATCACAGTACTTTTAACTGCATTATTTATTATTTTGCTTTGACTGTTTAATTTTGCCTTGTAACATAGGGTCTCAAGTAGGGCTGAAGAGCATTTTAGGAGGTAGAAAAAGTAGTCTGGGAGACTGTTTAAGGTCTGAAACTGAAATTTGAATAGAACTCTGGGATTAGAATCTTCCTTAATTAAAAGGCATAATGTATTTGGACATGTGACATATCTCCATGGCGATCACACCCTGAGATAGGACTTGAATCTGGACCTTGTGGTCCAGAAATAGGGACAGCACCACATGTGCCCTTGGTGCATGTGATTGCAATGTTGACAAAGAAGTTGCTATTGAATCTTGCCTTCTAAGCAGGTATTCTTCAACTGAAACTATAATTTTATCTATATAAATGTGCAAAATACTTAACAATATTGTTACAAATGATGAAGAACTATCAATTTCCTTTCTCATTTTCAGTTCTAATAAATATCTGGTTTGAACTGTCCTGATGATGACTATAATATTATTTATAGACAATATAGCTCGTAGTAAAGTTTGTAGGAAAAATAGTATTAGTACCCATCATAGTGAGTTTGGGCTTATCTTCAGTGCCTAGCTAGGCCCTTAACTGTCATATTTTTATAGTTTTTTGAGGAATTAGCAGTTAAGCACTTATTTAATTTTGCTTTTTTCTAGCTAAGGAACTGTTCCAGAAAGTGAATGTTCCATCCCATTAAGACAGCAAAACTGAGAAGTAATTTGACAGTAGAGTTGATTAAAAAGAATTTGGTCTGTGTTTACGTAAACAATGGGCATGAGTGTTCAAGATAAGCTTTCTGTTAGCCTAATGTAAACGTTCATTATTTAACTAATAGCTTAAGAACATTAATTAAAAAGCTCACTTTAATTTGTTTTTTAAAAGGTTGGTGTCACTGAGTGCTGGCCATGTGACCTTATCGCGAGAGAGATGGCAACAAGCAAAGCAGTTGGAGGTTCTACGCAAAAGCAGGCTACAGCAGCAAACCCATGTAAATGGCAATGAACCTTAATGATGGACAGTCTTTAAAATTCAAGAGAGTATCGAACATGTATCAGTGGGCTTTATTTAAATTTGAAGAACTAACATTCCTTCTCAGCCCACCTGCCAAGTGAGTCATCAGGTTGAGGAAAAACAAGTTTTTCCCTCTTTATACATCATTTGTATCAAATTTTCTTACAGAAATTTCTTAAATCTAAATTTTACTTTATTTCTAATTTGTGTTGCTTGAACTGCATTTTAGTTGAATGCATCCATTTGTGAAAATATCTTCTACATTCCTCTAACATAATTCTCAAATACAAACCTATTTTTGTAATTTTGTAAACTACATTTGCATAACATTGTACTTGTTTAAAATTGCCTTTTTTTAAAAAAAAAGTGAACTATGAAGATTTCAACAGCTCTTACGTTCTTGCTCTCTTTGAAATGATTAATCTCATTGTGCGACAGGGATGAAGTTCTTGTAGTGTCTGAATATCCGGATCTAAACTTGTACAGAGACATTGGAACAAACAATCAGTTTGTTTATATCACAGATTTAAGTATGGAGCTGGCTAATCAGACGGGCTAACTTCTAACATTGAAGCATTCCCTTATTTATCACTTTTGATATTAGCGCTCAGACTTTACTGAGTATTTAAATTATGTAGCAGCTGCCTTCAAACCATAACTATTTTTGCCTCTATTTGAAATGTGCTTCTTAGTTCAGTGAGGTTATCAAGCAGCAGTTTATACTAATTGTAAGTCAAATGTGCAGTTTGGCACACGTCTGATGCAGTGGAAAGGAATTCCTGATGGGGCAGATGGGCTGTGGAAAGAATGGCTGTGATGAGCTAAAATAGTCCTTCCTTTGTCCATACTTTGACCTTATTTAATTATGTAGAATATGTGCATCTGGTAACAAGTGAACAATTAAATTAGTAGTTTGTAGACTTGTGTAAGAATAAGCCAGGTTATATCATTTGCTTCAAATTAAGACTGTCAGAGCAAAACTTGAGCAGCCTTAAATATTTTGATCATTTGATTCACTTGGTATTATAACACTCATTTTTTCACTTTTAATCTGAGTTGGCGGATTATGAGAAAAGGCAGTGCATTATCAGACAAGTAGAATCAGTTAAAAACTATTCCATAGTATAACTTTTCCCCATTTGCTTTGGTTTATTGGTTTATGTGCCAGATCAAAATTAATTGTACCTGAACAAATCATTCTTCAAGCACCTTAAACATTGTATTACTTACTGGACTGGGTAGTTAAACTTAACTTTTAAAAAAAAAGCGTGCCAGTTGTCAGGAGTTCAGGTTAAGGAAATTATTGCAGGATAATGGAACCTATCTTCTATACTCAGTGGCAACATGGACTACTCCCAGGATTAATACACAATTTTCCTGTACTTTGCCTTAATGCTGTAACTTAGTACAAACACTGAACAGTTCCTATTCACTAATGTAAGACTTTAAATTTAGAGCAATTTTAAATATCTTGGTTACCTTGAACTAGGAACAGAATTAAGACTGTCCAAACTTAAATAATAGTGGAACCTTACAGCTAGCAGTGAAGGAGAGTAAATCAAGCACAGCTGGCCTCATGCACAGAATCAGAGAGATCAGGTCCATCTTCTCAAAACTGTGTGCTTCTCAACTCCTAAACCTGTCATGCATTTCGTATGTTTTGTTATAGCAGATGGACTAAATGTCAATATCAATTGAATAGGAACTTTCCGAGCTCAGAGTTCCAATGTAATTTTTTTTAAATATGCATTCAGTTTTGTATTTCCCTATTGAGGAATGTTGGAGGGACTAAATTTAAGCGTCAAGTATTACGGTACAATTGAAGGCAGTGCGCAGCCATCATCTTTGGTCTCAACAATATCCCAAAACCGCCTTTCTCCTGAAACGGTGCAATGTACTGAAGCAAAGCATATTATGATTGTGCCTTCCTGACCCTTTTTCCAACAAGCAGCTGTTATTTAATAGGTGAAACCATGAATTCCAACAAGAAACTGCTGCATTTAAGGATTAATTGAAAACCAAGTCTTTGAGTGGCATGGTACACAAAACCGATTTAGTTAATGGGCGAAGCCTTAACAACAAGAGAATTTGAGGTAAAGTTGATATATTATGAGGATTTTCCCCAAATATGTTTAAAGATTGAATCATTTGCAGTTTTCAGTAAAAGTTTTTCAGTTTTGTAATGTCTGCACAAGAAACTCATGATTGCTCAAGGTGCTTTCCTTGATAATTTTGCTCCCCAAGGTTTTCATTTAACAAAGTAACATGGTTGAATAGAGTCAGTGTTCATTTCAAAAGTACTGACTTCTGGATTTGGTTGGGTTGGAGTTCAGATCAGTTGTTAATAATTTTGATTAATTCCCAAGACTTGGTACAGAAACAAATTGCCTTTTGCATTATGATTTGAGTTGCGTTCCTGAGTTAAAAAAAAAAGACTTGAGCTGACTTTGGTACGTAGTTATTAAAGAGGAACATACTATGCACTGCCATTGAATTGTAATGTTCCTGGTGTTCTCATAATTCTGCCACATTGTTAAAATTTTGGATAGTTCCAGATTTGTCTCAAAAACAAATGTAACTAAAGGTTGGGATATATCTTCATTTTCAGAAAAGAATTGAGGCAAGTGATTTTTCCATGTGATCTTTGAAGATTTCTGTACAATGACCATCAGGGATATTTACTGTAAATTACTGTTTCTTAAACAAATTAAAAGCTACTTTTTTTAAACTTTGATTCTTTTTGAGTGGCAATTGTCTCTATCAGAATTTGAAAAGATTGGAACCTGAAAAGCCCAGTGAAACAAGTTAAGATCCTCACTTCAAAACTTGCTCATTGCCAAGTTAGCTGATGCTGAAATTGGCATTGGTCTTCGGAGCACCAGAGGATCAGGATTCCAACATAATGCCTTCTCTTGCAGCAATTTCTGGTAGAAATACTTCAATGGAATTTTCTTTTGAGGTGGGTGGCTGGCTTCCCATGTTGAAGCAAAACTTGTCCAAAAATTGAGCCAGTGGGCACTAGACTCAAAACACAAACTGCTTTCTCCCTACAAATGTTGCAAGACCTGCTGAATTTCTCCAGTATTTATTCCCAGAATCTGCAGTATTTTACCTTTTAGTTACTCTTGCTTGAATTGGCTTTGTATTCCACATTAAATTTCAATCAATGAGATTACATTGACACGACCAGAACATTGACCAGGCTACTTTTTTATTATTCCCAAGAACCTTAATGATGTTATTGGTCTTGACCATCGATGAAACAAACAGTGGCTGAAAGAACCTAACAATTAGTCTCCAATAGCTGTAATCATTCTTCTTATGCCAATATGAGAACTTCCTCATCCCAAGGTACTCCAGTTTGGAAAAGGCTGGTGTGGAGTGGAGTATCGAACCAGTTATGGCAACATTGTGATTCTATCATGAATGTTATCAGTCTAATTATGAAATTAACTCTCACTGGAGAAAATGGATTTGAAATAAACTTTGTGCATCTATTCTGACAATGCAACCTTGTAAATCAACACTTCAAAAATATTGTTTACCGTAAAACCGTACAGGCCCTTCAGCCCTCAATGTTGTGCCGACCTTTTATCCTACTAAGCTACATACCCTTCATTGTACTATCTTACACGTGGCTATCCAAGAGTTGCTTAAATGTGCCTTATGCATCTGACTCTAGAGTGTGGTAGGAAACAGAATTCCTGCCAGCAGTGGTAGTAAAAAACCTCCTTCTGACATCTCCCCTAACCTTCCTCTGTCACCTTAAAATTATGCCCCCTAGTGACAGACATTTCTGCCAGGTGGAAATGTTTCTGGCTATCTAGGACTCTGATCATCTTGTACACTTCTATCAAATCACCTTTTATCCTCCTTCACCCCAATGAGAAAATCCCTCGCTCCCTCAAACTTTCATCATCAGATATGCCCTCCAGTCGAGGCAGCATTTTGGTGAATCTCCTCTACGTAGTCTCTAAACTTCCACATCTTTCCTGTAATGAGGTAAGCAGAACAGAACACAATATTCCAAGTGAGATGAACCAGGTCTCAGAATATTGTGTTCTTAACTGGAGATGACCTGAAAACAGTTGTGTGGGTTGTATCATGTCCATTGTAGGCAGATTCCCTTTTCCTTACCAGTGATGCTACCAAACACATTTTCCCCTTGTCAAAATTGTGCATTATCACCACATCCCTTGACACAATGACAGTAGATGCAATCATTTCCCTACTTCTTGCCTCCTCCTTTGTGACCACAGCCCCAAGCAATACTTCCAGTGGACCATGATTTACTGGTTTTACTGAAACTTTTGTGTACTGCTTTTGTGGTGCAGTGCTGTATCCTCTCCACTGGGAGTAAATAAATGTAAATTGAACCACCACATTTGCAAAACAGTCTATTCATAAGCACGATACCAAACTATTAGTCATGGATCACTAATTCTCCATTCCATTCCTACTGACCTCTATTCCCTGCTGTGTTCAACAAAGCTCAATGACACTTTATGGCCTTCCAGATTCACACTGCAGTTCACTATCAATCAAACTGTGGTCACTGACTGGTTTAGTTTCTCAGCCATGATCAAGTCACTGATTCTGCTTTACCACTTGTTTCTTTCTTGTCCTATTATCATCTTTTATTTTGCAGCAACATGTCTTCACATTCAATTTCACGTCTTGCACCCTATTCCAGATCTTACGTTTTTTCTATCTTGTCTGCCCTTTCCCCATTTCTACGTACATGTTTTAAATCAATTCTGATCAAATTGTTAATTATTTCTCTCAATTGATCCTGAGTAGTTTATTTTTATTTCAAATCTAACCCTTCAAATTAAAAATCAAAAAACCTTATAATAATCTACATCTTCATCTATATCCTTTTTTTTTTCAATGCGCACCTTAGCCAGTTTTGAAATGTGTAGTAATCACTAAATAAATGGATGAATTTTAGCTTTGACACTTGCACTCAGGAAAACAATATAAACATATGTTTTGCTTTATTTTTTTTTATTAAAATAATGTACATCCCTCATGTCAAAATACACTGGAGTATATCTACTTTGAAGCATATGTTGATGGTTTTTTTTTGAACACTCCAAAGAAGCCATACGAGTGACAAAACAACATGAATAAATAGCACATTAAAACATTTAAAAGTTATAATACCAAGATTTTATTACAGGAATGGACCGTTTAATTTGCTTAGAAATTCTTTGCAAGAGACTGATATCAAATCACAATTAAGACAATGTTCAGGAACCTGCTTTTAACATCACGTTACAATCTAGCTACAGTACATTTGAAAAATACAGGCACTAGCTAGAAGATCTACAAATGCTACATTGGATTTAAGTTGAGCTTTCTCTCCGGTCCCTTCACTTAGCTATAGATAACTTTCATTAGGACCTTGTTTTTGATAACAAGACATTGGAGGAAAATAATACTCCTTTTCTTGGTAATTTAGACAATGATGTAATACTTTGATAGTGAAATTATCACAAAATATTCAAGTCCTTTCGACTTGAGCTATTCGGGTACGATATCTAAAAACCGAGAAGCAATCAAGAAATTGAAATCTTTATGGAGTGCTTTGTTCAGTCTGAATCTACTCCCCCCCCCAGTGGCAGAGTCCCTGTATGGCAGAGATGACAAACTAGACCAAAATACACCTCACTACCCTACTAATACAATTCAGTGCAACACAAACTAAGTGCAAGTTCTTAAGTTGTGTGGCATGATGCATTGAAGTTACATGTAGCATATAAATTCCCCTCTAGTAATACAGTAGATAAAGCCATCTGGAACATTTTGGGTGAGCCCATTACAATTAACGAGGATTACAATGCCCCTGGCCTAATATGTACTATCACAATTAATATTGCACATTGGCCTGTTCAGTAGTTAGTGCTGCAGTAGCTTAATGAAAAGATCCAAGATTACCCAGACTCATTTACAACAATGATCAAAAAAAACCTCAAATGCCTAGTTAAAGGCTGCGTACAAAATTGCAGATCATTTTAAAGGGCACCTGGTCTTGGGTCTAACTTAAAAAGTATTAAATTTAGTCAAAGTTGGAAAGGACCCATCAGTAGCTAAATTTGGATAATCCTGGTCCGACACTGCGTAAACATATCCGTCAGCTGTGGATGCTGCCCTTCGTTTACACTATCAGGAGTGCGCTGAACTTTTCCCACTGCAAAGTTTACCCCCTGAAGCAGTCCTGCCTGGGTCATGCTTGCTACCTGGACCATAGAGCTTCGGATCTTAGCAAATGGTGAAACAGCCCTGCTCCCTGGATCATCGGCTGCTGAGGGAGTTGCTTGTAAACTAGTCTCCACTTCAGATGGATTGAGCACACAGGTTGAACTGTTATCAGACGACACAGCAGGTTCCATTGAAAGTAATGATAGATTCGAGGTAGCTGAGGGTACATCCAGCTTGGAGGGTCTTGATAAAAGTGGTTCCACCATCTCTGGTTCAGACTTAGATTTTGTGCCCAAGGTGGTATTGCTTTGCTCAGGTTGTTGCTGTTGGAAAGCAAGGTTTCCGACAGGATCCTCTGAATTTTTGTGCTGTGCATCTTCTACAAACTGGTGACAATAAACATCAGTGGGAGTATTGAAATCCACCAGGATACCCTCATCCGCATTTGGTGCTTTACCAGAAAGCTGGACAATCATGTCTTTACTCATTTGTTCAGAATCACACTGAGCTGTGTGAATTTCTGAAGGATTACTTGGAATACTAAAATCTGAACTGCTAATAGATTGCGATCGACTTCCTAACCGTGACCGAGGTCCTGTTGAAACAATACCACAACTGGGAAGCACATAATCACACTGCCCTACATCTTCAGAGTCTGTCAGCTGGCATTCATCATCCGATTTTGAATTGGAGAGGAAACCATCCGATTCAAAAGAGTCCGAGTTGGAAGAGATCTCTATGTCAGAATCAGAATCATCTTTAGAAACAACTACTGGTGAATCAGAGCTCCCCAAGCTACTATCAGACTTCCACAGATTCACTCGCAGGTTTGGTCTTAAGAAATTGACCTTCATCTCTGGCTTTGGAAAGTTGCCAAGTTTGCGAAGGCTTCCAATGCTCACGCTCGATTTTGTTTGCTTTACTTTTTGATTGAGAGAAGAAAACTTGTTCATAAGAAAGTTCTTGCCTTGAGTTAGGCTTGTACTGCTTAAAGCTCGACTCTTGGATCTGATGCCAAGAATGTCTTCATGTGGTTTACTGTGCTTCCTGCAAGACAATGTAGAATCCAATCATTCCCTTTACAGTCAAAAACCTCTATTCAGAAATATTACTACATATCTATTACTTTAAGCCAAGAGAAACCTAGCAATCATAAAAACTAAGTAAATGAATTTACACTGCAAGCTTTTTGCAGCAGTAAGTTTATCAACTTTCCCATCCTGAGTGGGCGGTGCTGAACTAGACTGTTTTAATTTAGTGCTGAAATACAATTTTACTTAAGTCCAACAGTTTGTTTTTTAAAGCCACTAAATGAAGTCCCAAGCAAACAAGATGGTTGTTCTGAAAACAAACTTCTGTTCTCCCTGGGACATCAATAGATGTGGAGCATATTTCCTCTCGACAATTCAGTGATTGGCAACAATTTGACCACTCAAACTGGAATACAGACTCCGGAAAACTGATCAAAACACCCCTATCTCCGAAAATATTTAACTCATGGATTCCTGAAGCAAATGAGCAACAAGACTCCAAGCTAAATGGAAAGCAACTATACTGCCTCAGGAAGCATTCAATCAAGTACACGTCATTGAGAAAACCAGCCACCTCCCCATCTGTGATGGTTGGGTGACCTGTTCCTATATTGTCCTGAGGTGAACCCTTCCCTTTAACACTTTTGTAGCTCACTTATTAGACCTGTGCTCAAATGAGGCAGATCAGATCATGAAAAAGATACATGGGAACACAAAGCTCCGATCCTTGTTACTCACCACCCCAAACTGGAAATGTTCCTTTATTATACTGGTCAAACATCATGGAATACCGGACCAATGGCATTGTCAGCTTTTACTTTTAGTGCAACTAATAGTACCTGCAGGGTTGCAATGGTTCAACACCTCAACCTTCTTTAAGTGGAATTAGTGAAATGTTAGTGGCCACATCCAGCAAAGAGACAGCAACAAGTTCTTTAGTAGAACTCTAGTGACATAATAAACAATAGGCTTTTGAGAGTGCAATTTCTTCCATTAAAACAAATTAGGTAGTGGGTTCAAACATTTCAGACCAATGGAAGTAGCTCATGTAAATTAACAATTATCTGTAATTATAGAACTAGAAAACTCAACCCACAAGAAAAAAACTGTGTTTAAACAGTTTAAAAACTTCCTCCACCTTTCCTAAAATAGTAACTACTTTGAGGCAATTGAGTTAACATGTGATTGAGATTCTAAAAACAAAGGCAGCGGCATATAACTGCCATCATTTTACAATTAAACCATTTAGGGTTGACTAACATCATTTTTATTGGATTGTCATCCTACTGCTTCAGCTCCATTGCCTTGCTGGGCAGTATTGCATCAGGTCCCACACCATAAACTGTAGAGTCTCTTGGCAGAACAAAGCCTACTAGCTCAATTGGCAACTTCAGTCATTTTGGGGGAAAAAAGCAACTCTCAGAAATGTACATGTTAACTCTCCGAATTACCATTAATAACCACCAGAGACAACATTGCTATTGCTGCCAGATGCTACACTGACTTCAAAATTAGAAATATACTTTAAATGAACCTGGAAAGCATCTGTCTTATTTGTATGCGTATGACAATACTATTCCCAATCAGAAAACACTTAAAACTTGTGTTTAACAGATGAAAAACTGCAACAACTTGACTTTTTCTTTCACTTTGAGATTAGAAAATGGTTGAGAAGTGAGGGGAATAAATATTTTTATAGGCATCAAAATTAGGTTTTTAAAGGAAGAGTCTGAGAAGAAACTGAACTAAAACTGATTGCCCTGATTCTGTGTTTGCAATCTGTGAAGCCACTAGCATTCGCCATCATTACAGCTGTCAAAGTGATAAATCACCGGCAAATGGAAACTAGATAATATATGAAAAATCCAGTTGCGATTCCCCACTACCCCATGTATGGAGAAAACATCAGAAATGAAAAACCAATTAGAATCGATCGTGATCTTCCACTCTGTTCAGTTAAGGATCCCCAAAAAAGCAACACCTTGTTAAAATAAGATTTTAAACAGTGTACCAAATCAATTATTAACAATCTCCTTATTCCTGCAAAACCCCATCATGATTTAAAAATTCCTTACATAAGACATAGGAGTGGAAGGAAGGCCATTCGGCCCATCGAGTCCACTCCGCCATTTAATCATGGCTGATGGGCATTTCAACTCCACTTACCCGCATTCTCCCCGTAACCCTTAATTCCCTGTGACATCAAAAATTTATCAATCTCTGCCTTGAAGACATTTAGCGTCCCGGCCTCCACGACAATGAATTCCACAGGCTGAAGAAATGTCTCCGCGTTTCTGATCTGAATTGACCCCCTCTAATTTTAAGGCTGTGTCCACGGGTCCTAGTCTCCCCGCCTAACGGAAACAATTTCTTAGCGTCCACCCTTTCCAAGCCATGTATTATCTCGTAAGTTTCTATTAGATCTCCCCTTTACCTTCTAAACTCCAATGAGTACAATCCCAGGATCCTCAGCCGTTCCTCGTATTTAGACTTACCATTCCAGGGATCATCCTTGTGAATCTCCGCTGGACACGCTCCAGTGCCAGTATGTCCTTCTTGAGGTGTGGGGCCCAAAACTGGACACAGTACTCCAAATGGGGCCTAACCAGAGCTTTATAAAGTCTCAGTAGCACATCGCTGCTTTTATATTCCAACCCTCTTGAGATAAAATGACAACATTGCATTCGCTTTCTTAATCACGGATTCAACCTGCATGTTTACCTTTAGAGAATCCTCGACTAGCACTCCCAGATCCCTTTGTACTTTGGCTTTATGAATTTTCTCACCGTTTAGAAAGTAGTCCATGCTTGCATTCTTTTTTCCAAAGTGCAAGACCTCGCATTTGCTCACATTGAACTTCATCAGCCATTTCCTGGACCACTCCCCCAAACTGTCTAGATCCTTCTGCAGCCTCCCCACTTCCTCAGTACTACCTGCCTGTCCACCTATCTTCGTATCATCGGCAAACTTCGCTAGAACGCCCCCAGTCCCTTCATCCATATCATTAATATATAACGTGAAAAGCTGCGGCCCCAACACCGAACCCTGCGGGACACCGCTTGTCACCGACTGCCATTCCAAAAAAGAACCTCTTATTCCAACTCTCTGCCTTCTGTCAGACAGCCAATCCTCAATCCATGCCTGTAGCTCACCTTGAACACCATGGGCCCTCACCTTACTCAACAGCCTCCCGTGTGGCACCTTATCAAAGGCCTTTTGGAAGTCTAGATAGACCACATCCACTGGGTTTCCCCGGTCTAACCTACTTGTCACCTCTTCAAAGACATTTTAAATATGAACATTTTTTAGAGAAATGTAGAAATGTTAGCTTCTACCTTAAGCCCAATCTTTATCCTGATATTTGAAAAACTGAAGGTTAACGAGTGAGTTTCACTTCATGCTCTGCTGTGTGAGAGAATTCTTCAATGAGACTGGCTATTTCGTCTATTTAATGACAGCACTACTTTTGAATGCCAGAAAGCTACTACAGAAGGTTGAAAAGGTATGCAAAGGTCACTACATCTTTACAGGAAATTTTCTTCAAAGTCAACTCCAAGCCATTAACAACATTAAATTTATTTATGATTGATATTAGTAATGATCCCTGAGTAAATATTGGAGCAGTTTAATGTCATTGGATTGCATACAAGATTTTCAACACACAGGCACCTCACTGAAAACTGAGGAGTTAGCTCTCATTGAAGATTCTATCACCTCAGTGTACTTTATTTAAAATAAAAAGCAGACCAGCAGTCAATGTAGTCTCTAGCTATGCATCATGAGTGTGAAAGAAAAATGAGCATAACAATACTTTTTAAAAATAAAGGTGGGAACAAGGCATAAAGTTCAAATGAAAAGCCAATAATCAAATATCTGGATCAAGCTTTCAAACAAAGCTGTCCAGGTGAAAAGTTGAAGTCTCTTGGAACAGTTGGATGCCCCAATGGGGGTCTTTCAGGATGGAGGAACGAAAAAGACGACAGATCATTTCTTTGTCCTGGCAGATTGCAGTGAACATGGAGAAAATCCAAGAAAGAGGCAGGGTTTACCCAGGAAAGTGTCAGACTCTGTCTGCAAATCTCTGCTGAGGGCAGGCTCAGAGCTTTTCTCATTTTAAGACGCCAGAAGATCAAAACATTACAGAAACTGAGAATTACACATGCACAAATCACCATTCTCTACTGGATATTCCGATAAACAGAAAGCTGAACACTGAGTAATATCATTATGTGGAAAATAGCAGCTGGTAAATGCCATTCTTCCTCTTACTCAGTCTCCAACTATTCACTATGCAGTTAAGATATCTTCACCCATGCTTCAGCTCTGATATCCCTCCTGGTATGACAGCAGTTACGCAAACCAGTCAAAACGTAGGATGAAAGCAATCATGCTCATCCACAGAAATACTGTATAAATTTCAAGTTTTCAACAAAGTAAAAACATCTCAAGGCACTTGAATGAAGCACAATTTTGGCTCTTAGCCATATAAAGGAGATTATGGGTCAAATGACCAAAAGGTTGGAGAGAGGTGGGTTTAAAGAGCTTTTTTTTTAAAACAAGAGGAAAGCACAGACGGAGGTAAGATTTCTCAAGGAGACAATTTCAGAGCATCAACAACAAATTGCAATGGTGAGATGATTAAAATCAGGAATGTGGAAGAGACTCCAATGGAGGAGCCGAGAGATCTCAAAACACCCCAGGGCAAAAGGAAGCACTGGAGAAGGTAATATAAGACACCACAGCAGGATTTTTAAAAAATGACAACTCTGACATTAAGATGTTGCTGCACCTCAAGTCAATGCAGTTAAAACATGCAGCTTCAAGAATTCCTGATTCCAAGTTTAAAGACGAATTATAGATCTTTAAAACACAGCTGCAATTTTTAAGTAACCCAAAGCACTGTGCATACAATTAACCAACAAGTAGGGATTTGGGGTTCATGATCTGAGAGCCGAGTGTAACCATACAGCCTTTTGTTGCCAAGTATTAATTAATTAAATATTCCCACCTCTGTGGAAAATTAAGATCTATACCAAGATTTTGCATGCTCAGGTTGAAGTCACAGCACATTGTAAACAGCAGGTGCATGTTTGTAGACAATGTGATTCTCCAGTAAAGAATTAGGCCATACCATTGATAGACATAGCCTTCCTTTAAAATTTACATCCAACTATATACAGGGAGGCGGTGTCCACAGTGTGAATCTCACATTGAAACAGAACACCGTTATCGAGGTACCTGCCTGCTGAAAAAGTTTCTTTTAAAAAAAGGAGAAAGATATAGGTATTTCATTTTCTTTGTTAGCTTACTACCCATCATTTTAATGAGATGGTTTTGCTTGGCTGGGTCATGTTCACATTGTTTATCCAAATTTAAATCAGAGGAATGATACTAAAATTCCCTGGCAATGCCAAATCAGGAAACGTCCAAAAGAAGATTCTAGAAACAAATTAATAGGGCAGGATGAACAAAGAACAGTCAAAGACAGTATAACCAATATGGCAGCCTTTTCAAAGTGATGAACCACATCTTTCAAAAGGTGGGAACAAAAGGGGAAAGGAAACAAAAAGCAAATGGATTGAGCACTTTAAACATTCCCCAATCAAGTGTTCTGGGTCACTGAAGCAGTTTAGCATGTAGGTCTGGGCACTGCCTATTTACAGAAAAATATACTGCGTCAAAAAGAACAAAAATTCATCAGAATATATCAGAAATGGAAAATTATAGCAATGACCTTTGAAAGTGGAAGTGAAAACTGAGGGATATAAAAATGAATTCCAGAATTAAGCTTCAAGTGGCTAAATTGCAGTGTTTTTCAATGAATTGAAAAATCATGAACAATGGGGCTCAGGGTTATCACAAGATTTTCCTCACTACAGAAGAAAAAGCAATTTAAAAACAAAATCACATGAAGCTCTCAAGATAACGGCAATAAAGTGAAAGACAGAAGAAAATAAAAAAGAGAATAGGAAAATGGGAGGAGTGTAGAAAGTCCTTATGGAACAATGAGGGCATCATTTTCTAAATCACAGAACTGAAACAAAGCTTCACTCTCCACGTTCACAAACATCATTTCATTAAGTAGTCAGTTTTATTTTCCCCAAGACGTAGTTATGAAAGCAAAACTGGCAATCAGAATACAGCTGATATTCAGAAAGCTCAGAACATAGAATTATTCTCTTGCTTTGTTCTTAGTTAATGCCTGCTTGCAGAGGCAATATTAACAAGCTAATTAAAACTGTCATAATTCCAACTCACCTTTCTAACTTCTTCTCTACAATTGACACATCTAATCCCAGGTTCTGTTTTGTAAGTTGAAGCATCTCAGCGATGCACTGAAGGGTATCTGCAAGCCAATTAAAACACTGTCAAGTATTACTTACAAGAACATCTTAGAGATAATTATGAACTTCTTCAGGTTTCATTAAAGTATTATTTCTATTGTTCATAGCCTATTAATGCCTTACCCAAATTCTTCCACATACATATACCATGTTGGCAAGTATGGCAGACCATTTTGAAATTGTAACCAACGTAAATTTCCCATGATACCCCATTCGAGGTGGCTAAGCAGAAAGCCACTCCATAACAGCATGAGGGTTTGTGTGTGGCAGTTCTTCCACTGTGGAAGCACAGGTGGTGATTTTGAGTGTACATGGGTTGGGGTGGGCAGGGAGGTGTGAAGCAGAAATATTCTTAATTCATATAAACTCAGCTAATAATTAGATGACTTAATGAGTCATTTGGGGAGGCAGTAACCTTTTTAAACATGTTACAAACCTGTCGCTAAACGTTTTCAATTTTGTTTTGACCGAAACAATTCTCAGTACCAGCAATCCTCAGGTACTTAGCTAATTGCTGTCCTGTGCGCACACACCAGGATGGTATGGCAACAGCCTGATTAATGCAGTGAAGTCCAATTTTACCCTCATCCAGGAAACATGTGTGGATACTTCAGTGTCAAAACAGGGGAGGATTCTTGTTGGTTTTTCTCCTTCTAGCCCAGAAATGATTAGGGCCAGTCTCTCTCTCAGGTGAGGGGAAAGCATTACATTTGGACAGGTTCAGCAGGCTGAACAGGATAAACAATAGAAGTTAGATTAGATTAGATTAGATTACTTA